>NC_054380.1:117317818-117652818 GCF_017654675.1 Xenopus laevis | reverse complement strand
CCTTCCTTCACGGCATCCCTGCATCCCTATCCATAATCCATATAATTTTCATCCGAAGAATGATGTCCTTTCAAGTATTGCAAGGGTACACTGTGGCATGCCTTGTCTTTACTTCACCCTCTATAGGCCTGATATTCCAACCAGCTGGATGAGTCCAATCTGTATCGTGGGTAGAGCATCTAGCAATCTGTTCCGACAGGAAGTCTTTTATTGCCTGAATGACCTGTGACTTGTTTAGAATAGGGGTCTTATAAATATTATGATGTTTTTTACTGCTTGGAGCATGTGGGCGATTCCTGCCTTAGGAAAGCATATTTCTTGTGCATTGGATTGGCTCAATTAATCTTATCAGCCCATGGACAGAGCAGGGATCTAAGGGCTCCTACTCACAGGAGTTTTGCCCTGCGTTCCCCTGCAGTTAGTTTAAGGGCTAGTCCACACGGGGAGATAGCGACGCGTTTGCGGTCGCGGCGACAAAGCGCCGCGACAGTCGCCGCGACCGGCGCAGGCGACAGTTTTGTATGGGCGCCTATGTAAAAACGCCTGTGCTAACCACACGAGGCGATGCGCTTTTCAACAGTCGCCTGAAAAAGCCTGGCGAGGCATTTTCAGGCGACTGTTGAAAAGCGCATCGCCTCGTGTGGTTAGCACAGGCGTTTTTACATAGGCGCCCATACAAAACTGTCGCCTGCGCCGGTCGCGGCGACTGTCGCGGCGCTTTGTCGCCGCGACCGCAAACGCGTCGCTATCTCCCCGTGTGGAATAGCCCTTAATGCGTTTCCACCACAAGGGATCGTAAGACAAAACACAATCTATTCTTTTGAAGGGGCCTGTACTCACAAGGACATCTGTAAGTGCTGAATCCAGGTTGAATGCAGCAAGTAGAATGCAAGACTGGAATATGAATAGGATTGGCCTGAATAGTAGGATCAGTTTTAAAAAGTAACACTAACAATTCATTTGTAGCCTTACAGAGCATTTGTTTTTTAGAAGGGAGTCAACGACGCCCATATGATAGCTGCAAAGAGTCAGAAGAAAAAGCAACTAACTAAAAAACTATAAAAAATAAATAATGAAAACCAATTGAAAAGTTGCTTAGAATTGGCTGTTCTATAACATATTAAAAGTTACTTTAAAGGTGAACCACCCCTTTAAGTCCTCAGATTTGTGTTGTGGCACAGGAGCGACCCCTTGTGTCCATGCATATTATAACCGCTAATACAATTTAATATTGAAGGGGTTGTTTACCTTTGTATGAGACCTGTTATCCAGAATGCTCAGGGACTAGGGTTTTCCAGGTAAGAGGTCTTTCTAATTTGGATCTCCACCTTACGTCTACTGAAAAATAATTTCTACATTAATTAAACCCAACAGGGCTTTTGCCTCCAATAAGGATTAATTATATCTTAGTTGGGATCAAGTACAAGCTACTGTTTTATTATTACAGCAATAAAGGAAATGCTTTATTAAAATTTGAATAATTTGATTAAAATAGTCTATGGAAGACGGACTTCCTATAATTCTGAGCTTTCTGGACAACAGGATTTTGGAGAAGGGATTCTATACCTGTATGTAATAAAATGCCCTATTTTTAGCAACGTTTCAACTGGCATTCACTTTTTAGATTTTTGTGGTTTTTGAATCATTTGTCTTTTTTTTCTGCCTCTTTCCTGCTGCAAAAGGCCCAGCAGCTGCTCTGGGAGGTTACAATTTTATTTTTGTTGTTATTGATTGCTTCTCTTTTTATTCAGCCCCTCTCCTATTCATCTTCCAGTCTCTCATTAACCACATCCTGGTCCCTAGTGTAAAATTGACCAGATAACTGCCGAAACCATATAACTGCTGAAGTTACTGAATACCATCAAAAATTTTAAAAAATGAAAACCAAATAATTGGTGAAACCAGATAACTGCTGAAGTTACTGAATACCATTGAAAAACCCTAAAAGTGAAAACCAAATAATTGCTGAAACCAGATGACTGCTGAAGTTACTGAATACTATTGAAAAACAAATTGCCGAAACCAGATAACTGCTGAAATGACGGAGTACCACAAAAACCTTAATAAAAAAAAAAATAATAATTGACGGAAATAGATAACTGCTGAAGTTACTGAATACCATCGATAAACCTTAAAAATGAAAACCAAATAATTGCCTTAACCAGATAACTGCGGAAGTTAACTGAATACCATTGAAAAACCCTAAAAGTGTAAACCAACTGTAAATGGTTTTAGAATATGTATCAACATGGTACTGAAAGTTTAGTTCACACTCAAAAACTGTTCTTTTGAATAATGGAAAAAATTTAATTTTAAAGAAAGTTCTAATATACTTTAAATAAACCTTTCCAGTGCTTGAAGTTATTTGTAAATGTCATTGCCGCTAAAAATCAGTATCTGCCTGGCTATTTACATAAAAGGATTCTGAATAATTTATTATGTGCACATTGACATACTGACCTTTCCATCCCTCTTTCCCCTGTAGGACTTGATGCTGAACTCTATTACATAAGGAATGACATCATTAATCACTATGCTCTGTCCTTCAACCTGCTGGTGCCAAGCGAGACCAACAGCCTTCACTTTACCTGGCATTCCAAATCTAAGGTATGTGACGTGCTCCTCTTTCTTTAAGGTTTTTATTATACAGGAATGGGATCTGCTATTCAGAATGCTCAGAACCTGGGGTTTTCCAGATAACTGATCTCTCTGTAATTTGGATCTTCATACCTTAAGTCTACTAGAAAATCATGTAAACATTAAATAAACCCAATAGGCCGGTGTTGCTTCCAATAAGGATTAATTATATCTTAGTTGGGATGAAGTACAAGCTACTGTTTTATTATTACAGAGAAAAGGGAATCATTTTTATTCATGTTTCTTTGAAGGATATTGGGTGTATTGTTAGTATATGGGCATGTTAAAGGAAAACTATACCCCCAAAATGAATACTAAAGAAACAGATTATAGTTTATATCAAGAATCTTATTAAACTGGTATATATTCAAGTAAATATTGCCCTTTTACATGTGTTGCCTTGAACCACCATTTTGTGATGGTCTCTGTGCTGTCTCAGAGATCACCTGACCAGAAATACTACAACTCTAACTGTAACAGGAAGAAGTGTGGAAGCAAAAGACACAACTCTGTCTGTTAATTGGCTCATGTGACCTAACATGTATGGTTTGTTTGTGTGCACCGTGAATTGTAGGATCCCAGGGGGCAGCCCTTCGTTCTTAAAAAGGCAATTTTCTATTTGGGATTACCCAACGGCACATACTACTAAACAAGTATATTGTTGCGAAAACTATTTATTTACATGAAGCAGGGTTTTATATATGAGCTGTTTTATGCAATATCTTTTTACAGAGACCTACATTGTTTGAGGGGTATAGTTTTCCTTTAATCAAGTGCAGCACAGCTAAATGTTATACAAATATCAGTACAATACCTGATTCTGAGCATATCCCAATAGAAAGTGAAACATAAAGTATATAAAGGACTTAAACCTGCACTTCATCTTTTACTTTAAATATCATTAAACACAATCTCACCTTTTGGTGGATAGACCTCTCTTATTAGAAGGGGCCCTCTTTATAACACATCACATATTGATCAAATAAAATGAATATTTAAAAATTTTGATATGCATTGGCCAGTGAATGAATTCTTTGCTTGAAGCACACCCATAGGCATTTAAACAGGCCCACATGGTGGCCCAGATGAAAGGTCCTGTCACTTAGGTTATACATTATTTTTGTTTTAATGGCAGGTGGAGTATAAATTGGGATTTCAGGTGGACAACCCAATAGCCATGACCATGCCATTGACCAACATTTCCATGCAGGGGGAGGTTCCATCCTTCTTAACTGGTAAGCACATCATAAACGAAGGTTCAAATCCCCTAGATATTTGTATTTTTTTTTTTTAATTCAGTGATGGAAATGCAAGAGAACAGTGTAATTAGAGATTGTCGCAAATAGATTCACAGACTGCTTGTTGTTATGACGTATGGCATTCCAACCCAGCTGCCTACCCTCATACTTATGAAATCGCTTTCTACAGTTATACATTTATACATTACTTTATGTATTTGAACCAGCATCTCTAGCACAATACCACTTTACCTTTGAGGGGAGGGGCACTATACACATATGTATAACTTTATTTGTAAAGCGTTGTTAAGGAGCCGCATCGCTGTACAGTGCATACTATTACAATATATGTGTGTGTGTGTATATATATATATATATATATATATATATATATATATATATATATATATATATATATATATATATATATATATATATATATATATATATATATATATATATATATATATAAAACAAACAGGGGAAAGTTGTGCTCACCACTAGTTTTTAAAATCATTAGGCGGGGGTGCAATGAGGGTGTGACCACAAAAAACATATAGACAAATACAAGATTCCTCTGCACTCAACCCATTATCAATATATTTAAGACAGAGACATTTTGTGCACACAGCTACTAAAAAATGCCTTACCCTTTAAACAACACAGGGATTGTTTGTCCATATATTGCAATATATTTAAGCTGGCCAACTACGTCAAAGTCATCCCATATCTGGCCAGTCCTATGCTCAATTTTCATCTGATTCATTAAGAATTCTATGGTTTAATTATACATTTTATAAAAATGGGATGACTGTGACGTAGTTGGCCAGCTTAAATATATTGCAATATATGGACAAACAATCCCTGTTTTGTTTAAAGGGTAAGGCATTTTTCAGTAGCAGTATGCACAAAATGTCGCTGTCTTAAATATATTGATAATGGGTTGAGTGCAGAGGAATCTTGTATTTGTCTATATATCTATATCTATATCTATATGTATGTATATGTATCCTGATGATGGCTCAGAAGGAACTGAAACGCATTGATATATATATATATATATAATAATAATAGTTCTGGTGGTACCCATACGTCACCAGCTTTCACTTTCCGGGTGCTTGGTCAATTTAATGTATATGAAAGTTTGTCATTTTGGCGCCTTTTTTGGAGGGTTTATGGGTATTTAAATATTTGATGTATCACTAAGCACTTCATGCGGGCCAAAACATTGGAGGAACTGTGATGTTATTATAATTTTTTGTAACTTTGAAAAATGGAGTGCTGGTCCCTTTCGAACTTTTATAATAAATATAAATATATTATATATATATATATATATATATATATATATATATATATATATATATATATATATATATATATATATATATATATATATATATATATATATATATATATATATTAAATAAAACACTGTTCATGGAAATGGAGTGCTAGTCCTTCAATTAAGATGTATGGCAAACTTTGACCATTGTACCCGGACAGTGACTTTAATCCGGTAAGAGTGCAAACACTGTACATGACAGACAGACACACACACATGCCAAATCACATACAAAGAACTTAAGTGCTATGTGGTAAGAGACATAGTGGGAAGGAGTTCCCTGCCCTGTAGAGCTTACAGTCTAAGTGGGTGGGAGGCTAACTTACAGGCACAAATTAGAGATGAAAAAGTGCACAAAGTAACTGACGTCTCACACCTTTAGGAAATGCTTACACCATAATGATTTATCACGGACAAATGCATTCTGTTCTGTAAAAATGTTGTGTATGTTCTTGATGGAACAGTTTGATGTGGCTGACAATTTTATCCACAGTGTTTAGGGTCGATCTTTACTGCTCTGGAAAAATGGACTCCGAAGTCTTGTTCCTCATGCAGCTCAACATCACCATCAACTCTGCCAAAAACATCACAGTTCTTAACTTCAAACGAAGGAAAATGTGCTACAGGAGTAAGTATTTCAGCCTGGGGACTCTCTGCTTCCTTTAAACCAGGTTTTGTTCTGAACATTCATTCGTGCCACTTGTGTTTTGGGTTTTTCTTATGAACCAACTTCTGAGCCTGAAAGTTGTGGGATGGCTAGGAATTATTTGGAGGGAAGAGAATTCCTCAAAATTAGACTAGTTCGTATTATGGGAATTAGTGTCTTAATTTGTGAAAAATTTCTTTATGCTGAGTGGTTCCTGCAAGGTGCTAATATCAAATCTTTTCACAGAGCTGGAGGACCTCAAGGTACCAATGCTCCAGGACAAAAACAGCACCAGGATTCATTGTAAGTCTTGTGAAGGTGGACACGTTGCTTTAACTTGCTGCAAATGGTACAATATTTTTTTTACTGTTGCCATAGGGCTACACTGATGTACAGCAGTCCTTTAACAATAAGTTCTCCCCTCTGCAAACATCCTTGGTGTTAGTTACTTGCAGCAGGTGACACAGCAAACTTGGACCCCTTTAAGGAAAGCTGCCCAGAATGGCTGAAAATGGTGTAAATAATAGAGACGTTTGTTCTGATTTGACACCTAGCAACCCAACCATAAAAAAATCAAGTGACACAAGTATCTGACTTGGATACTTAAGCTAACACACACTACATGTAATTCTTCTGTTAAATGAATTGCTCCCTTTCACAGATATACCCCTCTTGCCAGCTGTTTTTTGTGCTTGTAGAATTTTTGCCCTGACATGATGGGCGAGCTTGGTTATATTTTCACTCAGATGGGCAAAAAGAATCCCCAACTAAAATCAGATTTAAGGAGAGGTTTGCATGGTATGTGTTAAGCAGTAACATATTGACAAAGTAAAATAGTAAGTAAGGTTGAAAAAAGACATGTCCATCAAGTTCAAGTTTTTTTTTTTAATCTGCCTAACTGCTAGTTGAGAGGAAGGCAAAAAAAAAAACACCTGAAGCCTCTCCAATTTGCCTCAGAGGGAGAAAAAATTCCTTCCTGACTCCAAAATGGCAATCAGACCAGTCCCTGGATCAACTTGTACTATGAGCTATTTCCCATAACCCTGTATTCCCTCACTTGCTAAAAAGCCATCCAACCCCTTCTTAAAGCTATCTAATGTATCAGCCTGTACAACTGATTCAGGGAGAGAATTCCACATCTTCACAGCTCTCACTGTAAAAATCCCCTTCCGAATATTTAGTCGGAACCTCTTTTCTTCTAATCGGAATGGGTGACCTTGTGTCAGCTGGAAAGACCTACTGGTAAATAAAGCATTAGAGAGATTATTATATGATCACCTTATATATTTATACATATATATACATATATACATATAGTGTGAACATCTCCAATTTGACCAGTTTTTTCCTTATAGCTAAGATTTTCCATACCTTTTACCAGCTTAGTTGCCCTTCTCTGTACCCTCTCTAATACAATAATGTCCTGTTTGAGTGATGGAGACCAAAACTGTACGGCATATTCTAGATGGGGCCTTACAAGTGCTCTATACAGTGGAAGAATGACCCCTCCTCCCGTGACTCTATGTCCCTTTAATACAGCTCAAGACCTTATTTGCCCTTGATGCTGCTGACTGGCATTGCTTGCTACAGCCAAGTTTATTATCTATAAGGACTCCAAACTAACTGGCCTATAATTGCCAGGCTGAGATCGTAATCCCTTTTTAAATATTGGAATAACATCAGCTTTTCTCCAATCCATAGCCACCATACCATATGAAAGCGAATCTGAGAAAATCAGAACTCTGGGCTGGTCTAAAACTGAACTAAGCTCTCTTAGAACCCGGGGGTGTATGCCATCAGGCCCTGGAGCCTTGTTTACATTAAGTTTTATTAAAGCTTTATGAAACTCATTGAGCTAGTACACTGATATCCAAATCTTACTTACTAGCAACAAATAAGCCTATGAATTTGTGTAGGGGCAAAAAATTACTTGTACGATCTGCTCACATCCCCACACACAAGGCTCACGGCCAGGTGGTAACATTGGGATTTTACAGAAACTGTCATCTGTGTGCCCCATTCTGTAGAAAAAAACATCTGTTCTACTGCAGTTCAGAATGGCTAAAGGATAATGAGGGTTTTATCTGTAACCAGGTCTTGCCTCCTTCTTCATGATCTTTTTCTATTTCAGATGATCCTGTCAATATTGCCCCAACAACTTCGACTCGTGTGTTCTACATCAGCGTGGGTGTATGCTGTGCAGTGATTTTCCTGGTTGCCATCATTTTGGCGGTTCTACATCTCCACAGCATGAAACGCGTGGAACTTGATGACAGGTGCATTTCAGAATCCGCTACAAAAACTAATGGGTTCACCCATTTTGCAGTCATAAGTGCTTGGGCTGATAAATACCATTTTTAGCTACGTTGTTCAACTCTTATGTATTGTGTAAACCCCAGACTGGTTTACCCCTCAGATCACATTTGGTCACAACTGAAAATCAAGTTTGATTATTATTACAGGTATGAGATATGTTATTCAGAATGCTTGGCGCCTGGGGCTTTCCAGATTACAGATCTTTCCGTAATTTGGATCTTAGTCCAAATTAATCTAAACATTAAATAAACCCAATAGGCTGATTTTGCTTCAAGCTAGGATTAATTATATCTTAGTTCAAGTACAATATACTGCTTTATTATTACAGAGAAAAGGTAATTTGTTGTTAAAATGTAAATTATTTTGATCAAATGGATTCTATGGGAGGCAGCCTTTCTGTAATTTGAAGCTTTCTGGATAACAGGTTTCTGGTATTGCATCTTATAGAGCACATAGATGTGTGATGTCAATATACAATATCACAAAAATCACCTGAAAACTAATGTGAGTATTTGGCAGGTAGAGTATGGGTGCAGGTGTCTCAAGTTTCTAGGTAGGCTTCTATGTCTTAACTTGCTACCTTCCCTTACCGTTCAATGCCATTACCTCCATGTTTATGGCTACCTCACTTCTGGTCTAAGATCATACCATGCTCCATTTAATGGTGACCAGTGGACAGCAGGTTGGGTTGCAGATAAAACACTTTGTCTGTGAAAATGCAGGCTATGGGTAAGTTTGTTGTCTACCCAATTAAATATGCACAGATTTCAGATTATGTAATAGTACCACTTTTTACACTGCTAATATCACGAAGGTACAATTGTTTTCCTTTGGGGAAGAATACCTCTTGACCCTTGGAAAGCCATGCAGTGTATTTCTAGCTAGCTACATGTATTATACGTTGATGCCCTGTGTCCAACGGTTCAGCTTTATTGTTGATAACTTTGTAAAATCAAGTCATCCATGTTTATTTTTCTGAATTTAATTTGCTTTTGTGTTTTCTGTTTGCAGCATGAGTGACAGCAGCAGTTCCCAGGGTCTCTCTCAGCCCTCCACTCAGACAACACAGTACCTGAGAGCAGACACCCCCAACAATGCAACGCCAGTCACCAGTAAGAGTTCTATGAGTAACATATACAGCTATATACAGGGAGCTTAGATTTGTGGTTGCTTATATTATCGGTGATACAAAGATACACGGATACCTTTTATTCAGGATGACATTTAAACCGGGCACAACCTACATTTTATTGATATGAGCCCCATTCAACTGACCTGTGTCAGACTCAAAACATCCCTTTTTCTCCAATTTATGATGTGGAGTCCTAAGTCTCCCATACACAGGGCGGATCTCTCCCCGATATGCCCACATAGAGGTGGGCGATATTGTGCTGATCTGATTGTGGGCCCTAGGGCCTAACGATCACATCACAATGCAGTCCATACGGGTGGTCGGATCACGGGACGGCATCAACTGACTGATGCGGCCGCGATCCGATGGGATTTTTTAACCTGCCCGATTGAGATCTGGCCGGCTTTCAGACAGATATCGATCGGGGAAGCCCATCGGAGGGCCCCACACACGGGCCAATAAGCTGCTGGCTCTGTGCACTGCTTTTATTGGCCCAGTGTATGGGGGCCTCTACACAGGATAGAATTGGAGTAAGGTGAGGACTGTAAGTAGGCTTTAATAGCAGCAGTGTTATTTTCTGTCACATTATGGGCAGTAGCACAGAAGTCAACATAAAATTGTCCCAAATCATCCCCATTAGCTGGTTCTGCATTTTCAGGTGGCAGTCACTTCTTGCATATGAAATTGTGGATATTGATAAAATAGGCAATGGGCTGTTATATTTGGAGATTTGGCACCACCGTCTAAATTATAATAAATCATGGGTTCAGATGCAGCTAAAATGCCCTGTTAAAAGACAGTTTCTTTACAAGTGTATTTCGTTTTGGTGCAGAAATGGACAGAACTGGCTCTATGAGTATAGAGAAAATTGCCTGTGACTAGTGACTTTATCCTTAGGCTAATATTGCATGGGGCATTTGGATTATCCCTGCCATCTGCAGGAAAATAGAAATGGTCAAAATATGATTGAAAAGCATATTCATTTACAAATTGTTCTCAAAACAGTTCTCAAAGGTTGCTGCCATTGCATAAATAAGCAACGATTATTAGTTAATTGCATGATGATATAGACCTGTGCATCAGTACATAGTTGCTAGGGTAATTTGGACCCTAGTAACCATATTGCTTAAATAGGAAACCGGAGAGCTTCTCGATAAACCGCTAAATAACTCAAAAACATATAATAAATTGAGTAAGGAATTAAAACCAATAACGAATTGTCTCAGAATATCACTCCCTAGAGGTATTGCATTAAAAGTTTACTCAAAGGTGAACAACCCCTTTAAGGGCATTTTTACATTTATTAAGCAGTAGGTGGCGCCATAGACTGTGCATGAAAAGTTATAGAAATATTTGGGTAAGGATGGATCTTTCATACATTTCATAAATTCATTCATTCTAGATTCCAGAATTGTCCCAACTGTTTAGTCTTTGCACATTGTGTTTATTATCTTTAAACATTTAAAAATACCTGCCTTTGTTTTATTTAAAGGGGCATATTTCTATACACACCAGTTAGTGCCGCATTAATGCCATAAAAAAAAAATCACCTGTCTCTAAACCTGTCAAATGTGTAGCCAAGTATACAATTCTGGCATAAAAACCGCCTGCTGTGTTAAAATTGGAATGGATTGCTATAATATAACTTCTATTTATACCACATTTATGCCAAACTTTGTTCCATTGACTTCCGTGGGTTATGGCAGATCTAGAGCGGTTCAAAGTAAATACCTGGGAAGTACAGGTTTTCCTTTGGCCAAAATCTTCTGGGTTACAAGTAAAGGGGAATCTAAATGTTTCCCATGGGTATTGGATATGCCATATTTTCTATGTTGTCAGGCAGTTTGTAACTCTTTAGATATCCGGCTCCTGACATTATACTGACAACTAAAGACTGTTGCTGGAACTAGACCGAATCTAGAGGCCAGAGGTTGCCCAACCTTCTCTTGTCTGTTTTATTCGGAAAGATTCCTGTTTCTGAGCATTTTAGACGAGAGGATGTTCTTTGGCATCTCATATGTCTTTGAGGGTTCATGTTTGTTAAAGGGGACCCGTCGCCCAAAAAAACTGTTCAAAATCCTATTTTATCACATTAGTCAAGCAAAATGAACTTTATTAACACTATATATATATATATATATATATATATATTTATATTATTTGAATCTTGTTTCTTTCAGTCTGGGAATTCATAATTATAGTAAGGATAAGGAGCCATTTTGTGGACACTGTTATTAAGACAAGCCTTCTCAGAATCTTGTTGTGAACCAGAATGGGGGACCTGATGTCCATCCCCATGCCCTGACTACACAATTAAATGGTGAAGAGAACAGGGGAATGTGAGGAGAGCAGTGAAGTGCTGAATGGAAAGAAAAAGTAATTGTCTGCCCCGCCTCTATGCCTAAAGGTGGCCATACACGGAGAGATCCGTTCGTTTGGCGACTTGAGTTGGGCTGATCCGATCGTGGGCCATAGGGCCCAACGATCGGATCCTAACGATGCCTAACGGGAGGTCAGATCATGGGAACGCATCAATGAACAGATGCGGCCACGATCCGACGGGATTTTTAGTCCCGTCCGATCGACGTCTGGCCGACTTTAAAAAGCCCGTCGGAGGGCCTCATACACGGGCCAATAAGATGCCGACTCGGTCTGTCTGCAGCTTTTATCGGCCCATGTATGGCCACCTAAAGGCATAAAGGAGGGACAGACAATATTTGACTGACAGCTGAGATTTATAAATGAACTTACAACAGCTATGAATGCTTTAATAAAAAATAGAAATTGGATTTCATGTTTAATTTGAAAAGAACTTTAATTATACCGATTTTTGTGTCTGGGTGACAGGTCCACTTTAATGGATTACGTAGGAGTTATCGCAGAACAGTAGGCAGGCTTCCCAGTATAATCAATAGACAGCAGCTTGAACTGGGCATTAAACCTCTTCTAACGCATCTGATATATTCCATATTAGAGGTCTGATTAGTGTGCAGGCACAGCTAAGAATTCTTCCATTTGTAAAGATGGATTAGTGCAGAGAATTCGAATGCTGGACACACATAGTGGATAAAGCTTAATAAAGGGCTGGTAATGCCCGAAACGTTGCTTCACTTGTCGCACAAATTATTTTTTCACTGAACCGGAGTGCTGCTGGAATATATTTTGGAGGGTGGACACACATAGTTCTTCTCACATGTCACAGTATTTATGGTATGCTAGCATGGGCAGTGTTTGGGTTCTGACTGCATGGCCTGACTGGATCACTGACATTATGTTTGCATGCGTTCATGGCCTACTTTCCCTGGCCCACGGGCTCTGTCGGGTCACTGTGTGTTCGGCCATGTTCATTCTATTTCTGGTTAGTATGTATCCCCAATACATTTCCAGATGGGGCTCATCAGCCGAGTTGATTTTGTCTGTTTTTGAACCTGAGAGCTAATCCAAATCTAAATTGGCATAATCATCTAGATAATGCAATATCAAATTCACTAGGGAATTCATGGGAAGAACAGTAGCACCGGTTTTATGTAGCTTTCCTACACGGTATACATTTTTATACAGAATGTGTGCATTGAGTTTTAAAGGGTGGTTCACCTTAAAGTAACCAGTGCAGCACAACAGTACATTATATTTTCCTGTTCCTTTAAAACTTCAGTAATCTTGTAATGACCAGGTTTTAACTTAATCGAGCCATGATTAGAAACAAATTGATTTGTAATTCAACCATTTTGATTATCCAACCTGCTAATAACTAAGGGCTGCCATGTCCTATCCTGGTAAGTGACATGTGAAGGCCCTTGAGCTTTTTCCAGCCTTGTTTTAGCCAGCACTATATCTGCAAAAAAAGTAAAAATGATTATGCGACAATAAGAGGTATCAAAATCTAACATTCAGCAAGTGCAACCTGGGTATTCATATTAGTCTTGTTTGGCTCCGTTGGCTCCTCAGGTTATCCAACACTACGGATCGAGAAGAATGACCTGAAAAGTGTAACTCTTCAGGAAGCCAAGGCAAAGGTGAAGGACATCTCCATCTCTCGGGAGAGGGTCACCCTGAAGGACGTCCTGCACGAAGGTATAACAGGGCTACTTGCAGGGGGTGACAGAATGCTTTGAAATGATTCAATATTATAGGAAATCATTGTAATATCACTGCAATATTCTAAAACGTGTTCATTTTCTATAAAACATAAACATTAGGAAAAGAATGACCCATTACATTGCACCTACCCATTCATTAGTCACTTTTTCACTGAGGCACATTTTCTTTTAGTTTAATTAGGCAGGGCATCGGAACTTGGTTTAAATGGCCTTAAATCTACCTAGTTAATGAGGGAGCAACTCACAGGTGGTGGGGGTTGTTTCTGGGTAGCAGTTATAACCGATGTATCGTACAGGGGACTGAGTAGTGGACGCATACCTCCTAGCTTAATCAGTCAGGGCGTCGGAACTCTTGCTGAAAAGTGACCCTTCTCTGCCTCAAATATTGCTGGGATATTCTGGATATCTGCACTTATTGCCTGGCTACTAAAACTGCTAAAGTTATTCCCGCTGGAGGGGCTTTATATACAGCTTCTGTTTGGTATTTAAACGCAGTTAACCCTCATTAATTCGGGTAGTTAATTAAAAGCATATATAGCGCTCCTTCCTAATTGGAATTTTAACTTTAAGTTATGATTTCTGGACATTCATTTTATTTTGGTTATTATTAAAAGGTAAGTTTTATCTGTGGTGGGAATCGGTGACTAATGAATGGGTAGGTTCAATCTAATGGGTCTTTCTTTTCCCAATGGTTATGTTTAATAAGTATTTTACTTGACCCTGCACACAATTTATTGTTTCTCTACTCAATTGAAGGTGCTCCCTACTCTATACGTATGTACAATCATTTTCTATAAAACCTACATTGACATGATACAGTTTATTCTTTACACGGCTCATGATATATGCAGGGCCATAATTACCATATAGGCACTCAAGGGCCCGTTCCTGGGTGCCAGCTTTAAGGAGGTGGCCCTCAAGTGTCTATATAGTTAAAAAAAAAAAAATTGTGCAGAAAATTTTTCTTCAAGCTGCCGCTGGATACTTGCTGGCCAAATCTGGCAGCGCAGATAAAGCTGGATGATCAAAATGCAGCCCTGGATACATGGGAGCAAGAACTGCAACACTTTTAGTAATTTGAATTACCGCTACTCCCTCCAATGTTTTTTTTAAAATGTGCAATTCCTGCTGAGCATTCAAAGCAAAAAAGTGTTAGTACATAGCTATTTGTGTACAAAAGAAGACTAGCTAACAGGGATGGGCAGGGTTTCGTATTTTAGCACATAATACATTGAAGTTTTTGCAGGTGTTAATCTTGATGCACAGTAAACTTTTTTCCATATGTAATGTTTAAAATTTACAGGTAATTTACAGGTATATAAAAATAGGGACATTTACTTGCTTTAATTTTAGTTTAAAAACAGTAACCGCTTTTCATGTATAATATACCTAAACTGGTTTAAACCTTAAATTTGTTAGTCTTTTTTTCCTTCTTATAAAAGACGCAGAAGCCTCGAAGTTGTGGTAAATGGCTTACATAAGGGGAAAAACAGAAAACAAAATGCTATTGTATACCTGAGCTGTTCTTGTGTTCAGAGAATCGTAGCCTCGGGTTACCTTGTTCCAGGTGTTTAAAGTTTTTGGCTCAGATGAATGATTAGCTGGCTTTAGGAGCAGTGCTTGTGTGTGTGTATTATTTCCTTAAAGGAATGCAATTCAATTGATTCCAATAGATTAAAGCAGGACTGTCCAACTGGAGGCCTGTGGGCGGGATGTGGCCCTTCAAATGATTTGTATGGCCCTAGTCTTTTTAAAGACTCCATAAACTTTATTGTAGGACATCATCATTTCAATTTTATCCAGCCCTCATCTGTGGTATGACTGCTATTTTTCATTCTGTAGGTAAAAATGGATAATACTTCAAAAGATGGCATTCGTTAGGAATAAGTTCAACACGGCACATTTCTGTAATTTCCTTCTCTGGAAATGGTTTGATCCGGTGCTTTAGAATGTGGCCCAAGAATTGCAGCCGTGCTTTTAGGTGCTGAGCAATGTGCTAGTTGCCATGGAGTCCATTATTTAACACATGCATAGGTTGCAAGATTGTCTTGCCCACTTATCGTCAAAACAGTCTGCCAAGGGAGACCTTTAGGCTAGGGCCGGCAGCCAAGTGGAGGTAAAGTTTCTGGTGGCAGGCAGCAGGGGGAGCACATTTTCGGCCTTAGATCCTAGCAGGCAGTGGCCAGTTTGAGCTTTTCAAGTGTTGCCCATGCTTCAAAGACAGGTAAAAAGTCTTTAACTTCCAGCTTGAAATTTCAGATGTATCAAATCAGAGCAAAAGGGGAAAAAAAGCTAGTGACTGTAGTGCCGTATTTTATCTATTCTTTATAACACCACAGTGTATTGTGCAGCAAATTCATTCAAGTGGACTAGGTGGAGGTTAATTCCCAAAGTGCCTGCTCCATATTAAATCTACCACTTCAGTGATGAGATTCGATATAGTAAAAATAATAGACGTCCATTAGGAAGGATAGCATAGAAATGTGTAGTCTCTGTTATGTTCATTCTAGTAGTTATACTCACAGAAGTTTCACTGAACAGCATCCGGCACACCAAGATTTAACAGCTGGATCGTTTTATCTGGCTTTCTCTTAACTCCACTAAAACAATAAAAGTGGCATGTGCGAGGACCGTTTAAAACGACTTTAACAGTATAAAAGATTGTGCTCACAAAGCAACTTCAATCTAAAATGCCTATCCGTTGGCAAAAAAAGTTCTCTGTTGCACTTCATTCTTTTGCCGACGTTCACGAGTCTATGCCCCAAATCTGCTTGTCACTTCCTTGCATGATGACATCACAGGGCTTCGTCTGTGAGCGTTCAGGAAAGAAGCCTGTTTAGGTGAAACGTGGCAGTGGTGACCTGCCGCACGTAAGGATGTGGCATGCAGTCAGACTAACTAGTTAAAAGAGAGAAAAATTGGCAGTGCGGTAGTAAGAACATTGTGCACTTACCCTTCACTCCGGAGAATTGATGTGCGTGCTGGCCTGATACCAGCGGGTTCGGGTCAACCTCACACTCTTCTTCGCCGACGTGTGCGGGCTGAGCTCTTCTCCTGCTCTCTCCGCCGGCCACCTTTAAATGCGCCTGCTCGCCCATCCCTTTTGTGACATAATCGGCGGAGCTGGTCTATAAAAGGAAGTGTTTGGTGCATTCAGTAATAAGACTATTGTTCACTTACCCTTCACTCAGGAGCTTTTAAGACCCAGTCAATTAACCTGTAAATCATTCTCTTCTTATACTATCTATTCGCATTCTAAGTTTGAAGTGCATTTAAAATCAAGTCCCCCAGCATCCAATGTGACTAGTAAGACCAACAGTGCACTTTCCCTTCGCTCAGCAGCTGTTTTAGCTAATTATTAGGTTGAACTTGATGGGCATGAGTTTTTATTTTATTTTTTTTCAACCTCATCTGCTTTACTATATGTAGGGACCCGTACGGTTAAGGTGGCCATACACAGGCAGATAAAGCTGCCGATATCGGTCGTTTGGACCAATTTGACAGCTATCTGCCCGTGTATGGGGGCTTCCGACGGGTCATCCCGATCGATATCTGGCCACGATATCGATCGGGAAGGTTGGATTTTTACCCGCATCGTGCATCGTAATTCGAGCGTTCGGCCGTATGGCCGAATATAGCCAGAATATTACCCCCGATATAGCCACGCAGTTTAGTGGCATATCGGAGAAAGATCCGCTCGTTTGGCGATGTCGCCAAACGAGCGGATCTTTAAGTCTATGGCCACCTTTACATGTGCCCCTATGGCTTTAATTCCCTTCATTTCCTCATTTCCCTAGTTGCTGGGCAGATGCCCATGTAGCTAGTGGTAGTTTGCATAGTTATATTATTGGACTGGAGGCGCTGTGACCACATCCTGTCACACTCTGGTATACTGAGTGAGAAGGGGTAGATCTTCCTCTTTGGCTGCTGGATGCTGATCCAGCAGGGTGTGCCCAGGGGAGCCTGGGTACAGCAAGGCCCAGAAAAGCCATGTGCTTAGAGGGACCGGGTTCTCTAGATGAGAAGTCGGGCAGCAGGGACCCTGTGAATGAGGCCAGTAAGTGGCAGGGATATATCTGTAATAGACTCTGTAATGGAGCCGCTTAGCTCCAACCAGGAGGGATAGCAAGGAGGTAGCTCTCCCCTCAGGCAAGACTGGCCTGTAGTATAGGGCCACAGCCTAATAGGGATTAAGTCTACTGAGTTCCCTGATCCCCTGTGTGAGGATCCAGGTCGAGGTGCTGAGATTATGAGGGGCCTCTATCCAGGTGGATGCGATCGCCTCAGGGAGTTACACTGTGCTGTCTCTGGAGGAAAGTCCCTGGCATCTACCTTGGAAGCTCTTGTGAGCAGGTGTGCCTGTATATTCTGCATCTACCTCTAGCTCTCTGTGAGCGGAGTGTCATATGTATGCTGCCAATGTAAGTAAACCTGTGGATCATTTGTCTTGGACAAATAAGTTATTTTGTTATATTGCAAGAACCTCCTGACACCCATTTTTCTTATTGTTGTTGCACAGTAGCCTGAGAGTTGTAGTTGCACTACACTATTCCTGAAATCTTCCATTCAGTGAAGACCAACAGATGCAGAATTATTAAAACCCCAGGAACCAGTGAAAATAAGATTATATATGCAAGTGCCACCTCTACTTGGTCATAGACTCCAAGTCTCTCCAAGTCATTCTTATGGTTCAATCAGAAGATCAGATACTGTGTTTGTGGAATATTATTATTATGTAGATTAAACAAAGTGCTGACATTTATTTATTGTTGGTGCTGACTTTAGGGTCAGGCTGAGTCTCGGCTTGTTCTGAGCAAAGTTGCTTACGCAGTCTGTGGTGAGGCAGCAACAATAACCTGAACCTGTAGATCAGTGGTCCCCAACCTTTTTTTTTTTTTTACCTGTGAGCAGAATTCAGATGTAAAAAGAGTTGGGGAATCAACACAAGCATGAAAAATGTTCCTCAATTGCCTAATAAGGGCTGTGATTGGCTATTTGGCAGCCCCTATGTGGTCTGGCAGGTTACAGGAGACTCTGTTTTGAAGTTCATCTGGTTTATATGCAATTAAAACTTGCCTCAAAGCCAATAATGATTAATAAGCACCTGCTTTGAGGCCAATGGAAGCAATATCCAAGGGGTTGGGGAGTAACATGTTGCTCATGAGCCACTGGTTGGGGATCACTGATGTAGATAATATCTAACCATTCCTTAGAACAGTGTTTTTCTAGCAGGAAACACATCTCACATAATACATTTTCTACTAAATACCATCATCAGGATACATATACAGGCATGGGGTCCGTTATCTGGAAAGCTCCAAATTATGGAAAGACAGTCTTCCCTAGATTCCATTATGATCAAATAATCAACGTTTTTAAAAATGATTTCCCTTTTCTCTGTAATAATAAAACGGTACATTGTACTTGATGTAAACGAAGATATAATTACTCCTCGTTGGAAGCACAACCAGCCTATTGATGTTTACATGATTTTCTAGTAGACTTAAGGTGGGAAGATCCAAATTACAGAAAGATCCATTATCTGGAGAGCCCCCGCATTCTGGATAGCAGGTCCAATACCTGTAATGGCACTCTAAGAAAGATGGAATGCAAGCAATGACAACTGCTTTTGTGTGTTATATGGCATGGTTATAAGTGCTGAACTTTTGTTTTTATATGAACTACAGACTGATCAAGTATGTCTGTTTCTCAGGTACGTTTGGCCGAATATTCCATGGGATCCTAGTTGATGAGAAAGACCCGAGCAAAGAGAAAGAGGTTTTTGTTAAGACTATAAAAGGTAAGGCTTTCTTAAACATCCTATTGTCTCTGGGTGACTTTCTGTAAATAAATATAAATAATATTATATTCTATAATAAATATTTTAAAGGAGAACTAAACCCTAAATATATGTCTTGAAATTCTATATTTTATATACTGAACCAGCCTAAAGGTTCCGCATCTGTATAGTAGTAATAATCCAGCCATTAGAGTTGTCACAGGAGCTCCCCATCTTTGATTATGTTAGGGATTTCTCTGACCCGCACATGCTCAGCTTTGAGCAGCTGTTGAGAAGCTAAGCTTAGGGTAGGGGTCGTGGGAAATCATCAAGAATAAAATTAGGGGTTTCCTGTCGTATAAACTGATGCTACAGAGAAAGTTATTAAATTCTGATGCTAATTGCACTGGTTTCTGTGCTTCCATGTAGTAATTATCTGTATTAATTACTAATCGGCCTTATAGTGTGACATTTCTATTCTATGTGTACTGTATATTGTGAGTGGTCCCTAAGCTCAGTAAGTGACAGCAGCACAGAGCATGTGCAGTGAATCAGAAGATGAGGAGCTACTGGGGCATCTTTGGAGACACAGATCTTTACTGCTAAAGGGCTGTTGTTGCCTTGGGCTGGTACAGAAGCTCAAAACATCATGTTCAACATTTCCAGCTACTTCTTTAGTTAAGCTTTAGTTCTCTTTTTGTCACCATTTATTTTGGATTTGTTTAATCTCTTCTGTTATAGGATATAGTCTGCTCTTTATTTGTCCACAAGTTCGCCTGTTCACTGCAGGACACAGATATTTTGTATAGGACTCAAATATTGTGTTTGTGGCCCCTAAAACCACTTTAACCAATTAACTTCTAGTGTATTTGCACCAAAGCTCGGTAGAAGCATGTAAAGAGCTGTTGGCAATAAAATTTTACAAAACCCAAAGTTGAATAGACAGTGCAAAGCTGTGCATATATCTGGTGTATGTATAAATCAAAGGGAATATAAATCCAAAATGTAATATAGTACATTCTGTCATGTAAATAATTTCAGCTGTAATGGTTTGGGGGGAATTGAGATCTGAGATTAAATGCTAGTAAGCATGCCTGGAAATCAAATTTATATTTAGTTATCATTCCCTTTTCCTTACAGGCACGTTTACAGAATGTGGAATAAGTGCATGTAGGGGTGTAATGTTGTGCAACTTCATCCCTCTGCAGTTGGTGTTACTGACTCTTTATAGGGGTCCTTCAATAGCGTCAGGCTGTAAAATTCCTTATTTTTATTACAGAAGAACAAAACGGGCTCTGTTAGATTTTTGTTTTCTGATGAGTGTTATTTTTTAATTTTTCCCCTTTCCGCCCTTTTGTTGGGGAATATTATGATTAACGGAGTCTTCTGTGGGCAGATCTGGCACTTGATAACCGTTTGGGTGGTACGGTCCATTCTGTCCTTTGTCTTTGTGCCATGCAGGGATAATTCTGAATGTGTTTCTTTGGATGTTTTTGGCTTTTCAGCTTAAAAATATATTTATTCTGAGAACGTCTTAGGATTTTGAATTGATGGCGCATTGTGCGTAGCCCAAGAATTGGGTGAACTAACGCAGAGAAAAAGAAGGAAATAATATTGATAAGCCAACACAATATGGAAGCTGGGGCTGTGTGTGCAGATAAGATTTCTGTTTCCTCAACAAATCTAGAAAAAATGTCAATCTCCTGCCCAAATTGCCAACAAAAATAAATCTCTGCGCTCCATTCCATCGTATTGTAAACAATGGACTTGTGAAGTGTTACTGTTTTCTCAGTAGTGGTGAGAATGCAGCATTTATACTTTTTCTTTTGAAAATCCACATAAAAACCACTGAAAATTTAGAATTTAAAAGCACCAACTCGAATGTAAGATTTATCAACCTCGACCATGGAAACCGTTCTAGTACGAATATTCGCAACCCAAAACCTGCCAAATTCATTCACAAGTCAATGGCAGAGGTCCATTGACCCATTTGAAGATGTAAAATGCCTTCCTGACATTTGAGGTTTTTCAGAGAAAAACTGGAATCGAGTTTCATTAGAATTCGATTTGAGTTTTTGGGTCCGTAACATTCGTTCGAATTTTAAACGTTCAAGGTTTTTCTTAAATAAGATAACCTTTGAGTTTTGAGTATATTTGAATTTATTAGAGTTAAAAAAAAAAAAAATCTGCCCCTTAGAGATGATTATTCTTACATTCACAATGATGCTACTACTGGATTAGACAAGACACGGTCATCCATATGTAATTAAAGGCATTGAGTTTGCCCAAGAGCAGTTACCTATAGCAACCAATAAGATGTGTGCTTTTAAACAGATGACCAGTAAATGCTACAGGCTGATTGGTCGTTGTGTATCTTTGCGCCTTTAATTACACCTCCACCATCATTTTTCCAGGGAAAAGTCACAACTGCGAAGCAGTTGGTTTTTCTGCGGATCACACCCCAGTTAACACTACGGGGGTTATATATTAAAGTCCAAATGCCAAAAACTCGAAACAATTGAGTTTTTAAACTATAAAATCTGAATTTTTAGTAAAAAAAAACCTAGAATTTTTCGTGATTTATTATACCCCTAGGATGGAAACGGTCCAAATCCAAAAATCCAGCGTCTCAGTGGGAGAAGTCCCTACGATATCTTGATCTGCAATGGATTTCATGCAAAAATCCAAAGATTTCATGGTTTTCGGGCCAAAATAACCCGTCCGTATTTGTTTGGAAAAAAAAATCCGAAAATAATTCGATAAATTCGGATTTTGATTAATAAGCCCCTAAATGAAAACTGCCCATGTTATCACATTTACACAACTATTCCCCCAAAATTGTAAGTAACTGAAAAACACAAACACTGCCTCGTAATTGCAACTGCTTTACTACAGCACCAACCGTTTCTCAACATGTCCTCTGTGTTTTTAATGAGAATTTTGTCTGGGAATAATACTTGAGTTTTTCCTGTATTCTGTGAATAATATGGGTTATGAATTGCAAAGGAATTGGGGGAAGAGAAACCAAAATGGGTGTGGATGTTTCATAAGAAGGTGCAGCATGGAGCCAATATATAGTTGGGTTATTCACGCCAGTACAAGGAAATAATCTATTAGCTGGCACTTATAGTGCAATCTCTAGGAAATGAAAGAAAGGGAAGGCTTTTATGTTCTATTAGTGATGTAGCATTGCCTTTTCTGTCCCCCCATACTCTCACTCAGCACAAGCAGATGTACTCAGGATTAACCATGAAATGAGCTCAAACACGTGGGCACATGCTTTTGCTACGCTCTCTCCCTGTATTTCCTTTTACTGTCCTTGCACTACTGGCCTCACATGAAAGCCTTTGGTATTTTGTGCAAATTAGGAACAAATGAAAATGCTGGAGTTCTAAGGGCCTAAAATGTTTTGGCGTAGACCATAGAACAAGAGAAATGTCTAGTGAAGTGCTTCCTTTGATGTGACTTGTCTTCCACTTGAGCAGAGCTCTCCTATGGGCTTTGCCTTGTAATTTGTCACTGTAAGCATGTAAGACGTAAGCATCTTCTTACATGTCAAAAACTACCTCTTAAAGGAGAAGGAAAAGCTAAAATGAAGTACGCTTTATCAGAAAGGTCTATATAAATACACTAGTAAACCCTCAAAGTAATGTTACTGAGTCCTCTGTCAAAAGAAACTCTGCATTTCTTTCCTTCTTTTGTGTACACATGGGCTTCTGTATCAGACTTCCTGTTTTCAGCATAAACCTCCAGGGCTAGGGCTTGAGCATGCTCAGTTTGTTCCCCTCTCGTTTCCCTCCTCCCCTCTCTGCTGTAATCTGAACCCAGAGCTAAGAGTGAGCAGGGGGAGACTCGGACAGGAAGTGATGTCACACCAAGCTAATATGGCGGCTGCTATCCTAAACTAACAGAGTTTCTAGAGCTGTTTACTCAGGTATGGTAAAGCATTCTGTAGAATAAATATAGTGTTATAGCTTGCACTATTGTAGTTATTCTAATGGCAATGAACTGCTTTGGTAGCTTTCCTTCTCCTTTAAGGAGACCCGTCCAACAGATTTGAACTTGGGCTGAGATCTGGGATTTAATGGAGCCATTGTAAGACATTCACCTGTGTTGATTCTGAATCACTCCAGTGTTTTTGCGATCATTGAACCAGATAAAGATGAACCATATATTCTTCCATCTGTTTTAACATGGCACCCAGTCTCTGCTGATGAACAATAACTCCACAGCATGCGACTGCCACTGCTGTTTTTTGTATTGAGATGACCAACCTGGAGCAAATCTGCCAGAAAGAATAGTCCAAAATCATTCCTAAACAGCCTGCAAAGCTGATACGGGAGAACCATAAAAGCAGAGGACTTAATCCTTTTGGAAGACACTGTAGATGTATGTCCTGTATATAACACACAGCTTTCATAACAGTTCATTATGGGACTATGGTAGGTTAATAATTGTCCCACCCTCATGATTTCTGAATGAGAACACACTTTAAGCCTCTGCTATCTACACCTTCAATACCCAAACCCTTATGAGCTTGACCTGGTTTGAGCCCTTAAGTAATTACATCCATTAGGTCTGTAGGCCCTGCCATGCCTTAAAAGGCAAGTGGAGATGACTCTGTCTTGGTTATTTCAGTTCCTTTAGCTGCTGTTGGTAAGAACCATACAAGGTTACATTTTGTTTAGGGTCTTAAGGAAATATTTTTGGGTAAGGCTGGTGCCGTTTAGAAAATAAAGCTGTTGCCAACTGGAAACTGTAGGATTCAGTCATAGGAACACTTGCACACATCCCTTTATCAATTGGGAAGTTGCTGGAAGTGTGTGCCATGGATCTTCAGATCTTTCAAGCTATAGAAAGTTTTCCATACATTGCTGTGCCTCTGTGGCAGGGCTTTTCAAATAAAAGCCTTTTTGTGTTGAAATATTGTTTTCTTTTAAGTAAAGACTAATCCTCTTGTTCTGACATGGTGTTGAGGTATAGCAGAAGCCTCCAGACTCACTTCTCTTGTGAGGCACGTTTAAATATTTCTTTTCCATAGAATGTGTATATGGGTGTATTCATGGAATGATGTTTCACCATCTGTAAGTACACCTCCCTCAGTCTGTAAGCCAAGAGTTCCAGAGAAAAATGTCTATCCTTTAGATCAGGGATCCCCAACCTTTTGAACTCATGAGCAATACTCAGAAGTAAAAGGAGTTGAGGAGCAACGCAAGCATGAAAAATGTTCTTGAGGTGCCAAATAAGTGCTGTGATTGGCCATTGGATAGCCCCTATGTGGATTGTCAACCTACATTGAGGCTCTGTTTGGCAGTATTCCTTGTTTTTATACACCCAAAACTTGCCTTCAAGCCTGGAATTCAAAAATAAGCACCTGCTTTGAGGCCACTGGGAGCAACATCCAAGGGGTTGGAGAGCAACATGTTACTCACGAGCTACTGATTGGGGATCACTGGTTTAGATAAACAGAAAAGCTAGAATGGAGCATAGTGCTGCATGGCATATTTTAAGATTATAGTGATGTGAATATTATAGTGATGTGCTGAATCCAGGATTGGGTTGTGGATGTGGTCATGTTTTAGGGCAGAGACACACACTCAGATTCGGGGAGATTAGTCACGGGGCAACTAATCTCCCTGAACTACCTTCCCGCCGGCTAGAATGTTAATCATCGGCGAGGTGGCACTTGGAGCGCTTCATTTTCCGAAGTCGCGCAAAGTTGACTCCTTGGAAAATGAAGCACTCAGAGTGCCATCCCACCGGCGATTTACATTTTAGCCAGCGGGATGGCAGTTTGGGAGATAAGTCGCCCTGAAGAAGAGATTTGTCACCGGAAAACTAATCTCCCCAAATCAGAGTGTGTGTCTCTGGCCTTAGTAGCTTTTGCAGTGCAGTCATGGGACCTGTTATCCAGAATGAATCGGACCTGGGGTTTTGCATATAACCGTTCTTTCTGTACCATGTCTCTTCATACCTTACGTCCACTAAAAAATCATGTAAACATTAAATAAGCTCAACACTCTGGTTTTGTTTCAAATAAGAATTAATAATATCTTTATAAAGGTGAGGTAAACATGTGAGTTACCCAAAAATATCAATAAAAAATGGTTAAAAACATATAATAATTTTATTAGGACATGAGACAAAAAGCCAAACGCATTTTATGTCTGTTGGGACACTTCCAGCCCATGAGTAACTGTCCCAACAGACCTGAAATGTGTTGGGCTTTTTGTCTCTCTCGTGTGTGTGTGTGTGTGTGTGTATGTATAATACATTTGTACCTTTTATAAACAATTGCATTAACGGTAGGGCTAGAGTCAGATCTTACATCAGCCTGTAGATAATCTGTTTTGCCGTTTTCTGCCTATAAATACAATGATGATCTAATGTATTAGTCAATTTACACTACTGACGACGTTATCCTCTGTTTTAGATCAGGCCTCGGAAGTTCAGATCACCATGATGTTGACTGAAAGCTGCAAACTTCGAGGTCTGCACCATAGGTAAGTCATACCCTCCCACCCATTGCAGTCTGTGCAACAGGTTCCCCAATTCACTGAAAAACATTCCCTCTGGCGGATTCTCTAGGAAAGCCGTTTATTTACATGTGATGATTATATATAATATTTTGGCTGCTGTGTGGTCCATGGGAGTGTGATTACTTTGTGGTGTGTTTGTGGTTACAGAGCTGTGCGGGTGATGATCCACATCCATCATATAAGGTCCCTTTCTAGGCCACTCTGAATTATTTCATGTGTGAAATCATTGTATGAGTAGAAAGCTTTTCTTGCCCTGTTTCTGTGTGACCAGACACAACCTGTTGCCTTTTTTTCTTTTATTTGTGCATTGCCCGTACAGTTAATATTCCTTTTCATTTCACAGCACTGTTGCCCCTTATTTCAGCAAGTCCATTCATTCACCAGCCTCATATTTGATGTGAGACGTCATTTGATTGGTAGAAAAGAATTTGCTTTAGTTTGTGGCAGATCAATTCCCCAATTTTCTGTGGGTCAAGCTGAAAACCTTTGTCTTAGTAGGTTTAATTTTGCCTTGACTTTGCTATACTTAAAGGGATACTGTCATGGGAAAAAAAAAATTTCAAAATGAATCAGTTAATAGTGCTGCTCCAGCAAAATTCTGCACTGAAATCCATTTCTCAAAAGAGCAAACAGATTTATAATTTTTTA
The DNA here is from genome assembly GCF_017654675.1 of Xenopus laevis. Taxonomy (NCBI): domain Eukaryota; kingdom Metazoa; phylum Chordata; class Amphibia; order Anura; family Pipidae; genus Xenopus; species Xenopus laevis. The sequence continues at coordinate 117,626,438 of NC_054380.1, read as the reverse complement.
TATATTCAATTTTGAAATCTGACATGGGGCTAGACATATTGTCAATTTCCCAACTGCCCCAAGTCATGTGACTTGTGCTCTGATAAACTTCAATCACTCTTTACTGCTGTACTGTAAGTTGGAGTGATATCACCCCTTCCCTTTCCCCCCAGCAGCCAAACAAAAGAACAATGGGAAGGTAACCAGATAACAGCTCCCTAACACAAGATAACAGCTGCCTGGTAGATCTAAGAACAACACTCAATAGTAAAAACCCATGTCCCACTGAGACACATTCAGTTACATTGAGAAGGAAAAACAGCAGCCTGCCAGAAAGCATTTCTCTCCTAAAGTGCAGGCACAAGTCACATGACCAGGGGCAGTTGGGAAATTGAAAAAATGTCTAGCCCCATGTCAGATTTCAAAATTGTATAACAAAAAATTTGTTTGCTCTTTTGAGAAATGGATTTCAGTGCAGAATTCTGCTGGAGTAGCACTATTAACTGATTCATTTTGAAAAAAAAATTTTCTCTGCACTGGTAAAACTGGTGTGTTTGCTTCAGAAACACTACTATTTATATAAATAAGCTGCTGTGTAGCCATGGGGGCAGCCATTGAAAGGAGAAAAGGCTCAAGTTACACAGCAGATAAGATCTGTAGAACATAATGGTGTTATCTGTTATCCACTATTTAACCTGTGCCATATAGACTTTTTTCAATTACCGCCATTGCTACACAGCAGCTTGTTTATATGAACTATAGTAGTGTTTCTGAAGCAAACCCATCAGTTTTACAAGTGCAGGGCAACACTACATGATATTTTCATTACTTTAAAACACTTTCATTTTTTGGTGTTACTGTTCCTTTAACCCAACTGATTGAAGAAAACACCATTGCACCTTACTTTAATCCATTTTACCTTTTGAAGCATTTTGTTTGACTTAAATATAATTTTATTTTGCTGAGAGCACCTTGTAGAAATCACTTAAGCACTTTAAAACACACATGAAAAATCTGTGCCTAGACTTTCTATGGTTAAAGACACACAAATTAGTGTTGTAACACTTTGATGATTGCACTGAATATTAACAATATTGTACTAAATTCTTTTGGGTTTTTTTCATAGCCTGTGGTGCTGATCTATAATTGTATCTTGATAATTGTAGCATTTGTCTTGCTCTGTACATGTGAGTGTACTGTTAATGTGCTTCGGACTGGGCCGGGCCCACGAGGACTGGGGCCCACCGGGTTTTTTCCCTGGCGGTCGGAGAGGGACATAGGGGGCCCTGTTACTGGTGAGGGGGGCCCTGAACCCTCAGTCCGACCCTGAATGTGTGGGTGCAGCTAAAGTCTGGGACTGACTTGATAACTTCTGACCACTTCTGCTTGCTTTCTAGGAACCTGCTGCCCATTGGCCACGTGTGTACAGAAGATGGCGAGAAGCCCATGGTACTGCTGCCGTATATGAACTGGGGCAACCTGAAACTGTTTCTTAGACAGTGCAAGTTGGTGGAAGCAAATAACCCACAGGTAAAGAATTATTTTTAAGTGGATAATTGGCCTTTGAGAGAACTGAATGTACACAGCAGGCCACATTGTATTGGGCATTTCACTTGCTGCCCGAATTCCTTTCACCTCTGCTACGTTTGCTTCTGCTCCCAGCAATCCCATCAGACCCGTACCTGTCGGGAAAATCCCTGCATCTCTCTGTCATGTATTAGTAACCATGTTAGCAAGTCTGGGCAGGAATCCCGTGTTTAACACACACTCCAGGAACCTGAGCTTCTGTGCAGCCCGTGGGCCTGTGCGATTTCTAGTAAGATATTTGTTTATGTAAATGTTCCAGACTTCCGAAACTCTGCACGTCATTGCACCTTTCCTCAAGTTTAACCCTTACAGTTGGTGTTTAGAACCTTTGCATAGAAGGGCATGGCTCCTTTAAAATAAAAGATTTATAGTAGTCAAAATTGTAAACAGATACTACAGAATACTTTTACTGCACATTCCTCCCTTTTTTCCCTGTATATGTATAAATGTCTATAAATGTAAATATTTGCTTGATATATCGGCCTCATGGCAACATTTTTTGAGGCTATTCCTTCTTACTATTTCGATATTTGCCACTGATCTTGGTAGCTCTGCTGCAAAACTAAATGGTAGGCACAGACCTACTGATACCCAAACTGGAGGCAGCCAAAAATGGCAGTTGCATAGAATCGTATGGACGTCTACTTGGCCTTTAGTAGAAATAAATCTTGAGGCAATATCGTGCTGATCCGATCGTGGGCCCTAGGGCCCAACGGTCAGATCCTAATGAATGGGAACGGAATCAACGAACAGATGCGACTGCGATCCGACGGGATTTTTAGTCCCATCTGATTGGCCAGATCTCGATCGGGGAAGCCTCTCGGGGAGCCCCATACACGGGCAAATAAGCTGCCGACTCGGTCTGTCGGCAGCTTTTATCGGCCCGTGTATGGCCACCTTATGTGAATGAAAGAAGTAGGCACAGCCTTACGGATACCCAAACTGGAGGCAGACAATAATGGCAGTTGCATGGAATCGTATGGACGTCTACTTGGCCTTTAGCAGAACTATATCTAGTTATGTTTCCACTCCAACTAAATTAAGCCGCCTTCTGGCCTTTGTGCAACACTGAGTAAGTGAATGAAAGACGTAGGCACAGCCTTGCTCATACCCAAACTGGAGGCAGACAATGATGGCAGTTGCATGGAATCGTATAGACGTCTACTTGGCCTTTAGCAGAACTAAATCTAGTTATGTCTCCACTCCAACTAAATGAAGCCGCCTTCTTGCCTTTGTGCAACACTGAGTAAGTGAATGAAAGAAGTGGGTCGGCCACGGAATCTAAAAATGGTCGCTCACATGCTGGAAATATTCTACAGCTGTTGCAAGACAAAAGACCCTGCAACATTCATAGCATCAACTATTGGAGTTTAGTTAACCTTTTTGTTTGACATACTAGCAAGTTCTGGGAGCAGAAGTCTCATGTAAAGCATAGGTACACACACCTTTGAGTGTAAATGATTTTTGCAGTCTTTGGCAGGCTTTCAGTTGGCAGTTGTGCATAGCAGGCAGCTGGAGAGATAAGCATTATAAAGCTATGAGGAGGTCTGACAAAATAAACATTTCACAGTAGAAATCTCTGATGTGCTGAGCCTTCATTTTAGGATTGTAGGAATATGTCAGCCGCCAGAGAACCCCTTCCCATGACACTGTTACCTCCCTTTATCTCCCCATCTGCTCTCATTAAGGAGAAATAACACATGAAACATTTGCTCAGACGCACTAAAACAACACTTGCCTGTGCTCACCTTTTATTCTGGCGGGTAAATCAGAACCCCGTAGTGAGGAAATCCCAGGCAAATCGAGTCGACATTAAAAGCACTGTTAAAGGTGCACAGGATGCCAATTATCCATGTCTGCTTGGGAAGATCTGGCGGCAATTATAGTTTTAGTGTAAAATGATATTTACAACGCGACCGTGCGAGCGTGCGGCAGGAATTCCGTATCTGATGTAGGTTAATGGCACTCGAAGCAGGGGATTAGCAAAGTAACCTGGAATGAAGGTGTAAAGGGTGCAAGCAACGGTAGATGTGAAAGATAGGAGACATGGTGGGAAATGTACGGCAAATCCTTTTGTTAAAGGAAAACTTTACCCCCAAAATGAATATTTAAGCAACAGAAATATACTATCCTATTAAAGTAATTTTTCAGTGTAAAACTAAAAACTGGGTAAATAGATAGGCTGTGCAAAAAAAAAAAATAGTTCTAATATAGTTAGTTAGCCAAAAATGTAATGTATAAAGGCTGGAGTGACTGGATGTCTAACATAATAGCCAGAACACTACCAGCTTTTCAGCTCTCTTGCTTTCCACTTCAGAGACTTGAGGGGGGGCCCGCATGGGTCATATCTGTTGCTTTTGAATCTGAACTGAATGCTGAGGATCAATTACAAACTCACTGAACAGTTATGTGCCATGTGGACCCCCCTTCAAGTCGCTGACTAACTCAGTTAGCTGAAAAGCAGGAAGTAATGTTCTGTCTATTATGTTAGACATCCGGTCACTCCAGCCTTTATACATTACATTTATGGCTAACTAACTATATTAGAAATATTTTTTATTTTGCACAGCCCATCTATTTACTCAGTTTTTATTTTCGCACTGAACTGTTCCTTTAAGTGACACATTAAAGAATCTTACCAAACTGGAATATATATTTAAGTAAATATTGCCCTTTTACATCTCTTGCCTTGAACCACTATTTCGTGATGGTCTGTGTGCTGCCTCAGAGATCACCTGACCAGAAATACTACAACTCTAACTGTGACAGGAAGAAGTGTGGAAGCAAAAGACACAACTCTCTATGTTAATTGGCTCATGTTTGTGTGCACCGTGAATCCTAAGATCCCAGGGGACGGCCCTTATTTTTTTTAAAATGGCAATTTTCTATTTAGGATTACTCAGTGGCACATACTACTAAAAAGGTATATTATTATGAAAATGGTTTATTTACATGAAGCAGGGTTTTACATATGAGCTGTTTTATGCAATATCTTTTTATAGAAACCTACATTGTTCTGGGGTATCGTTTTATTTTAAGGGCAGAGACACGCAATCCGATTCGGGGAGATTTAGTCGCCCGGCGATAAATCGCCTCTTCTTCGGGGAGTCTAATCTCCCCGAACTGCCTACCGACGGCTAGAATGTAAATCGCCAGTGGGATGGCACTCTGAGTGCTTCGTTTTCCGAAGTTGTCTGGAGTTTCCTCATGAGGCGACTTTGGAAAACGAAGCGCATCGATTGCCATCCCACCGGCGATTTACATTCTGGGAGGCAGTTCGGGGAGATTAGTCGCCCTGAAGAAGAGGAGAAGAGGAGATTTGTCGCCAGGCGACTAATCTCCCCAAATCTGAGAGTGTCTCTGCCCTAAAGGTATAAGTAGTTTGTAGGCAGTGACTCCCTTTTATAGAGGGATATGGGAATTCCGTTCATGTTTGATAGAAGAGATGCAGAAGTGCCATGACCTGTGTTTCTAGCAGAAAGTGAATTCTTTCCATTGTGTCATCTTTGTTGCCGGCACCAGTAAACACAAAACAGAGAAATGGATAATCATCCTAATGCCATATATCACTTATTGTACTGAATATAAAAGAACCTTAGTGCCAGTACCGTAAATGCTTTTATTCTCTTTCATTTATGCTGCCTCGATGTTTACATGGCAGCATGTGGTACAGGTTAACAAAGAGGATTTTTAGAAATGAGGCAGAAACCGAAAATAATTTGATTGCTAAACCTTCAGTTTAGCCGGGCCACATACAATCTCTTCAAGTATCAACAAAAAATGACCAATGAAATGGCCAGCACCATCAGGCAGTCTCCTATTTGCCCAAAACAGACTGAACCAGTTCCATTAGTGGAGTAGGGAATTCGGTTAATGGTGCTGGCTGTTTTTGGGCAAATCGGATAATGCATGATTGAAATCCTCACATTACAGCGCCCCTCTTAAAGGTTTAAAGGGCAATTTAACCCAAACTTTTTAAGACACACGCATTTGATTTGTCACAGAGGATTTTTAGAAATACTTGTAGGATCAATGGAGACCAATTGAATATGGTACTAAGTTTAGCTTTCAAGTAGGGATAGGCTGCATCTCATCATTTGCCAGTTTTATTGGAGAAGAGGGTGCATCACTAGTAGTTGGATGGATGGATTGTACATTGATGATTGAACTTGCTTGACTTGCTGTGTTTTTCTTAGACATTTCACCAGTCATCCAACTGGCTTTCTCAATTCAGAATAACTTGTACATAGGATCTTGCTTTGCTATATATCCTCTGGAATGTTGCTCCAGTCAGCATAATCTGTTAATCATAATCCACAATGATGTCATTAAATTAGGTGTTTGCATTAGCAAGATTTGAGCTTTAAAGTAGGGATGCACCTAATCCACTATTTTGGATTCGGCCGAACCCCCGGATCCTTCCCGAAAGATTTGGCCGAATACCGAACGGAATCCTAATTTGCTTATGCAAATTAGGGGTGGGAAGGGAAAAAACATTTTTTACTTTATTGTTTTGTGACAAAAAGTCATTAGCCCGATTTCCCTCCCACCCCTAATTAGCATATGCAAATTCGAATTCGGTTTGGCCGGGCAGAAGGATTCGGCTGAATCCTGCTGAAAAAGGCCGAATCCTGGATGCGGTGCATCCCTACTTTAAAGTGTCATTAAACCTTCCAGGGAGAGTTGCCAAAACATCATTGTATGTGGCTATCAATTGATATAACTTGCTGAAGCTGAGCAATTGTAAATCGGGTTTGACGTTTTTAATTAATGAACAGAACCATTTGTGCTTATCAGCCCAGCACAGCTATGTATAAGTACTAGCAATTTGCATCACACACTGCTGTGCAAACCACAGAGCCTCCCAGCTTGACTATTACCAGGTAGGAAGGCTTACTAGGGAGGTGTGCTGGTCTCCGGAGACACTTAGGAAGGAGTTTGATATTTCCATAAGGGTGGTGGCACACTCTGTGATTTGGGGAGATTAGCCGCCCATCGAGAAATCTCCTTTTCTTCTGGAGACTAATCGCCCGGAAATACCTTCCCATCGGCCTCACGAGGAAACTTTGCGACGTTGGAAAGCCGAAGTGATCCGAGTGCCATCCTGCTGGCGATTCACATTCTAGCCAGCAGGAAAGTTTTTAGTGGAGATTAATCACCCAAAGTAGAGATTTGTCGCTGGGCGACGAATCTCCCTGAATAGCTACGTGTGCCACCACCCTTGGGGACCCAAAAATGTGTCCCTACCCATAGGTTATTTAACCCTGATGTAAAACACTAAATTACACACATTACAGCACACTGTGTAGCCTTATCCAAAATGGTACCTCTGTGTCTGAGCGCATGAAATGCACATGAAGGGGCATCGTCTTAAATGGTTGTAGCTGGTTTCCCTTTTACATTATATCTGTACTTGCCGCTGCAGTTTTATATCTACATTCTCCCATTCTTATCTTTAGACAAATGACATGTTTAGAGTGAGCGCCCGTTGCTTGTTCAGCTTTGTGTCTGGAGCAGGAAGGAAGAGGTTGCAGAGAGATGAGCACTAAATGTACAGCATATCTAGTTTACTGTATACACTGTTTCTGTACCAGTCAGCAGCTTCACGTTGCACATAGTTTCAGGCTAAAAATATTTATTGTTTTCTACCGTGTCACGAAAAACCATATGGAACTTATTTCTATTCAGTTTGTTCAAGCTGTTGGGGAAAACCTTTCTTTTACTTTGTCCCACCTGGCAATGAATAAAACTGTCCATATGTAAAAAGTAGCTACTTGTTATTGTTACTGTGCTATAAATTATGCATTTTATGAACTAAGAACCATATAGCAGCTGTGCATTTTCTAAATCACTTGACAAACCTCCCCGGTCTGGGTCCTGCTGCTGCTGTTTGCAGGTGGAAATAATATGGGAATAATATTATGTCAAACATTAAAGGAATTGGTGCACTATGCCAGTAACAAAAAATAAAAAGTGTCAAACAATTTAATGAGAGGAGAAAAATACTCACAGTTCACCCAGTCTATTTGTGCAAAAATCCGGAACAACAAAAGGTTGTGAGTATTCTCCAAAAGTAAAGACCAAAATTATAATTAAAAATTCGAATCAGTTATTATTAGTACATACAGATGACCGCCTAAAGCATTTCGTGTCTACTGGGGCACTTACTCATGGGCCTATGAGTGAGTGCCCCAGCAGGCATGAAACGCGTTGGGCTGTCATCTGTATGTCCTAATAAATGATTATAATTTTGGTCTTTACTTTTGGAGAAAACTCACAACCTTTTGGGAATAATAATGAACAACTTCAGGAGCTCCACTGCTGAAAGGAGATTACAGTAACCGGCGTGCACAATGTACTTGTGGCCAGAGAGTTTCACAGATGGTGTAGTATAATCTGCACACAGTTTATACTACACCATTATTAAATGAATAAATCAGCTGCACACAGACCAGTATCCCCCGACAGTTTTAGTCCTGGTAATCACACAAATTCATTGCCATCAGATGTGTCAGTGATGGTAAAAAATCCTCTGTCCACCTTTCCAACCCAAATCAACAATTTGACTTACCTTTCTATCCATTTTGCGTAATTACTTAAACCTTCCCCTAGTGCAGTGGTCCCCAACCAGTAGCTCGCGAGCAACATGTTGCTCACCGTCCCCTTGGATGTTGCTCCCAGTGGCCTCAAAGCAGGTGCTTATTTTTGAATTCCCAGCTTCAAGGCAAGTTTTGGTTGCATAGAAACCAGGTGTTCTGCCAAATAGAGCCTCCTGTAGGCTACCAGTCCATGAAGGGACTACCAAACAGCCAACAACAACCCTTAATTGACATCCCCATGGAATTTTTCATGCTTGTGTTGCTCTCCAACTCTTTTTTACATTCAAATGTGGCTCACGAGTAAAAAAAGGTTGGGGACCCCTGCCCTAGTGTTTTGTGTCCATTAACACTCTTGCATTATCATCCCCTAGTGCTGGGGTCCCTAACCTTTTTTAACTGTGAGCCACATACAAATGTAAAAAGAGTTGGGGAGCAACACAAGCATGAAATAGTTCCTAGGAAGTGCCAAATAAGGGTCCCTATGTGGACTGGCAGTCTAGAGGAGACTCTGTTTGGTAGGACACCTGGTTTTTATACAACCAAAACTTGCCTCCAAGCCTGAAATTCAAAAACAAGCTCCAGTTTTGAGGCCACTGGGAGCAACATCCTAGGGGTTGGTGAGTAACCTGTTGCTTGCTAGCCATTGGTTGGGGACCTAGTGCCTGTTATATGTCATGAAAGCTAACTCACAAATCCAAGTACCAATTTTGGCACAAAACACTAAGCTTTTTAAGATTTCTTTTCTGCTAAATGGCCAAATAACATCTACAAGCGGGCATTTGATCACATGTACAGTTACTCTAAAGGTATAAATCATTTTGGGTAGTACAAATGTAATCATTGAGAGAACAATAGACCCAGGGATGTCAGTATTGTTATGAGAGGAGAGACGGTATTTGAGTACTGCGTTGGAGTTATAGAATTGTTTTTCCCTTTGCTCTATGGTAGGTGCAATGAGTTATGTGCATGCGTGTGTACATGCATCTATTGAATGCTCATGGATTTCTGTGACCTTCCCCCTATTTCCATACTGACATTCCCAAACACATCCATTTTCACGCCTCTGAAATATTCCTGCTAGTAAGGGCAAGTCTGAGCTTTTTGGCTCTGGAAACTGCTCTCGGTTTGAATTCGGTTGTAGAGAGTTGGCTTGTGCCAATGAATGAATACACACACACACACTATAAGAGCTATCTGTGCCCCATCTGTGGTACGGCCGTAAGCGGAGGGATATTGTCAACACCAGATTTTGCCAAAAAAATTATATATACTTTCCTTAAAGGGATACGGTCATAGGAAAAAAAAGTTTTTCAAAACACATCAGTTAATATTGCTGCTTCAGCAGACTTCTGCACTGAAATCCATTTCTCAAAAAAGCAAATAGATCTTTTTATATATAATTTTGAAATCTGAGATGGGGCTGAAAATATTGTCCGTTTCCCAGATGGTCCCAGGTCATGTGACTTGTGCTCTGATAAACTTCAGTCACTCTTTACTGCTGTACTGCAAGTTGGAGTGATATCACATCCCTCCCTTCCCTCAGCAGCCTAACAACAGAACAATGGGAAGGTAACCAGATAGCAGCTCCCTAAGGGTAAGGGCACACTGGGCGATTCGGAGAGATTTAGTCGGCAGACGACTAATCGCCTCGACTCTGTGGCGACCAATCTCCCTGAATGCTTTCTCTCACAGCGACCGCGTATGATTAGCGCCGGTGTTTTTTTTTTTTTTAAACCAGCGCTGAAGGCGTTCAGGGAGCCAGGCGACTAAATCTCCCAGAATCGCCCAGTGTGCCCTTACCCTAAAGCTGGCCATAGATGTAAAGATTTTTAAAAGATCCAATCGTTATCGTGAGACCACGAATATCTCGAAACGATTGTTTAAATGTACGATGTGTCCCATCAGCTAAAAAGACCATTTCAAGTGATATTGCCAGCAAAACTGAAGAGTAGCTGCTTGACCCTGCAAACATAGATTTTTTAACCTGGCCAATCAATCGTAAGATGAACGATCGTTCGAATCCCACTAACTTTACGATAATTTCGACGGATTGGTCGGACTTCGCTAAACGGTCATTCGGCAAGAAAACGTCTATGGGGACCTTAACTCAAGATAACAGCTGCCTGGTAGATCTAAGAACTGCACTCAATAGTAAAATCCAGGTCCCACTGCAACACATTCAGTTACATTGAGTAGGAGAAACAACAGCCTGCCAGAAAGCAGTTCCACCCTAAAGTGCTGGCTCTTTCTGAAAGCACATGACCAGGCAAAATGACTTGAGATGCATCTACACACCAATATTACAACTACAAAAAATACACTAGCTTGTTCAGGAATGGAATTTTATATCAGTGAATTATTTGCAGTGTAATTTAGAAATAAAAACGACATCATAAAAATCATGACAGAATCCCGTTAATGTATGTTAAAGGATAACTGGCCATAAAATGTAAAGTTTACAAAAAGTTCTAAAAAAGTTGCTTCCTACCACGGCATCAATAACTACAGAGCCGCAAGCAGAAGTTCTGGCTCCAGAGCCGTTCTGTGTTCTGAATCCAGTGCCTACATTGCTGTCTGTCTCACTTTAAAGGCATAATGGCATTCACATATCTGTTTTAGGCAACATTAAGCAGCATATACTTTATACTAAGGATTCCTTATAGTAGGTAAGGGGTGAGGGTGCAGTAGATTTATATGTTCCCTATAAACATTGGCTGTAGAGCCCATACTGGTGACGGCTTTGTCACACACACAAGCGTTTCCCAGACTTGTTAGGATTAAAGCTACACTCTTTGTTTATGTAACCTGACATGTTGATGTATATACTTATCTATTTCTCCCCTTCAGGCAATTTCCCAGCAAGATCTCGTGCACATGGCAATTCAGATCGCTTGTGGGATGAGTTACTTGGCACGACGGGAAGTTATTCACAAAGACCTTGCTGCTAGAAATTGTGTGTAAGTATGTGTGTTCTGAACTGCAGGAACTCTTACCACAATTAGGGTTGCCACCTTTTCTGGATAAAATACCGGCCTTCCTATATATTTGTCTTTTTTCCCTATTATCAACATTGAGTCAACCATCATTTTTACCGGCCAGGCCGGTAAAATACCGGCCAGGTGGCAACCCTAACCACAATGTGCCGTTTTCTCGTAACCCATGGATCTGCCTCGTCACATTCACGTATTACTTCTCGGTAACAATATACGTTTTATATCATAATGCTTAAAGGAGGATTTAAGCCTGAAATATTGGATTTTATATACTTAATGTAAAAGCCCTGAGGTTCAGCAGGGCTGTAATAGTAATAACCCATGGCTTTAAAGTTGTAGACAGGAGCCATCTTGGATTTTGTTTGTTAGTAGTGACACATGCTCAGTGTGCTCCTGGCAACTGTTATGTAATGTCAGTCTGAATTAATTAGTAATAAACTTTGAAGTGGGAAATATTGGGCTGATCCAATCCTTTGGACCAATGATCAGATCATTATTGCTGCTTTGGCAGTGGTTGGATCGAGACCTACATCAACGAGCACATGTGGACTTCAATCCTACAGGAAAATCAAACCTGCTGGATCAACATCTGATTTTGGGGTTAGATATTGGTTGAGGATCCACACACACGGGCAGATAAGCTGCAGAATCAGTCTGAAGGGCCTATATCGGCAACTTATATGTGCCCGTGTATGGCTGACTTTACATCAGTTTGTGGCATGTAGATGCATTTAGAGTTTGTGGACCTATACCGGTTCAATAAAATGAGTTGGCATAAACAGAAAGAAATGGGCTGGTCCGGCTTTGGCCATCAGCTGCAAAGCATGGTTTGTCTTGAGCAAAAGTTGCCTTGTGCCACTCTTACTGTGTCTCTCTCCACAGGATTGATGAGTCTCTTCAGGTAAAGATTACAGACAATGCTCTCTCTCGAGATCTTTTCCCCATGGATTACCATTGTCTCGGAGACAACGAGAACCGACCTGTACGCTGGATGGCTCTTGAGAGTCTAGTGAACAAAGAGTTCTCCAGTGCAGGGGATGTGGTGAGTGCCTGTGTTCCTAAGTGACACGAGCTGATTCTCAGAATGAGAAAAATGGAAGTTCAACTGTAAATCTGTAGGATCCAAGAAAACATATCTCTGCTCAGTGTGGCCAAATGATTGGGTCGAAATAGGGTCTATTCAGACACAATAGCAGAGAAATTATACAGAATTTCCTTTAAAGGGCATGTAAAGTCTAAAATAGGATAAGGCTAGAAATGCTGTATTTTGTATACTAAATATAAACATGAACTTACTGCACCACAAGCCTAACCAAACAAATAATTTATGCTTTCAAAGTTGGCTACAGGGGGTCACCATCTTGTAACTTTGTTAAACATCTTTGCAAGACTAAGACTGTGCACATGCTCAGTGTGCTCTGGGCTGCTTAGGGATCATCATAAACAAAGCTGCTTGAGTTCTGCATGGCTGGGAAGTAAGGCGGGGGCTCCCCCTGCTGTACATAAGTATGATTGTTTCCCTGCTTAGCAGTTAGGGACCATCTGACAATTCCTATCCACAGCAGTAAATGAAGGGAGAATTTCACTGCATACAGTCAGGTTTCCTATAAAAATAGTACACATTTTTTAATTAAAGTATATTGGAGATATGTTTTTTTCATTAAAGAAAGTAAAAATGGGATTTTATTTTTTTGCCTTTACATGCCCTTTAAAGGAGAAGGAAAGCAACCAAAGCAGTTTATTGCCAATAGATTAGCCACAATAGTGCACTATATATTTATTTTGCAGAATGCTTTACCATACCTGAGTAAACGGTTCTAGAAGCTCTCTCTGTTTGTTTAGGATAGCAGCTGACATATTGTCTTGATGTGACATCACTTCCTGCCTGAGTCTCTCCCTACTCACTCATAGCTCTGGGCTCAGATTACAGCAGGGAGGGGGGAAAAGAAAGGGAGAGAGGAGCAAACTGAGCATGCTCAAGCCCTCGCCCTGGAGGTTTATACTGAAAACAGGAAGTCTGATGCAGAAGCCCATGTGGACACAATAGAAGAAGAGAAATAGAAGAAGAGAAATGTGGTGTTTCTTTTAAAGAGGACTCAGAGCAGCATTACTTTGAGGGTTTACTGGTGTATTTCTTTAGACCTTTCTGATAAAGCTTATTTAATTTTAGCCTTTCCTTCTCCTTTTAAAGGAGAAGGAAAGGCTTGCAGCACTTGGGGATGCCAAATGTTAGGCACCCCAAATGATTGTAGTTACTTACCTGAAACCCTGGGCCGGTGCTCCTATCAGCAGAAAACCGCACCGGACTGGGGTTATACCAGTGAGCACCACAGAGCGATCCTTTTCCATCTTCCTCTTTCTTCACGCAGCTGCGTATTAGAATGAAAAGCCGTACTTTCACTAAAAAGTCGGCTATTTAGTTCAACTGCGCATGCGTCTGCCGGGGGAAATTTGAAGACAGAAGAAGACGGATCGCTCCGTGATGCTCATTGGTATAACCCCAGTCCGGTGCAGTTTTCTGCTGATAGGAGCACCGGTCCGGGGTTTCAGGTAAGTCAATACAATCACTTGGGGTGCCTAGCTTTTGGCACCCCCAAGTGCTGAAAGCCTTTCCTTCTCCTCTAAGTCTTTCATGTTTCTTTCAAAAGATTACAATTAAGACATGTCCATGCATGGTTTCTTTATGACCCAGTTCTTCCCAACCTGAGTCAGCCCCATAGACCTGCTTCTCTCCCCACCATGTGCCCAAGAAATCCCCTCCCTAGTTTTATATGTGCAATTTCTGAGTACTTTCTATTTGAACTAACATTCTTCTGTATCTGGAAAGCTCTCCACTTATCAGCTGCCATCCTCAGGCTGACCTCCCTCTTGAGACAACTGGTCCCCAGAACACGCAATTCTTGTTTTCTTAAGAACTGTGAAATAACAAACTTCCTGCCATTCAAGGAGCCTTTCACAAATGTGTTCCCAGTGTAGAGACAGCCTTAACTTAGGGTGTGATTAATGTACTAACTGGGAACCTGGGGCATTGGTCTGAGAATGTTTGTGCAATTGTTCTTTGTCATTTGTTCTGATGTGATATTTCTTCTGCTTTGGCTACAGCTTGAGCCAGTTTGTAATTGTGTAATAAAAATATAAGAAACAGGATAAATTGTTCACTAGAAACCCTATTTTACGTTTTTCAGTGGAACAGAAAAAAATTGTAAAATCCAGGAAAATGTAAAATCAGGGAAATGTATAATGTATAATGCATAATATATAAGTGGGACCACAACAATGTAAAATAAGGGAAAACTTAAAATCAGGGGATGTAAAATGGGGGTTCTACAGTATTTCATTTGCTTTCCTTCGATATGTATGATTCCGCAAAGAAATATGTACGTGTTCTACAAAACTAGTGATGCCATATGACTCTTTGAAGTAATGTAGCTCCCTGCTTCTGTGACCTTAAAGGGGTAGTTCACCTTTTAGTATATTATAAAATGGCCAATTCTAAGCAACTTTTTTCATTTGGCCTTTATTTTTTGTTTTTTATAGTTTTTTAATTATTTGTCGTCTTTTTCTGACTCTTTCCAGCTTTCCAGTGGGGGTCTCTGACCCCGTTTAGAAAACAAATGCTCTGTAAGGCTACACATTTATTGTTACTGCTACTTTGTATTAGGGTCTGGCTACACGTGGCAGATTCGGAGATATTAGTCGCCAGGCAACAAATCTCCTCTTCTTCGCAGCGACTAATCTCCCCCATCTGCCTTCCGCCGGCTAAAATGTAAATCGCCTGGGGACAGGCACACAGAGCGCTTCGTTTTCCGAAGTCGCCCGAAGTTTCCTCGTGAGGCAATTACGGTGACTTTGGAAAGCTAAACGCTCCGTGTGCCTGCCCCCAGGCGATTTTCATTTTAGCCGGGGGAAGGCAGATCGGGGAAATTATTCACTGCGAAAAAGAGGATATTTGTCGCCTGGCGACTAATCTCCCCGAATCTTCCCATGTAGCCAGACCCTAAATCATCTTTATATTCAGACCTCTCCTATTCATATTCCAATCTCTTATTCACATCAATGCATGGTTGCTAGGGTAATTTGGACCTTAGTAACCACATTGCTGAAATTGCAAACTGGATAGCTGCTGAATAAAGATTGAAATAACTAAAAAATGAAAACCAATGGCAAATTGTCTCAAAATACCACTCTCTACAACATGCTAAAAGTTAATTTAAAGGTGAACAACCCCTTCAATTGCCCTCGGCTTAAAGCCTCACACTTTTATATAATTGTGCACTTTTATTTTCCTTGCCATCTCAAATTTTACGGATCCTTCAAATTGATTTACAGTTTTCTATGTTTAAGCTGGTTTCAGATTGTCACTTTGCATATTGTTCATTACCATATTTACTTTTACAGTGGGCTTTTGGAGTGACCCTGTGGGAGCTGATGACGCTGGGACAAACGCCATACGTTGATATCGATCCCTTTGAAATGGCCGCCTATTTAAAAGATGGCTACAGAATAACCCAGCCAATCAACTGTCCTGATGAGCTGTAAGTATTCATGTAACGAAGAAATTGCTTATTTTCACAGTACAGGTATGGGATCTGTTATCCAGAATGCTCAGGTCCTGGGGTTGACCAGATAATGGATCTTTCTGTAATTTGGATCTTTTTACCATAAGTCTACTTAAAGGAAAACTATAACCCCAAAATGAATACTTAAGCAAGAGATAGTTTATATCAAATTGAATGACATATTAAAGAATCTTACCAAACTGGAATATATATTTACATAAATATTGCCCTTTTACATCTCTTGCCTTGAACCACCATTTCGTGACTCTATCTGTGCTGCCTCAGAGATCACCTGACCAGAAATACTACAACACTAACTGTAACAGGAAGAAGTGAGGAAGCAAAAGGCAGAACTCTGTCTGTTAATTGGCTCATGTGACCTTACATGTGGTTTGTATGTGTGCACAGTGAATCTTACGATCTCAGGGGGCGGCCCTTATTTTTTAAAATGGCAATTTTCTATTTATGATTACCCAATGGCACATACTACTAAAAAAGTATATTATTATGATAATGGTTAATTTACATGAAGCAGGGTTTTATACATGAGCTGTTTTATGCAATATCTTTTAATAGAGACCTACATTGTTTGGGGGGTATAGTTTTCCTTTAATATAAACATTAAATAAACCCAATAGGCTGGCTTTGCTTCCAAAAAGCATTAATTATATCTTAATTGGATCAAGTGCAAGTTACTGTTTTATTATTACAGAGAAAAAGGAAATCATTTAAAAAATTTGTATTTTAACAAAATGGAGTCTATGGTAGAGGGCATTCTTTATAACGGGTTTCCGGATAATGGATCCCATACCTGTACAGGTATTGGTGAATAATACAGTATTTCTGATGTCCGTACAGTTTATCATCGGAGGGGAAGGGGAGAGAGCGACGCGGAGGGGAAAGGGAGAGCGACGCAGAAGGGGAGGCGCTTGGGGAAGGGAGAGAGACGCAGAGGGGAGGTGGATGGGGAAGGAAGAGAGGTGCGGAGGGGAAGGGGAGAGAGACATAGAGGGGGAGATGAGCAGAGACAGCCTAGGGGCGCCCCGTTAGTAAATCCAGGCCTGTGTGTATACATACTGACTACAAGTTCTAACAAAGTTATTACAGAGAAAAACATTTAGGAGAATGACCAACACCAGGAAATGCCCTTGTCGTCTGTCATTCAGCTTTATATTGCTAGTGAGACTGCTATCCAGCACCAGTGGGTGAAAACATCATACTTGGGTTAGAAAATCCTAAAACAAAATTTGTCAAAGAGTTTATTTGATGCAAGGAGTTTTTGATTAGGATTCTCTCAGTACCTGTCTAACTGCTCTGCTGTTTGCTCTGCAGGTTTGCTGTCATGGCCTGTTGTTGGGCCCTGGACCCAGAAGAAAGGCCAAAGTTCCAGCAGTTAGTCCAGTGCCTGACGGAATTTCACTCTGCCCTCGGAGCCTACGTGTGAGAGTCAAGCCTGCTGATATTTTGGACCATACACTGATTCAGCAGCTTGTCCCCATCTGTACAAAGCTCTCCCAACACCGTGCCTTAGGATGCTCGATCAGTCGCTTTTCTTCTTTTCTTTTGTAAAATAGTTTTATATACGTATTTTATAGCCATTAGATCACGTTTTGTGGAATCGGACAGACGAACGCGACGCACAAGATCAATGATCCCAAACTACTATCGGCAACAAAACACTATAGAGGAATACGAGACTTTCTTCAACTGACTTTTGTTACTGTAACGGACACGTGTACTTTTAGCAGCAGAACAATCCCTTCTGGTACTTGTAGCAACGACACACGTGGACATCTGTAAGATGCATTGTTCCTTTGTGAAAGGGCAAAAGCCGTAATTTATAAGAGGAACCCGTTTGTCTTCTGATTTGTACATAGAAAGAACAAGCGCTCGGCCGCAGGCAAGTCACACAGGGACTGCCAGAAGGACTGGGAATGGAATGATATGAGGCAGCATTGGGATTAGGGTACGCTCACTCCTCAGTCACTTTATTATTGTACTTACCATTATGCTTTCCGATATCTAGGCTGTAAAATTCTGTGGGGGTTTATTTATAAACACTGGGCAAATTTGCACCCGGGCAGTAACCCGTGACAACCAATCAGATGATTGCTTTCAATGTTCAACCTACAGCTGGCTGAAAAAGCTAATCACTGATTGGTTGCTGTGGGTTAATGCAAATTTGGCCAGCGTTTATAAATGAGCCCCATTATGTAATATATTCTCTTGGGTTATTTTTCCTTGCCAGAGATCTGATCTCATTGTTTTACACATGTATTGCCACTAAGTATTGCATTAGAACATAGTTCCATTATCCCTTTAAAAAAAAAAAAAAGCTTAGGTCCTATATTACTGCTCGAGCAAGAGCTGAGGGGAGGATACATTAGAGTCCTGCGCGGGTCCATTTTTTTTTTGAACCCGGAGCTGCAACCCACATTCTTACCCGCTACCCATCCTGCAAGTACCTTATCCACTACCTGCTGACCATCAAGAATCAGGAAGTGTTGTCATTGTGAACCGGATGTGACATCATAGGAAGTTGGCGTGATCAGGGGGAAAAAAGCGTAAAACAGGAAGTGCAGTCATTGTAAACCGGAAGTGCCGTCAACAGAAGTAGACGTGATAGAAAAAAAGGAGTTAAAATCGCTATTGAAAAGACCTGCGGCCCGACCTCTGAACCGCCAACCCTCACCCGGAACTTCAACCCGCAGGGGACCGCAGGTTTTTGTGGGTAACCCGGGGGTACCCGACCCGCTGCAGGACTCTAGGATATATTACCGTAAACCACTTGCAGCCCTCCAGCTATTGGCAATCTACAACTCCCAGATTCTCCCCTGACATCCTTCAGTTATTTAACAGCAACTAAAGGACTTTGGGTTGGACCTCTTTGATGTAAATACTGAAAATATCTACCGATTGCTACACTGTATGTTCCTTGTACTTTTATATATGTATATGTTCTGATCCCCCAAAGCAGTTACTTTCTGTGTCCAACCCTAGCCCTGGGAATGGTTTCACATTAGGGATGCACCGAATCCACTATTTGGGATTCGGCCGGATCATTTGCAAGCGTTTCGGCTGAATACATCCTAATTTGCATATGCAAATTAGGCGTGGGAAGGGGGGAAACATTTTTTACTTAATTGTTTTGTGACAAAAAGTCATGCGATTTCCCTCCCCACCCTTAATTTGCAAAGCCAAATTAGGATTTGGTTCGATTTGGCGGAACCAAATCCTGAATTCGGTGCATCCCTTGTTCACACCGACCCGAAAATGGGATGTTAGCGTTGCCCTTCTGCTTGCTTCATGTATGAATCCTTCTCTTGCTCAATACAGATCCTTTATTGTTCAGCAAGAATGTTGCAACCAATGGCTGATAGGTCACGCGTTATGTCTGTTGCAAACAATGATTGGTCATTAGGGTCCATATTTATAAAAAAAAAATTAACCAATTCTAGTAGGGACAAAACTTTTGTTCACTTAAATATGGCCCTGGATTTTTGTCAGGGTGCAGACTTTTTATTCTGGAGTGGGGGGGGGGTTGGAGCTGTAGCATCTGCTAATGTTGTGGTTGTTCTCAACTGATTTGGTGTGAGCCCCTGTTTCTGCTGTGCGGCTACTTCCAGCCGAGTCAGAGGAAGAAACTAAATGAGTTGGTGGTATGTAGCCAATGGACAGTATCCGTTATTATCCTATATATTGCAGTGACCTTTTATTTCACGTTTATTTATTTTTATCTTTTGTTACTGTATAAAAGTCTCCAGTATCACTTTTTTTTTAATCCAGCGTTTGTTTGAAAAGAGAAAACTCGTGTTGAATTCATTCCGTTCTTATTCTCTCTCCAGGTTACCCCCTGCCATTGCAGCTCTGCACCCCAATTATTTCTGTCCATAACATTGACTTAAAGTTGATCTCGGGGATGTGTCAGAGGGGAAACATGAAATGGAAATTCCTTTTAATTGCAAGTCATTTCTAATGGCCACAAATGGGCCTGTAAGGAGATTAAAGGGTCCACTAAACCTGAATGAAAAGGAAACGGGTGGAGTTAAAGGAGAACAAAACCCTAAAATTGAATTTAGCTAAAAATGCCATGTTTTATATACTGGACTTATTTCACCAGCCTAAAGTTTCAGCTTGTCAATAGCAGCAATGATCCAGGACTTCAAACTTGTCACAGGGGGTCACCATCTTGGAAAGTGTCTGTGACACTCACATGCTCAGTGGGCTCTGAGCAGCTGTTGAGAAGCTAAGCTTGGGCTGGTACAGAAGCACAAAACATAATAATGTACAACATTTCTAGCCTACTTATATAGTTAGGCTTTAGTTCTCCTTTAAAGAGGAAGGGGCTGCATCAAGGCTGGGACTTATTAAAATAATAAAGAATGCTCAATCTACAACACTAAACGACCTTGAGCTGTCGGTGGGACGATAGGAAAGGCAGTGTAACAACAGCTTCAGGCTGATGTAGAAAAATCTCAACTTTTGTTACACAATATTCTGTCCTTTTTATTTTCCTCCCATAGGGACCCTAATTATTGTAGTGGCCCTGTGCAAGGCCCTTTCTGGTAAGCACCATAATCAGCCTTGATACCAGCTCCAAACAAATATTGGGACTCCTCAACACTGGGCAAATTTGCACCTAGGCAATAACCCATGGCAGCCAATCAGAGCTTTGCTTTCATTTTACAACCTGCAGGTGGCTGGAAAAAGTGACAGTTTGCTATGGGTTGCTGCCCAGGTGCAAGTTGATAAATGAGTCCTCTTATATTCAGTAGATGGGTGGGATATGAAGAATAAATCTGTCATTGTATTGGCGCTTGATTCAGTAAGACTTTTATTGAATGAGACGGCAATTGTGTGTCCTACAATAAATGACATGTGACGCCTTCGTGTGCTAAGTTTATTAATAAAATCAAATTTTATAAACTCGGATGAATTAAATTGACCCAAATTGTAAAAACTCGATTTGAGGGGTTTTTTTCCCTCTGAAAAAAAAAAAAAAAAGCTCATGTCAGGAAGGCTGCAAACAACTCCATATTGATCTCCCAGACCTCTCCCATTGCCTTAAAGGGCATATAAAGGGACAAAAAAAATCAAATCCCATTTTTACTTTCTTTAATGAAAAAGAAACATATCTCCAATATACTTTAATTAAAAACGTGTACCGTTTTTATAAGAAACCTGACTATATGCAGTGAAATTCTCCCTTCATTTACTGCTGTGGATAGGAATTGTCAGATGGTCCCTAACTGCTGAGTAGGGAAACAATCATACTTATGAACAGCAGGGGGAGCCCCCGCCTTACTTCCCAGCCATGCAGAACTCAAGCAGCTTTGTTTATGACAATCCCTAAGCAGCCCAGACCACACTGAGCATGTGCACAGTCTTAGTCTTGCAAAGATGTTTTATTTTAATCAAATTGGAAGTAGAGGCCAGTAAACATTAATATTAAGCATGACGGAGTTCTCTAGTGACCAAACAGAGGTACAATCATATACTTAAATAATTCTCCAAGGCATGCTGACAAGTTAAAAAATACAGTTTATTTACATCAAAATGTTAAAATACATTAAAGAAAAACCCCTTTAGCGCATAACGCGTTTCATGCTTATCTAGCACTTAGTCATAGGCAAAATCCAACTAGTGTCTTTTCCTTTGTTCCTTAAATACTAGCTCTCATAGTCCCTCCCCTCAATAAAACCAATTAAGTTGTAACACGTGCTGGATCGTAATTGGTTTTATTGAGGGGAGGGACTATGAGAGCCTAGTTGGATTTTGCCTATGACTAAGTGCTAGGTAAGCATGAAACACGTTAGGCGCTAAAGGGGTTATTTCTTTAATGTATTTTAACATTTTGATATAAATAAACTATATTTTTTAACTTGTCAGCATGCCTTGGAGAATTATTTAAGTACTAGACATTAAGCCCATTAAATTAACGGGCGCTAGAACATATGTAGTCAAACATTTATAAAAACAGAATTGTTCTAGGTCGGCGAACGGTAACATATTTAAGTTTTTCAGACTATCACCCACAATGGTAAAACATCCCACAGCTCGAGCTGCGCACGCTAGCGTAAATTCGCCAGAGACAGTCCGTGGGGCAAATGCGCAGTAGCGCAATCCTACGGACACAGGGACTGGACGCAGAGACACTTAAACTTTATTATATAGGATTGCTGATTCCCACACACAGATCTGATTGTACAGAGGAGTCACACACAGATCTGATTGTACAGAGGAGTCACACACAAGTCAGTGGATCACACAGGGAGCTGCAGGAGACTGGGAGTCACGTGGGTGAAGGAGACACATTGGGCCCGGGCCACTCACTGTCCTGTTGTTACTCACACGTGAAACTAATAATCTCCCAGGTAACGCCGTGTCTCTCATATCCCTCCTCTCAGACACACGGGCCGCGGCTCATCAGTTGCTTTCCCTCCCCTCACTCCCAGCCTCTCACAGACCTTGTCCCCCACTCTCTCCCGACCCCGCTGACCCCCAGCCAGACGCTCCCTGGTACCTTCCCGCTGCTGACCAAGCGAATCTCCACTGTCCATGGAGGCGGCCATGATTGGAGGGACCATGACCCCACCCCCCAGCTCAGCTGATCTGCCGTGACTCCGCCCCCAGGCTCAGTTGAGATGGACCGTGACCCCGCCCCCCCGGCTCAGCTGATCTGCCACTGCCTCTTCCTTCTCACGGAGCCCTCCTGTCTGTTACTTCTCTGGACTGTGACTGACGCTCCTACTTACCAACCCGCCTGCTCCGCTGCTCTCGCCTACACACACAATAGCGGCTCTTGTGGACTCTCCTGCCAACTGGGGCTTTATCTGAGGCACAAAGGAAAGTCAACCCATAATGGCTATTTACCGGTGTCCCACTTATGCCAGAGACGGTCCGTGGGGCACATGCGCAGTAGCGCAATCCCATGGACACAGGGACTGGACGCAGAGACACTTCAACTTTATTATATAGGATATTGCAAAGATGATAACAAAGTTACAAGATGGTGACCCCCTGTGATCTGCTGCTGCACAAACATGTAGAATTGGTGAGAGGAGTTGCTCTGGATTCACATGAATAAATTAGTTATTGGATGAGAATATTATGTACAAGGAGATACTGACGGTAATACCGCGGATGTTGTTTGTGTCGTGTGATTTGCTGATCCAAATATGTGGTTCATTTATTGCGAATATAAAGGCGCCCTGTGCAAATTCTTTAGTTCCGCCGCTTTACATATCATATGAAAGTCCCACAGTGCCTCATATCCAAAAGCAGATACAGTTCTCAGAACAGAGCTCCCAGCAGAACATACAAGAATGGGGGTGGCTACAAGTTACTACATGCACACTTTGTTTTTGATGACCTTTTGTTTTGCTGCCCCTATTACATTTAAAGGAGAACTAAAGCCTAAGTAGGCTAGAAATGTTGTACATTATGTTTTGGGCTTCTGTACCAGCCCAAGGCAACCACAGCCCTTTAGCAGTAAAGATCTGTGTCTCCAAAGATGCCCCAGTAGCTCCCCATCTTCTTTGCTGCTGATTCACTGCACATGCTCTGTGCTGTTGTCTCTTACTGAGCTTAGGGACCCACTCACAATATACAGTACACATAGAATAGAAATGTCACAATATAAGGCTGATTAGTAATTAATACAGATAATTACTACATGGCAGCACAGAAACCAGTGCAATTAGCATCAGAATTTAATAATCAGCCCTGTAGCATCAGCTTATATAACAGACCAACCTCATTTTCTGCTGGATAATTAGTGACGAGCCCTAAGTTCAGCTTCTCAACAGCTGCTCAGAGCCCACTGAGCATGTGAGTGTCACAGACACTTTCCAAGATGGTGACCCCCTGTGACAAGTTTGAAGTCCTGGATCATTGTTGCTATTGACAAGCTGAAACGTTAGGCTGGTGCAATTAGTTCAGGATATAAAATATGGCATTTTTGGGCATATTTATTTTTAGGGTTTAGCAGAAATGTTGCTATTGTAGAGCTCAGAGGTTTTCTCTGCGCTGACTTTCCTGCCCCCAACCACATCTGGGACAGTTATTTACACTGGAACAGACAGGGAGAAGCGTTGAGTCTGGAGGCAACGGTGGCAAAATAATCCACAATTCCCTGGGATACTATGAGGAAGTATTTAGTGGAAGGCTTCCATGAGAGGAGACCTGCCAGTGACTTGGTTTTCATTAGCCTTTGTTGTTATCAAAGTGAAACTGTTGTTCTATATATAAAGTCTCCCCACCATGCCAGGGAGCAGATCACAATGTTCACAGAGACGCATGTAAATCAGTTTATTCTGGAACTGGGCCGGATCTGTCCAAATAAACGTATCAATTTATTGATCCACAAACACTGCAATGTTCAAGGACAGGTGTTGAAATTGCAAGTTAACCTTTAGGCACAACTGTACTGAAAGCTCCAGAGAAACAGAAGGGCCCAGATTAGAGCAAAGAAACAGTGACGCATTGTTTTCTTATCACAGGTCGACTGCAGTTGGTCATTGCACAGCCGCCATGCCACCCCCATGTTGTCTTCAGTACCAGCAGGGAGAGAACAGAACATTCAGGATAAACACGGGCCTGACGTCAGGCTGCACCTGACTGATAACCCGGCAGGAAAAGACATTTGCCTCCCATTGTGTTACAGGGATAATTAGCGCTTAATTGGCTGTAAAGGTAAAACACTTGGCAAGGAGATGCTGCTTACACATTGCTTCTGTGTCACATGATCACAATAATACAGGCATCCATGCATTTACTGGAATTAACTCTTTAGTTGCCAAAGTAAGTATGGCATGCATTTCCATGGGATTAAAGGGATTCGCTCATGATTTTTATGTTTTTATTTACAAATAAATCGTTCTACAATATAAAATTTCATTCCTAACCCAACAAGTGTATTTTTTTTTTTAGTTGTAATATTGGTGTGTAGGCAGCCATCTCAGGTGATTTCTACTGGCCACGTGCTTTCAGAAAGAGCCAGCACTTTAGGGTGGAACTGCTTTTAGGCAGGCTGTTGTTTCTCCTACTCAATGTAACTGAATGTGTCACAGAGGGACCTGGATTTTTATTATTGAGTGCTGTTCTTAGATCTACCAGGCAGCTGTTTTCTGGTTACCTTCCCATTGTTCTGTTGTTAGGCTGTGGGGTGATATCACTTAAACTTGCAGTAAAGAATGACTAAAGTTTATCAGAGCACAAGTCACATGACTGGGGGCACTTGGGAAACTGACACTATGCCTAGCCCCATGTCAGATTTCAAAACTAAATATAAAAAACAAGTATAAATCATGTTTTCCTAAGACAGTATCCCTTTAAAGGGGAAGGAAACCTAGTTGGTGCAAAAACCCTCCCCCCCCTCCCGTTTGTTGCCCACCCTCCCTCCTCCCCCCGGGCCTACCCGTCCTGCTGGGCAAATGCCCCTAACTTGTTACTTACCCTTCTGCGCAGGTCCAGTCCAGGGAGTTCACAGGCACCATTTTCTTCCACACGATCTTCTTCCTGCTTTGAACGGTGTTTTGGCGCATGCGCAGTAGGAGCATTTCGCCGGTACGGATCTACTGCGCATGCGCCAAAAGTCACGAAGTACTTTTGCCCAGTGGGATGGGTAGACCAGGGGGGAGGAGGGAGGGTGGGCAACACACAGGAGGGGGGGAGGTTTTTGCGCCAACTAGGTTTCCTTCCCCTTTAAAGGAGAACTAAAGCCCCTACCTACTAACCTAGATAGTCCCCCTCCCTGCCCCCCTGCATACTTCATTAGCCCTGAAAGTGTCCCTAACATATTACTCACCTATTACATGTGCCAAAAGTGCCGGAAATTGCAGAAGGGAAGGAAGAGGACCCAATGAAATCCAAAGATCTGAAAGATGGCGCCCATGAGCTCCACTGCGCTTACTCTGCACTGACAGGTAATAAATATGTTAGGGTCACTTTCAGGGGTAATGAAGTATGTGAGGGGGGGAACAGGGAGCGGGGACTATCTAGGTTAGTAGGTAAAGACTTTTCTTAATTGGGGGGTTCAGTTCTCCTTTAAAGTGGTTATTCACCTTCCAAACACTTCTTCAGTTCAGTTGTTTTGATCTTTCATCAAAAATAAAGGCTTATAGCAATTGCTTTACAATTTTGTGTAACCATTTTTTTAAAATGTGTCTCTTACTGGCAGCTCAGTAATTCCGCTACAGACTCTGAACTGTTACAATTTGCAGTGTCAGTTGATCCATTTCTCAGCAGTGTCTGTGGAATATTAGCAACTATTGTATCAATTCTAACAGCTGCCTGTAATGATACTCAGGGATTCTGCTCAGCAGAGACAAAGATAAGAAATGTATCAATTTAGAACAGTTAAAGAGTCAGCGACCCCTCCCAGAGCTGCTTTAGTAAGGCATAAGGGCAGAGGCACACGGTCATATTCGGCGAGATTAGTCGCCCGACAACAAGTCTCCTATTCTTCAGGGCAACTAATCTTCCCAAACTGCCTTCCCGCTGGTTAGAATGTAAATCGCTGGTGGGAGAGCACTCGGAGTGCTTCATTTTCTGAAGTCGCCCGAAGTTGCAGAGGAAACTTCAAGCGATTTTGGAAGACTGAAGCGACACATGTGGGAGATTAGTCTCGCAGAAGCAGAGATTTACTGCTGGCGATTCATTTTCTTGTGTGCTATTGCCCTTAATGTGTCCTTTTTTTGTGGCCAGTAGTGCTCTTCCTCCAATGAGACTTTTGATTGAATGCGCCACATTTTACTTGTGCCAGTATCACTTTAAATGGATAGTGTCATGGGAATTTTTTTTTTTTTCAAATGCATCAGATAATAGTGCTGCTCCAGCAGAATTCTGCACTCCATTTTTCAAAAGAGCAAACAGACTTTTTTATATTTAATTTTGAAATCTGACATAGGGGGCTAGACATATTGTCAGTTTCCCAGCTGCCCCCAGTCATGTGACTTGTGCTCTGATAAACTCCAGTCACTCTTTACTGTTGTATTGTAAGTTGGAGTGATATCACCCCCCTCCCTTTCCCCCCAGCAGCCTAACAACAGAACAATGGGAAGGTAACCAGACAGCAGCTCCCTAACACAAGATAACAGCTCCTTAGTAGATCTAAGAACAGCACTCAATAGTAAAATCCAGGTCCCACTGCGACACATTCAGTTACATTGAGTAGGAGAAACAACATCCTGCCAGAAAGCAGTTCCATCCTAAAGTGCAGGCTCTTTCTGAAAGCACATGACCAGGCAAAATGACCCGAGATGCATCTACACACCAATATTACACAAAAAAAAAATACACTTGCTGGTTCAGGAATGAAATTTTATATTGTAGAGTGAATTATTTGCAGTGTAAATAGTGTAATTCAGAAATAAAAACGACATCATAAAAAATCATGGGATGTGAATAGATAATATTTTGGTTACTATTCTGCAATGAGTTGTTTGGCCCAAACGGTGTTTCCTTCGGTTGCCCGGGAGAACTTCATTCCATGGTTTTGCAGAAACATTTTGCAGAAGGTTGGTTAATAAGAGATTTCCCAGTGCTCAGTATGTAAACAAGGTGATGTTCTTATCTTGCTTGAATGTCAGATGAAATCTCCAGAGACACGGCACAGAGCTCTCCCGCAGCTTCTCTGCTTACCAGTAGCCGGGGCAAAAATGGCAGGGGGATGTTTTATTGTAGTATTAGATCTTTTTATTTTCACTACAGTGCAACAAAGGACAATAATTTCTTGCACCTACATTAACCCAGGAACAAGGTGGGGGGGGGGGGGTACAGACCAACTTTGGACCCGCAGGTCACGATGATGGGGCAATGGTGGAGCTCTCCCAGTCTGTGCCGTCTCCTTCCCAATCACAGCTCTCGTGATATGCAGATCGCTTCACGTCGGCTACAACATCTCCTCCTGAATCGCTGCGGAGTATATCTAGGAGTCCAGTATCTTTAATATCAACTCGGCTTTATTCAAGCGCAACGCGTTTCATGCCCGCAAGCTAGGCCCCCTCTGTTTTCTCATCCCACTAGAGTTGCAGGGTTTCCCCTACTTATTCCGCTGTAGACACCAGCACTGTCATTTGTAATACTTATATTTGCTGACATTAGATTTATAGCAAGTTCATGATTAAAGGGGGTTTTATGCACTATAGTAAAGAGATCTGAGTCAGCGTTGTTACGCAAGGATTAACTCTTCATCACTAGTAATGGGTGACTTTCTCCCGTAAAATAAGATTTCCCACGAAATTCGCAAAATGGCGAAATGTTCACGAAAAATTAATGAAACTCGAAAATTGATGACTGCATTAATTTTGGATGCGCGTCCGAAAAGTCGCTCACTTAAATTTTCACGCCGCCGTTTGTCAATGGGCGTCCGAATAGTGTTGACGCGCAGCAATTTGATGCAAGCGACTTTTAAGATTTGTGTGCAAAATTATTTTGACGCCGGAAATTTTTTGCAGGAGTTTTGCCAGTTTATTCACTGGCTTCGAAATGCGGAAATTTGCCTCGAATTAATTCACCCATCACTATTCATCACCAAGGAAATGAATGGAGGACAATTGCATATTTTCCCTTTAAAGATATTATATTCTAAAACCACACACAAGAGTGTTGCATTGGCCTTTGCCTGAGTAAGAAAATATTCAATTTGGTTTTATCCAGTTTGGCCCCTGATTTATAAGTCAGTCATCAAAGCTCGGCATTTGTGACATTATATATTATTATATTTGTGATGCTGGGAGTGGAATGAAGGAAACCAAACCTTTTTATTATCTGTGGCAGCTTAAAGTAAACTTTTAGCATGTTTCAATTAGTCTTCATTATTTTATAGTTTTTTAATTATTTACATTTTTCTTCGGACCCCATTTAAAAAGGAATACTCTGTAAGGCTACAAATGTATTGCTATTGGCATTTTTATTACTAATGTTTCTATTCAGGCCTCTCCTATTCATATTCCAGTCTCTTATTCAGATCAATGCATGGTTGCTAGGGTAATTTGGACTCTAGCAACCAGATTGCTAATTGCAAACTGCAGAGCTGCCGGATAAAAAGATAAATAACTCAAAAATCCACAAATAATAAAAAAAGAAAATCAAATACAAATTGTCTCAGAATATCGTGCTCTACATCTTACTCAACGTTATCTATATGTGAACTACCTCTTTAAAGGAACAGTTCAGTGTAAAAATAAAAACTGGGTAAATAAACAGGATGTGCAAAATAAAAAATGTTTCTAATATAGTTAGTTAGCCAAAAATGTAATGTATAAAGACTGGAGTGACTGGATGTCTAACATAATAGCCAGAACACTACTTCCTGCTTTGCAACTCTCTAACTCTGAGTTAGTCAGTGACTATAAGGGGGGCCACATGGGACATAACTGTTCAGTGAGTTTGCAATTGATCCTCAACATTCAGCTCAGATTCAAAAGCAACAGTTATGTCCCATGTGACCCTCCCTTAAGTCACTGATTGGTTACTGCCTGGTAACCAATTAGTGGAAAGCAAGAGAGCTGCAAAGCAGCAACTTGAGTTTCTGACTTTAACTGAAGCCCTGTTTCAGGCCAGCTGCCTGTAGATACTGAGTATTGTTTAGAGCCAAACATACGTTGGATAGGCCAGAGAGCTCAACCAATCATTATGCAGCTGTATCTGAGGTAAAACAGCACTATCTATAGGCATCAGAGTTGAAATGAGCTAATATCACTTCATTTCATCATATAATAAAACACTATTACCTTATTCTAAGCCTGCTGCTTCCAGATACTGATTAAGAATACAGTGGTAACTGACATCCCCAAACCAAAAAAATCACACACCTCCTGTGCCTGCACTAGAGTCCTGCATGGAACCAATTTCTAAGACCCGGACTTGAACCCGCAGCCTAGGACCCGAACTGCAACCCGCATATTTACCCACTTTGATCCGCTACCCGACCCGGACCCGTAAGTGCCTTATCCGCAACCCACTGACCACTATCAAACAGGAAGTGATATTGCTGAAAACCAGAAGTGACATCATCAAAAGTGGGCGAGACAGAAACAAGTTTTGTAAAGTTTTAAAAGGACTAAAATATAGACAATATAACATAAGATAAGAAATTTAGACGAGGCACATGAAATAAAGAAGGAGCCCATACAGACACATGTAATACAGAAGGAGCCCATACAGACTCATGTAATACAGAAAGAGCCCATTCAGACTCATGTAATACAGACACATGTAATACAGAAGGAGCCCATACAGACACATGTAATACAGAAGGAGCCCATACAGACACATGTAATACAGAAGGAGCCCATACAGACTCATGTAATACAGAAAGAGCCCATTCAGACTCATGTAATACAGACACATGTAATACAGAAGGAGCCCATACAGACACATGTAATACAGAAGGAGCCCATACAGACACATGTAATACAGAAAGAGCCCATTCAGACTCATGTAATACAGATACATGTAATACAGAAGGAGCCCATACAGACACATGTAATACAGAAGGAGCCCATACAGACTCATGTAATACAGAAAGAGCCCATACAGACACATGTAATACAGAAGGAGCCGATACAGGCTCATGTAATACAGACACATGTAATACAGAAGGAGCCCATACAGACTTATGTAATACAGACACATGTAATACAGAAGGAGCCCATACAGACTCATGTAATACAGACACATGTAATACAGAAAGAGCCCATACAGACACATGTAATACAGAAGGAGCCCATACAGACTCATTTAATACAGACACATGTAATACAGAAGGAGCCCATACAGACACATGTCATACTGACACATGTCATACAGGCACATGTTATACAGGCACATGTAATACAGAGACGTAATACAGACGCATGTAATACAGAGACATGTTATACAGACACGCAATACAGAAGGACCCATGCAGACACACGTAATACAGACACGTAATACAGACACACGTAATACAGACACACGTAATACAGACACATGTAATACAGAAGGAGCCCATACAGACTCATGTAATACAGAAGGAGTCCATACAGACTCATGTAATACATAAGGAGCCCATACAAACTCACGTAATACAGAAGGAGCCCATACAGACTCATGTAATACAGACACATGTAATACAGACTCATGTAATACAGACACATGTAATACAGAAGGAGCCCATACAGATTGTGAGTGCTGCCACTAAGCAGCTGTAGAACCACAGTAGCTGAACATAATTACTAAGAAACATATAAATCAGCCCAATGCTTCCTCTACAATAATCGGTGGAAATGCTTCGCTGCAAGATTGTGAAATAATTGTTCACTAATGATCCTATTCACTCATAAATCTCCCAGGGTTTCCTGCCTGAGTAATTCTACATGTTCTTTATTCACTTACGAAACAAACCCAGTGAACTCCTGTCACTCTCCATCAGACTCAGAGCGGCTTTTATCAAGTGCCCTGGCTTACATGGGGGTATTGTTTGTAAAGAGGAGGTGGGAAAGCTCTTTGTGGGAAAACACTAAGGGACAACAGCTAAGTTGGTTGACATGGGTCCTGTATCACTGGAAAAAAGAGTTGGTGGCAGCTTTGCTTTGCACAAGGATGGATTTAGCCAGCTAGTGGATCTCATTAACTCAAGAAGAGATATCTTAGGTTTTATATTATATTCTATAGAGCTGCTATAAAGTGCAAAGAATGGACATATATTACATTTAGTAGGTCTCATCCAATGGCCCCTAAAGAAACATGTTCCATAATATTCCAGCATACAGAATGCAGCTAGAAATGCCTAAATTGCTACTAGTTATGTCTATAGGGCAGCCCATTGACATAGTGGTTAGCACTGCTTGCACTCTAGGCTTGGTTTTCTTTCTCTTATACTCCCAGCACATTCAGGCAGGTCAATTGGCTCCTAAAATAAATAAATAAATACACTAAATAAATACAGGTTGACAGAGGTAATGCTAATCCTAAGAACATGATTGCCCCTGCAGCCCCAGCATTATATAATCAGGGAAGGTGAGTGTGTTATAAATTAAAATAATATGTGTTCAGCCTATTAGAGATCAGAAGAGACCAAACCATTGACACATAATGAGGGACGGCAGAAATGTTCTTAAAGGGATCCTGTCATCGGAAAACATGTTTTTTTTCAAAACACATCAGTTAATAGTGCTACTCCAGCAGAATTCTGCAATGAAATCCATTTCTCAAAAGAGCAAACAGATTTTTTTATATTCAATTTTGAAATCATACATGGGGCTAGACATTTTGTCATTTCCCAGCTGCCCCCGGTCATGTGACTTGTGCCTGCACTTTAGGAGAGAAATGCTTTCTGGCAGGCTGCTGTTTTTCCTTCTCAATGTAACAATGTGTCTCAGCGGGACATGGGTTTTTACTATTGAGTGTTGTTCTTAGTTCTACCAGGCAGCTGTTATCTTGTGTTAGGGAGCTGTTATCTGGTTACCTTCTCATTGTTCTTTTGTTAGGCTGCTGGGGGGAAAAAGGGAGGGGGTGATATCACTCCAACTTGCAGTACAGCAGTAAAGAGTTATTGAAGTTTATCAGAGCACAAGTCACATGACTTGGGGCAGCTGGGAAATTGACAATATGTCTAGCCCCATGTCAGATTTCAATATTGAATATAAAAAAATCTGTTTGCTCTTTTGAGAAATGGATTTCAGTGCAGAAAACTAGTTGTTTTCAGATAGATCACCAGAAATAATGACTTTTTCCAATAACTTTCTGCAGAATCCCTGGGTTTCATTACAGGCAGCTGTTAGAATTGATACAATAGTTGCTAATACTCCAGAGATGCTGCTGAGAAATGTATCAACTAAATGTTGCAAAATTGGAACAGTTTAGAGTCTAGAGAGCGCTAGAATTACTGAGCTGTCAGACTCAAACACTAGAGATGGCCGAATTTGACCCGTTTAGTTTCGCCAAAAATTTGCCGCCGGCGGACGCCTATTAAAAATTCGCCCATCCCTATCAAACACCAGAGACAGGAACATGCAACTTTAAACTTAGATTTTGGAAAAACAGTAAAAAATAAATAATGGAAAGTAATTGGAAAAAGTCTTTATTTCTGGGGAACAATCTAAAAACAACTGAATTTAAAAAAAGTGTTTGGAAGGTGAACAACCGCTTTAAATGCAGCAGTACCAGGCAGAAAAAGGGGTAATTTTTTATAATACATGAATTTCTTCATCTCCAGAATTATGATGTTTATGAAACTATATAGTAACTATGTACATGTGAGTTTCATTATACACTGATTATTGGTTCTAAATCGACAACTGATACAAGTCTAAGCTTTCCAAATGTACTTTTTCGGGACCATGGTACAATGGGCTTATAGGTAACGATGGTAGTGATCTGTGCAGTTTTATTTTGCCGAAAAGTTTGCAAATTTACCGCAAAATTCGCAAAACGGCAAAACATTTGCAAAACGCATTGAAGTCAATAGGCGTCAAAAAAGACTGTGTCACCATGTTATACCAGACCTTTGCATGTTGTTCTACAGGGTCTGAAGATAAAGAAAGAAGCCAGAGTACAGGTAACAACCCTGCTACAAGTTGGTACTTCTCATGTGTAACTGCCACATGGCCTGCCAATGAAAGCAGTAAATCCTGGAAGAGGTATTTGGGGAAAGGTAATTCTGCTGGAAGGGACAATAAATAGAACTGCTGGACTGTGCTGTTGTGTGAGATATCAACTGTGCTACTTTTCAGTTAAATATTACCTAACTACTATCCCTAATTCAATCTTATCTGTATGAGTTTAGATAACGTTATCTTGTGTTACTTATTTTAGTCTGCAGAGGAATTATATTTCCCTCATGGCCAACCACGCAAATACTGGGCAGAATCTAGAATCAGCAATAACAATTCACTTTGGCCAAAGTGCAGATAAATGCCACCTGTAGAATGCCAGAGCCAGGTGTTATAATAGGAAAACTAGACAGTAAATTCTATGAGATTCACTGAGGAAATTGGAACAAATAAGCTTCTGCCCAAATGCCATACAGGGAACATTTGCCCCACACCCAGTGCTTATCCCTTAACTATGGCTGAGGTGCAGTGCACAGAGCTATAAATGCAATGGAACCAGGTCCGGACTGGGATTCACAATAGGCCCTGGCATTCCAAGTACACATTTTGTGGTGAGGTCACCACTAGGATACCTGGGAAAGTCCAGGATAGAGCTTATTTATGCCGCAGGTTCCTAACAGAGTGGTTCCTGGACTGCTAGTCCAGTCCGGGTGTATTGTGTTGTACTGAGGCATCTCAGGTGGATAATTAAAAAGGCAGCTCAAGCCAGAGTGGAGAGCTCCAGTCTGAGGAAAAGACACAGGAAAGCTGCCTGTGTGAGCTCACTGAGAAGGATTGAAATCACCACAAGTTTTGGGATTTTGTATATTCCTGAATGTTCTCTGTTTTATTGGGGAGACAGGTGGTAGGCCTCTTCCTGAGTAGTTAGGAAAACTGACCTGTATTAGTTAGAAGCTCATTAAGTGGCAAGGATTTTATTTTGAATTGTTTTGTTTATTTGGCTGCAAGTGAAAATAAACTGCCAAAATAGACTACACTCTAATGAGTTGTGATTGTGCCATGGGCTATTTAACCCCAGAAAACTGATCCCAGCTACCTAAACCCTTACATATGGTGGAGGATGCGGGCACAAAATAAAGCAACAAAAGGCAGTATAGTAGTGCAGAGTCTGTGAATTAATGGGGTGGTGATCCCTTAAGGACTGTGCAGCATGGAGGAGATTGTGATACAGTTAATTCTGTCTAATGCCACTCAGACACAGCAGCAAGCTGAAGCCCATCATATACAGCTGCAGCAACAGACAATGACACAGCAACAGGCACAGCAGCAGCAGATGATGACCATGTTTAAAAAGCTGGCAGAAGCTGCAGAGGCAGACCAGCAGGTACTGATGGGACTGGTCCCACAGTTGGCAGAGATACCTCAGGAGCCTCCTGCAGTAGCCCATAGCAACATGACCAAAATCAACGTGAACCGTTTCCCCAAAAGATGACATCAGAGCATGATCCGGAGGCATATCTTACTACATTTGAGCAGACCGCCGAAAGAGAGGAAAAAAGACTGGAAAGTCTGAGACTCTTAGGTTTAATTCCAAAACTGTCAAATGTTTCCTTTGCCATCATTTTGGTCATATTGTGGCAAATTGCCTTATGCTTGATGATCCCATATAATGTGATTTCTCTTACAGGAATAGACGCCAGTCTCTGTTGTCTACTGTTACCCGCACTGCAGTGCCAGTTCAAGAAAAACAAATGTATTAAGCGAGTGTGAATGGGAAACAATTGCTTGCATTGCTAGATTCAGGTAGTTTAGTCACTTTGGTAAAATTAGACTCAGTATGCCCTGTTAAGTTCCAGTCAAAAAGGGTTGGTGTGGTTTGTATTCATGGTGACACACAGGAGTACAGGGGTAGTACCACACCTTCTGTATGATGCTATAATTGGGAGGGATTTCCCACAGTTTTGGAATCTCTGGGATCAATCAGTTTCTCCCTGCTCAGAGGCAGTGGTTGAAGGACATGTACTCACAGAAAATTCAGAGGTAACAGGTTCAGAGGATCCTCCTCAGGAAACTCCAGCTTTCTATTTCTTGAAGATGTTCCAAGCCCTACTGGGTAAACCAGTGAGTCAGTTAATAATGACAATGTTGTGAATTTCTCTGACTTAGAGAAAAGAAAATTTTAGTACAGAACAGTTAAAGGACCCTATCCTTATAAAAGTGAATGTAATTGATGGTGAACCCATTGAGCCAGGGCTCAGGTTGACCTATCCTCACGTGGCTTTAAAAGGGATCTCCTGTGCCAAACATCAAAAAAATCAAATGAGGTGATTGAACAATTAGTGGTACCCAAACCATACAGAAAAATGGTGTTGGACCTTGCCCATGGTCATGTAATTGGGGGACATTTAGGCGTTGGAAAAACTACCGAAGGAGTTTTGCAGAGGTTTTTTTTGGGCCTGGAGTGTATCAACAGGTAAAGGATTATTAGTGGGGGTCCTGTCCTGTTTGCCAGATTTCTGCTAAGGCCACACTTTCATAGTCCCCTAATCCCATTACCTATTACTGAAATACCCTTTGAGAGGATAGCCATGTATTTGGTCCCTTTTTAAAGTCTGCCTGGGGACATCAATATATTTTAGAGATCATGGATTATGCCACACACTACCCGGAAGCTATTCCTTTACGCAAAACTTCCGCTAAAACATTTGCCAAAGAATTACTTCATGTGTTCAATAGGGTTGGGATCCCTAAAGAAATCCTCACTAATCCTCATTTTATGTCCAGAGTAACTAAGGAACTCTGTAAATTGTTTAAAATTTGACAATTGCGAACCTCTGTTAATTTATTTATATAAACTAATGAAGTGGCTAAAATGCTTGAGTTAGGGGTAATTGAAGAGTCCAATAGTGACTGTTCTAGCCTGATTGTTGTTGTTCCCAAACCAGATGGTTGCATTCGGTTCTGACCTGTATTAGTTAGATGCCCATTAAGTGGCAAGGCTTTTATTTTCAACTGTTTGATTTGTTTATTTGGCTGCAAGTGAAAATAAACTGCATAAAAGAGACTACACTCTAATGAGTTGTGATTGTGCCATGGGCTGTTTAACCCCAGAAACTGATCCCAGCTACCTAAACCCTTACAATATATACTGAAGAGCTGCTCACTCACCCCTAGAAAAAGGCAAAAAAGTCCAGGTGCTGCCGCAAAAAATAATATCAGCATAAAGAACACGGAGCACTCATGGGGCTTAATTTATGTGCAAAGCTTTAATGGTGTAAGTCAACATTTCGGTCCTGCAAAAGACATCAAGTGATGTCTTGATAAAGGTCCTCTGTGAAGCCCCGAAACACTGACTTACACCATTAACGCTTTGCACATAAATTAAGTCCCATGAGTGCTTTGTGTTCTTTATGCTGATATGTATATAAATATTTATATATATATATGTAAAGAAATTCTTATACTTGATACCACCTTGTGTTTGTAGTTTGTTGCAGTGTTCAAACCCAGTATCTGAAATATTGTGTTTTCTGGTTACACTGTGGGGAGTTACTTGCGCCTCATACAGCATTTTTTCTTATATTTATTGGAGTGCCCTCCCTTGATCTGTATTCTAATATTAAAACCAAAGACATTTTAATGTTTAATGTATACTGGAAATTTGCTTAGAAGTTTTAATTCCAGGGTTTAGTTGCATTCTGCCCAGATTATTATTTTGTGCTGCCTGCACCGTTAATAGTAGGCATGGAGTTTTACTACAAAGCAACTTCGTAATCCCCATGTTGGCGCAGACTTAAAGGGCATGTAAAGGCAAAAAAATAAAATCCCATTTTTACTTTCTTTAATGAAAAAGAAACATATCTCCAATATACTTTAATTCAAAAATGTGTACTATTTTTATAAGAAACCTGACTGTATGCAGTGAAATTCTCCCTTCAGTTACTGCTGTGGATAGGAATTGTCAGATGGTCCCTAACTGCTGAGCAGGGAAACAATCATACTTATGGCATGGGGAGCCCCCGCCTTACTTCCCAGCCATGCAGAACTCAAGCAGCTTTGTTTATGACGATCCCTAAGCAGCCCAGACCACACTGAGCATGTGCACAGTCTTAGTCTTGCAAAGATGTTTAACAAAGTTACAAGATGGTGACCCCCTGTAGCCAACTTTGAAAGCATAAATTATTTGTTTGATTAGGCTTGTGGTGCAGTAAGTTCATGTTTATGTTTAGTATACAAAATACAGCATTTCTAGCCTTATTCTATTTTAGACTTTACATGCCCTTTAACTTGTGCACCAGGAGCAGTACTGTGAGGAGAGAACTACTATACTATACTAAATGAAGTGGAATTGTTTTAAAAACCATGGCTAATTTCAACACCTTTTACACTTTGCTTGTCCACAGTTAGTCAAAAAGGCACAAAGTGTCAGTTTATATTGTATGTTACTAACCTAGTTTCCACTTTGCCCTGGGCTCAGGTTGGTTTGACATCTTAATATATGCAATAAGGGCCTTCTGTGGATTAGAAACTGTCTTATTCAGCTCTCAGACTGTATGGAATGATTGTATATCTCAAGCACCTATTGCCTCCCTCTACAAATGTTCCACCCTTAACCAAACATTGCAGAAATGCCCTACAGTAGTGACACTTAACAAAAGAAACCAGATTACACTGTGCCAGTGATTGCTTCATGCACTTCTTCAGTCTCTGCAATGAATTTTCCCCTTTCTCTATGGAACAACTAACCAGCACAATACAGTGACACAATGACATGTTTGGGTACATATAGCCATGTGTATAACTACAATATTTGCCTACATTGCTTTTTTTAAACAATGATCAACCTCTTAAACAATGGCCACCCAGCATCACTTTAAATCACTTTCGACTTTTATCCACTATTCATTTTTGTTATTGAAGATCACAATGTACATCATCTCAGAGAAGAACACAGAAGCATTCAAAACAAGTGGCTGTCCTTCTAGCTTCCACTGCTGCAGTGTGGAGTGCATCATAGAATTTATTAGGACCTATTTATGAACATAACCCTAGCCGCTGTCGCAGAAATATTCTGTCATTGCTTGAATGCAATCCCACCAATGTGTCTCCAGTATGTTTGGGTGAATCGCAAGCACTCTACTGACACAGGGGAACTCAGGACCTACCATCAACTCAAAGGACTCATTTGTGAAATGCAAAAAACTGGTGTTCTGTTCTTACCTAGCATTCCTGCACAATTGCATGTGCCTCTTTCTAATGGCTCCTTGTGCATCAAACCTGGTTGGTTGTGCCTCTTTGGTAAATTAGGCTCAAGTTGCCTTGAAATCAGTGTTTTCCGTCTGCATGTTGCTCACACAGGCGCTAGCAAATTTTGAACAAACGGTATTCTTAATGGCATGTGCCTGGTAACACGTTCCAACTGGTGGAGCCCAGGAATTACAAGAAGCTCACACCAGATAGTCACAAATAAACCCCTATAACTGCGGACAACAATAGATTCTAGGATGCAAATCCAGCAGCAGAGAAATAATGGCATCCCAAAATCTGAGTAAGTGACTCCCAGTGGGCCCTCTACACTAATAACCTTCTCTAGGAATTACAGGAACTACTTCCCACACCATCAGCTGAAGCCTCTCAGTTCATCAGTTGGGCTACAAGAAAAAAACCTTTGTACCCTAATGTACAAGTATATGAAATTACAGGCAGTCCCCGGGTTACATGCAAGATGGGGTCTGTAGGTTTGTTCTTATGTTGAATTTGTATGTAAGTTGAAACATATACATTTCCTTATTAAATGCAACAAGACAGATGTTTGCCTGAACATAGTATTTATTTTTAACTTTCTGTGCTCTGCAGTCAACAACACACACCAGAGGGGATGGGGGCAGGTGGTTTATTAAAGCTAAATGCTGATAAAGGCCAAGCAAACCACAGTACATTACTGTGATAGCCTCTGTCTGTAAGTATGAGTTGTCTGTAAGTCAGGCAGGTCTGGACTGAGATTCAAAATAGACCCTGGCATTTCAGCTACACATAGGGTTGCCACCTTTTTAAAAATGTTTTACCGGCTGCTGGGGGGCGGGGACACAAAGGGGCGGGCTGTGACGTCAAAAGGGGAGGGCCATGACGTCAAAAGGGGCGGGCCACATCACAGGCGCCACGGACGATAGAAGAAGTAAAAGAAAAGGTAATTTCCAGGGGATAGGGGGCAGGCCGAGGGCTCCTTTTAATCGTATTACAAATTTACCGGCAGCTACATTGCCGGTAAATTTGTAATACCGGCCCCGGCCTTGGCAGGTATTTTACCGGCTAGGCCGGTAAAATACCGGCCGGGTGGCAACCCTGGCTAGATAGAGGCCCGAACAGCAACTCTCCTGCCCACTAAATAGTGCCTGTCGATGGCAATTTACAGCAGCCCCTCTGGCATTTGCCAGAACCCACAGATTGCCAGTTCGGCCCTGAAGTCAGGAATATGTAGCTCGAGGACTCCCTGTATATACCAAATTAATTCCCATGGTTAAACCACTGCCTTGTGCCATATTTATTGGAGAGAAGCCCCATTGATTGTTTGTTGCTGGTCACTGCTGTGGAAAGTGTGTGACAGTTGCTCTACCTATGTTGCAGTCTTACAGAGCTTCCCAATACAGATAATGGAAAGTGAACATTGGCAGTTGTCAGCACTGAGTTGCAGTTACTCTATAGCAACAGTCATAGCACACCATTTACCAAAGCTATAAGGAAACTCACTGAGACTTGATGAGCAGTTGCAGCTATTTATAAATATAAAAGCAAAAGCAACATGGGAGGCAGGTCTGATGGCCCTACAGACAGGCTGCTGACTCATCTGATCTACAAGTCAAGCTCATTAGTAGGTGTGGTTGGGCGATGATAGAATTTTTCCCTATTACCAAGCACAGGAACTTCCTTGCTGATAGCACAAAGTTCCTCTTACTGTTAGGCCCTATCCCTTAGGTATCTCTTTCCAGGAGCAGATTCCTGTCACTAGAAAACCCATAATAAAAATTCCCCCTTAAGGCTTCTCCACAACCAACTCCCTGTCTTCCACAGTTCCTGTTTTCGGTTTGGGAGTCTTACAGCAGGGATGATACATACACACGGGTTATCTGGGCCAAGCACCAGGAAATGAGCCTTCCAAGAAATGACATCACAAACGAACTCTTAGAATTTAAATTAAATTTACTAATATCTCACAAGATCATGACAATGCAACATTTACACTGCAGAGCAAGGGGCTATTTGAATTGCCAATTTGCCCCTTTAAATCTATTGCCCCTACTATACCACCCACTATGGTGTTAAGCTTTTGCATGGTGACAAAACTAGCATGTATCCAACCTGTAGTCTCTCCATATTCACTCTGCATATAAACTCCAGACAGCACTCCACACATATTCTTTAGATCAGGGATCCCCAACCTTTTGAACCCATGAGCAACATTCAGAAGTAAAAGGAGTTGGGGAGCAACACTAGCCTGAAAAATGTTCTTGGGGTGCCAAATAAGTGCTGTGATTGGCTATTTGGTAGACACTATTTGGATTGTCAACCTACATTGAGGCTCTGTTTGGCAGTACATCTGGTTTTTATACACCCCAAACTTGCCTCCAAGTCTGTAATTCAAAAATAAGCACCTGCTTTGAGGCCACAGGGAGCAACATCCAAGGGGTTGGAGAGCAACATGTTACTCACAAGCTACTGGTTGGGGATCACTGCTTTAGATAAACGTTGGCACAAATTGCAGACAGTTGGAATCTAAAGAGAATACATTTGGAGTGCTGTCTGAGACCTGGAGGGAGATAAAACTAGGTAGCCAAACAGCCCACAATCACTTATCTTAGGCCTTATCTGAACCATGATTCCTGTCCTTCATGTTCATATGATCATACTATAATCCTCCCCATACAGACTTCCACCATATCCTTAAGGTGGCCATACACGGGCCGATAAAAGCTGCCGACAGACCGTGTTGGCAGCTTATTGGCCCGTGTATGGGGCCACCGACAGGCTTCACCGATCGAGATTGGATGGGACAAAAAATCCCGTCAGATCGCAGCCGCATCTATTCGTTGATGCGGTCCCGCGATTTGACCGCCCGTTTAGGCACCGTTAGGATCCGATCGTTGGGCCCTAGGGCCCACGATTGGATCAGCCCGATATTGCCCACCTCAAGATGGGCATATCGGAGGGAGATCCGCTCGTTTGGCGACATTGCCAAACGAGCGGATCTCTCACTGTATGGGCACCTTTACTTGTATTCCCCCTCATCCTTAAAATCCCACATCACTTCTTGATTTGTTCTTTTCTATTCTTAGGGCAGAGACACACACTCTGCCCTAAGCAGGGGAGTCAGTTCAGGGAGATTAGTCGCCCAGAAGAAGAGGAGATTTGTCTCTGTGTCTCTGCCGTTAACTACAGATTTTATCTGAATTACAAATCCTCACAGTCAGTTTCCTAACCACTAATTCTAAAATCCCTTGTTCATTTTGCAGTCACTTGTGTCTCACACCCAATGAATTCTTATTAATTGCATTTCACAACATTATCACTGAGTGGAATCAATTGTATTTATTCTATTTACCATAATGTGTGTTTGGCAACGTACAAGGTTTCCCTGCTCTCCCTTATTTATCTCCAGCCTTGTGACGGATGTTCTTTCGCACACTTTCCCTTTCTGTTGTAATAACAACACTGAATAAACAATGAACCCAAACAAGTAGATAAGATGGTCATATAATTATCAACAAGGACACGCATCGGATGGGGCGTATTCCCACTTACCATACAAATGAATGGGAGCCACGGCTCCAAATGTTATTCATAAAGGTACTTGTGTCAGGACATCTTTCTTGCATCTAATTGCTTGTTGCACCCATTTAGCCAGTTTAGGGCACAATGACACAAGACAATCCTGGGATTATAACCTGCCGTGTTACTCCCAAGCCTTTGCATGTAGCACCCACACATGCACCCAATGAATTGCATACTAACATACTAACACATCATGCAACTAAGCATTTCAGTCATGCTGCTATTTGCATCCTTTTCCTGGACTCGAATTTGCATCATATTCAACACATGATACCCAGGATATGGGGCACATTATTTTGCAGGAAGCAATTCGGCGGAATAATGTTGGGTGAAAAAAATACAATTGCCACTTTATTAGTAAAATTCCAAAATGGCTTTACATTAACTTTTCTTTTCCTTTGTATGTGTGGTTTACTATTGGTTCTGGTCTATATTTTATTATACCATAGGGCACATTTATCACTACAGCCATGCATACCCCCCAACATTTTGGAAATAAAACGAGGGAGAAAAGGATTTGTTGCGAAAAAATTTGACCACTCCTGTTTTTGTGGCCACACCCCCTAATTATCATGTACAGGTTATTTGGCAGTTTATAATATATCGAATATATAATATGGGGGAGGGTGCTTCCTTTCCTAACAGATGTATTCGAGCTCATTCAAATTAGAGACATGATGTCTGGTGATTTTAATAGAGTTAGCTGTAATACATCTTCTAGGCAAAAGGAGTCCCCCCTATAAGATATATTGGATCTAACTGACAATGAATATCTCACACCCAACTGCTGCATGAAGAGAGAATGAAGAGAAACAGATGCTGAGAGAGGGATAGTGAAGATAAACCTGATTATTTCAATAATGGTACAGAATTTTAAATTGATTGTATTGAGAACGTTTCTAATTTCAGTATGCTGAAGCTTATGCTAAATTTTCATTTTGGAGATAGTTCCCTTTTGCGTTTCAGAAAAGTGGTTTCTTTTTCTGGCTGTTCAGTGCAGGAGATCAAAGAGAAAGTCGGGACATTTCAGTAACAATCCAGGACTGCAGGTTGAGCTGTCAAAATCAGGACTGTCCCACAAAAAAGCAGTTGAGAGGTATGGCCATGCAGGGTCGGATTGGAGGGCCAAGGCTCATCAGGGATGCTGTCTGAGGGGCCACCCACTCAGCACAGCTGCAACCCAACTTCAATCCGGGCCCGCTACCGTCCACCATATTCTTATTTTGCCGCGACCGAAGCTAGGAGAGGGAGGCCGGGTGCACATACATTCTTTATTGCTGCAGCCAGAAGAGTGATGTCGGGGACAACAAGGGCACCGAGTCAGTCTGGACCAGGGGGTCCATGAGAGCCGGGACACACCAGGTTTTTTCCCAATGTCCCACCTGCCCCGACCCTGGGTAACGGTAAAATGGATAGGTACTGATACTACTCATTACTTGCATCCAAAGACTCTCTTTGCACTGCAGTTGCCCTTGGAGCGGGTGCATCCATCCCACTTCCGGTTCTAAATTGTGAGTACGGGTGCCTATTGACCCAAAGGTACCCAGGACTACTGTCACCTTCCAGCTGGATATAAATCCTGGAATCCAGGGTTCCCACTGTGGCCTATGTCAATATACTGGAAATAACACCATCTGACTGGTGCAACTGCATTTGATTTGCAACACAAAAGCATTACCGTGATGCTGGAATTGTGGGAAAAAAATGCAGTGTGGCGTGATGAAACTGTAGTTGTGGCACTACATAGTGAGAACATAAGAATAAATAATATAATCGGTGTAAGAGCATAGAGGATATTGAGTATAAATATACAGTTGGGGCCTGATGGTTGGCAGTGATCACTGACTGTAGGGACAAATATGAATGCACGGCAGTATTAATGTCACATACAGTAAGTGCTCAATTACACAGGAATGATTCAGTGTCAAATATTTACTTTAAGTTCAGGACTTCTGACTGGTTACTATAGATTACTGGACAAAGCCAAGTTTGTGTACAGGCAGCAATAACTGGAAAGTCCCTACATTCCCAGCCAAAGATGACTGAAGCCAAGTAACACAACTTCCACTCATTAATGTCTTCTGCATGGAAATTATTCATAGGGACTACAGACAGCCAAAGAGGCTTCCCATTCTGGTAAAATAACTTTGCCATTCTTCTGCAGAGTTTACATCCAAAGTTCCTTTTTTAAAGGGGAAGTAAGACAATAACCTCACTTTGTGTTCACTGTTTGCTCTGACCACATACTGATTATCCCCCTATTAACCAAAGACCCCAACATCAACCTGTAAATTCCCTACAGGACTATGGGCCAACCAGGTACCCTCTGTGTACATGGCAAACTAGGGGGTGTTATTATTGACCCAGACAGTAGGCCTGACTCCTTATTGTGTGTAAGGGCAACAGTTATGGAACATCTGTTTCAATATTTAGCCTAATGAGGCGAAAGGACATGGAGTTAGTGATGATTAAATTTACAGAGAAGTAAGCTGCTGACTTTTAGATTGATAAACGCCCTCCTGGCAGACAGG
Organism: Xenopus laevis; assembly: GCF_017654675.1. NCBI lineage: Eukaryota > Metazoa > Chordata > Amphibia > Anura > Pipidae > Xenopus > Xenopus laevis. The sequence goes on along the minus strand of NC_054380.1, from coordinate 117,581,824 downwards.
GTTCCCAAGAGCCCATTACATTTAACAATAGATGCAAACATTTATCTTCCTTATTGCAATAGTGATTAATCCCTGGCCAGTGTCTGCTGCATTATCACATCCATGTCGTGTCAGGAGGCCACACGTTTATGAGAAATTGTATTACATGGATGCCAAGGATTCCTTGGCATCCCTTGCACTTCCCAGAAGATGTCTGGGATAAGGCTCTTTGTCAATTTCATAGCCAGTAAGAACAGTGGTGGCAAAGCAATACCTACAATGGCTCTCTGGTCCCAGTCACATAACCTGACCATTACATTGCAGTGAAATCAATAATATCTCCTCAAACAGAGGCAATTAAATGCATCACTCAACGTGGTAACCTTTAGCGCAATAAAGACTGGGCGCCTGTTAGAGATACTAATCTAAGAGGAAGGAAAGCTACTAAAGCAGTTTATTGCCAATAGATTAGCCACAATAGTGCAAGCTATAGCACTATATTTATTCTGCAGAATGCTTTACCATTTACTAGAAGTGCTATGTTTGTTTAGAATAGCAGCTGCCATATTAGCTTGGCGTGACATCACTTCATGCCTGAGTCTCTCCCTGCTTGCTCATAGCTCTGAGCTCAGGTTACAGCAGAGAGGGGAGGAGGGAGGAAAAGGGAGGGGAGAGGTGCAAACTGAGCATGCTCAAGTTCTAGCCCTGGCGGTTTATGCTGAAAACAGGAAGTCTGATACAGAAGTCCATGTGTACACAATAGAAGGAAAGAAATGCTGTGTTTATTTTGACAGAGCATCATTACTTTGAGGGTTTACTGGTGTATTAAGACCTTTCTGATAAAGCTTACTTAATTTTAGCCTCTCCTTTAATGGAAAACATACTGTATATATGAGATATATGAGACTGCATTTTGAATTACTACTTCTCAGCATTCTGATTGGAGCAGCAGTGAGGCATGCTATGTTACTGCTTTGTGGTTGTGAGGTGAGGGGGGTTAACTAGGTGGTCTCTTGGTGCTGTGTGGTTTACCTTGCCCCTACATAATAGAACTTCTCTCTTTTAAATATCCCCACTACATTCGGTCAGTTCCTGTGGTTTGCAAACTTCAAGCAGCATGATGAAGTTACCCTTACATTTGATGCCCCACCAATATTTTAATACAATTTTGCTTAAAATCTATTATGGTTCAAGAGGTATCATGTTTATCTTTATATTACATTTAATCATCTGAACAGGAGATGCCATACATACCCGAGATACTTGGCAATGTTGTGGCACCTGAGACACAGTGACACATTCAACACTCAGACCTTAGTGACAGTCAGGGCCTAAGGTAGGTGGGCGAATCTAAATTTCTATTTGATAAATTCACAGTGGTAATGCTAATAGTGGCAATGAAATGCAGGTCCCTAATTCTTAAATTAGTTGTGAATTCTGGTTGAAGTTTTAGGGAAGCCATTGTAGGACAGAGAGTAGCACTGTAGATTTTGAGAAGAAGGACAAGAAGGAACAAACTGCCCTACAGACGGAGGAACATTGTCTCCTATGGCTGAGTCTGACCAGAAAACCTAAAATCAAGGGCCCATTCTCATAAATATTACATATAGACCATGCCTAATGTGCTGAATTAGGTTATATATACAGTAGATTTGTGGTGCAATAGGAAATCCTGATCCTTAATCAGTTGCCAAATGGGACATGTCAGTGCCCACTAAGGGTTCACTGCAGATCAGCATCATCTGAAATCCGCAAAATGATAAAACCTGTAATAGACGCAGTTTTGCCCCAGGCTCAAGCAATAATCCATGAGTGAATCACACCACACAGTGCTTGTACAGTTACATTCATCTCTTAATCACTTATTTCATCAGGTATGGGGTCTGATTTCAAAACCACTTTTGCATGAAGTTAAAATGGATATTCTGTGTAAAATATAAGCAACAAAATAATCCTAAATAAATTAATTACTCGGTAACATTTGTCTTTGCAGTTCATAAGGTGAGCTCTTCCTATCTTTGTTATCCTTGTTTTAATCCTTATCTAATAAAAACATATATTCATCACATTCTTTGGATATATTTTCTTTTACAATTTTTGGCTCAATGAAACTGTTGTTTTCCTGTGAAATAAGTATCTTGCGTTCCTTTAAAATTTCCTTTCAACCTACAAACTGCCCATTGGCTGGGTTGTTATCCACCCTTATTCCAAATATATGTATTGTCTTGGGTACACATGGTAAACAGTGTGGCTTACTCTCCTGATGGCAATTTACAAGAACATTGTTCATTTTCAGTGAACCATTGGAACTAATATCTCTGCGGTTTGGGAACCCCTCTCAGCCTGCATAATAACTTACTCCACTTTCAACACAAAAGATAACAGTGGTATGTCTTTCATTTCTCCTGAGTCGTTCATCTGAGTACTGGGGTGTTTTCTGAACAAAGATTTTTAGTGAAGCAGTATTCAGTTGTAGGAAATTAAATCAAATGTGAAAAATTTGGTACCCTTGTAATTTTGCTAATTTGAATGCATGTAACTGCTCAATACTGATTACTGGCAACACCAAATTGGTTGGATTAGCTCATTAAGCCTTGAACTTCATAGGCAGGTGAGTCCAATCATGAGAAAAGGTATTTAAGGTGACCAATTGCAAGTTGTGCTTCTGTTTGACTCTCCTCTGAAGAGCGACAGCATGGGATCCTCAAAGCAACTCTCAAAAGATCTGAAAACAAAGATTGTTCATTATCATGGTTTTTAGGGGAAGGCTACAAAAAGCTATCTCAGAGGTTTAAACTGTCAGTTTCAACTGTAAGGAATGTAATCAGGAAATTGAAGGCCACAGGCAAAGTTGCTGTAAAACCCAGGTCTGGCAGGCCAAGAAAAATACAGGAGCGGCATATGCAGATGATTGTGAGAATGGTTACAGACAACCCAAAGATCACCTCCAAAGACCTGCAAGAACATCTTGCTGCAGATGGTGTATCTGTACATCGTTCTACAATTCAGCACAATTTGCACAAAGAACATCTGTATGGCAGGTGGATGAGAAACAACCAATTTCTGTACTCACGCCACAAGCAGATTCACTTGTTGTATGCAAAAGCTCATTTAGACAAGCCACAGCCATTTTGGAACAAAGTGCTTTGGACTGATGAGACAAAGATTGGGTTATTTGGTCATAACAAAAAGCTCTTTGCATGGTGGAAGAAGAACACTGCATTCCAAGAAATGCTACCTACTGTTAAATTTGGTGGAGGTTCCATCATGCTGTGGGGCTGTGTGACTTGTTCAGGGACTGGGGCCCTTGTTAAAGTCGAGGGTCAGATGAATTCAACCCAATATCAACAAATTCTTCAGGATAATGTTGAAGCATCAGTCACAAAGTTGAAGTTACGCAGGGGTTGGATATTCCAACAAGACAATGACCCTAAACACTTCAAAATCTACAAAGACATTTATGCTGAGGGAGAAGTACAATATTCTGGAATCCCCCGACTTGCATATCATGGAAAATCTATGGGATGATTTGAAGCAGACTGTCCATGCTCAGCAGTCATCAAATGGTCAAAAATACCACCATTCAGAATCCAGACACTCATCAGGAGCTATAGGAGGCGTCTAGAGGCTGTTACGTTTGCAAAAGGAGGCTCAACTAAGTATTGATGTAATATCTCTGTTGGGGTGCCCAAATTTATGCACCTGACTAATATTTTTATGATGCATATTGCATATTTTCTGTTAATCCAATAAACTTCACTGCTGAAATACTACTGTTTCCATAAGGCTTGTTATATATTAAAAGGAAGTTGCTACTTTGAAAGCTCAGCCAATTATAAACAAAACTCCTACGAATTAAGAGGGGTTCCCAAACTTTTTCATATGACTGTAATTAACCAGAACCAGATATTCTTTAACATATTGTTTTGTTTAACTTGACTAGAATTGATTGAAGTCTTTGATGGGCGGAAAGACACAATTTGCTCTTTCCAGTGTCTCTGAAATCCTTACCAATTTACATGATACATATTTTATTCTATAACCAGATGCCTAGAATCAAGGCTCACTAATGTATAATGTTTTCACGGGATACTCCAAAATAGGCTGTTTAAAATTCAAAACATTGCAGTCGTATCTTAAAACAGTTTGAAGACACAGAGGGGGGCTGTGGACTAGACACCACACACAAAAACATTCACCAATACAAAACCTTCATCATATTATATGTTCATACATTGGTCCTCATATACATTCATCATACTTGAAAAAACATCCCTTTCTATAATATACATGAAAATGCATATTTACTGTATTCTATAAAATACATTTGGATGGTTCTACATAGAAAAAAAGTCCTTGCAGCCTTGACTTACAGATTAATGTAGTAGTGAGCTATTTGTATATTTGAGGCTCAATAAATAATAATACTATTGTTATAACATGATCACATTAATAGCCATATCAGTGGCGTAACTAGACTTTGTGGGGCCCCCCTGCAGAGGCACTTTCCTGGGCCCCTGATGAAGAATTTGGGCGTGGGACCTGATTGGGTGCAACTGGTCCAGCATTTTAACACCAGCTGTGCAGAGCTGTCAATTTCAAAGTAGGAGAGTGTATTTGTGCATGCGTACATATAATTTTGCCTGCAGAAAACTGGGGGAATTCCTATTAGACTGGGGGAGGGCAAAATCAGGTAACTCCTTTGAAAATGGGGAGTAGACAGATATGGCTGTGCAAGTATATTCACTGTAGATATGGCCAATAAGCGCTCCATTAATTCCAGACATGCCAATAAGATCACTTAAAAATGACCAATGAGGACTTCATTAATTTCTTGCATGCCAATAAGATCACTAGAAAATGTCCCATAAGCAATTCATTAAAGCCACACATTCCAGTAGATCACTGAAAATGGCCAATGAGCACTCCATTAAATCCCGAGATGCCAGTAAGATCAGTGAATAGATTGAAAGTATTACCTTACACTTGATGCTACTGTTATTACTAGGACAGAAATATAAAAATATAGGAAGGAAGGGAATTTGACTCTTAAAGTCCATTTGCTAACCCATAAGTGTTGGTACTGCTGCTTTTAAAGATATCCCGTTCATATAAATTGGAGCTACATTTTTGTACTATGCAGTAGGCTAAAAACTTCCATTTGTGCCATAGTTATCAAAGAGGCCAAGTTGATAGAAGGAAAAAATGGGTCTCCATGAAGTTGTATATTAACTCACCACATCAAGGAAGTGGCCCAGGTGCACCGTCCTGAGCCCTCAGCATAGGGAGCGGACAACCGTGAGTAAATCATGTAGCAGGCACTCAAATAAAGGCAATCTTCCATCAAATTGTTGAAATCAAATCCATCAAATTGTTGAAGTAAAAGATTTATTGTGTCCTCTGCCTTACGCGTTTCATGTTACAAACACTTAATCAGAGCCTATGATTAAGTGTTTGTAACACGAAACGTGTAAGGCAGAGGACACAATAAATCTTTTTTACTTTATTTCAACAATTTAATAGAAGATTGCCTTTATTTGAGTGCCTGCTCCAGATTTACGCAAAGAGGCCAAGTTGCATTGACTGCTTGGGCAGCTAAAGCAGTTGTGGGTAGGAAGCTCAGTAGCTCACCACAGATTAGCACAAACAATAACACTGCTGAAGAAAAATTCCCAGCATCCATTGAGAGCCACAAAGTGCACATTTGCCATCTTAAAGTTAGAATATATGTTGAATTGTCCTGATGACTGGGACTGAGACTTCTTTCAAATGGTTTGTAAGTTTTTTTAATTTGGAGCATACATTTTTATAACAAGAAATCACATCAGCAGTCTTTTGAAGTAGCTTAAGAACATGAGTCAAAACTTTTTGCTGATATTATTAAAACTACAAGTCAATTCATAGGATCAACGCAGTGATCATTTTAACTAAATTCAATTCACTGCAGCAATTGATTTTGTCCCTCAAAAACCTTCTGACTCCATTAATTAAATCGCACAGGAACAGGTTACCTGTTGCTCTCCTGGCTACCTTCCCAGCATGCTTAGCGAGCGGGCCCTGGGGTGGGCCACCGAGGCTGCCCGCTCTGCGTCCGGGGTCTGCACAAGGATGTCCCTGGCACAAGAAGACAGGCACAGGCTGTGGGAACAGGGCAGGATTATGGGTTCCCGGTAAAAGGAGACGCTTGAGGTACTTGAGTTCTTCATCCATCTCTTAAGGTGCCAATGGTTCTTCGCAGGTGAGCTCTGCTGGGGGACCAGAGCCAGGCTCTATGCTGATTCTCTCCTGCCCTGCTCCCTAGGTTGATAAAATAAAAATCCAAGATGGCCGTGCGTTCTGCTGTGGAACACACGGCCCTTCACCAGTAGCAAGAGAGGCGCCGGAGAGGCGCCTCTCCACCAGTAGCAGGAGAGGCGCCGGCAGCAGGGAGGCAAAGCCGGCGGCAGGGGCGTGGCTTCAGTAAAATCCTTTCCGGGCCCCCTCTCCTCACGGGCCCCCCCGCAGCTACGGGGTCTGCTTCCTCGGTAGTTACGCCAGTGAGCCATATAGCTAAGGCAACTGAGTATGTTTGGTTGCTACAGGCAACATCACTGGTGATGTTTGTCTCCAATGTTAATAAATATTCCCTTTCATGTACTGTAAGATAAAACTTTCTTTGCCCCAGTACACACTTGGATGCAATGGCACTAAAAAGTCTGGATGGCATAATTTCTGGAATTCAGAAAGAAAATGATATGTGTGAATCCTGGGGCTACCTGTTCAGTATTGGAATTACAGTATTTAGACACACCAAAATGATATGTAACCAATATAAGAATCCAACATATTAATTTAGGGACTAGAAATTTTAGCCAAACTCTGTTATCCTTCAGTACATGAAGAATAAGGTACACAGTTGCTGACCTGCACATAATTAACTAAAATGCAAAGTTGTGTCTCAGCAGCCAAACGCTGGTGAATTTTTGTTAGTGTTACTTCGGCAGTGCGAGCATTTCTTAGCGAAGTTTTGCAAGCTTTCATTTCTGCCTAGCGAAACTTCATTAGTACTGTTACGCTTAGATCTGTTTGAATAGGGCAGGTACATAAAAGTCATATGGACGTCTATATTAGTGATGCTGGTGCGAATGCGTGCGAATGCTTGAAGTGGCCACTTATTATTACAAATGTCCAAAGAACCATAATATAATGCTGCTTGACACATGGTTTAGTAACATTTATTACACTTAGTAACTTGCATAGAAAAGTGTAGGGGGGCTTTGGTGTCCTGTACATTGACATTGACGAGTTGTCATCCATTCACCCATGTCATTAATATGCAAATAATATGCAAATAACATTCAGATATATTTAGATAAAAATTAAAGATTAAACAAATCTTTCACCCAAAAAAGGTTCAACAATATATTGTACATCATATATATATATATATATATATATATATATATATATATATATATATATATATATATATATACCCATATCCTTACCCTGTTCCGATTACTGTGCAGTTCTGGGGGTACTGAGTGGGCTGAGCACTGTACTGGACTGTAAAGGATGTTTAATAAATCTGTGAGCAGATAATTGGAGAGCACTTATAAGGGCTGCAGATGCAACTAAAACTGGCCATACACGGCCCGATAAAAGCTGCCGACAGACCGAGTCAGCAGCTTATTGGCCCGTGTATGCGGCCCCCCGACGGGCTTCCCCGATGGAGATCTGGCCGAAAGTCGGCCAGATCTCGATCGGATGGGACTAAAAATCCCGTCGGATCACGGCCGCATCTCAAGGTACGCATATCAGGCATATCGGGGAGAGATCGGCTTGTTTGGCGACATCGCCAAATGAGCTGATCTCTCTGTGTATGGCCACCTTAACACAAGGCACAAAGCGCTGAAGCACAACTGCCTTAAGCACGTTTTAAGTTCAGGGCTGCCATTTACATTTGTCCTCACTGTTGAACCACTTGAACTGCACACAGTTTACGACTTTGACAATGTACACCCAGGCATTGCAACAAAATCCCTTGCACTTATTGGGCTCTGCGTAAACACAGGGTTTTTACCCAGTATCCTACTGGGTTTCCAGTAGAAATGTCATTCCAAATAGCCACAATACCATTCTAAAGAGCCTTTTGTAGCCACAAGTAGGTCTACTGCACCACTAAACTGTGGCAGCTAGTAGCTACCAACTAGCTAATTATTACTGAATTGAACAGTTCTGAGAGCTACAGTAGATTTGAAAATATACTGTAGAGTAAAATATTTCTTTTTTTAAAAGATTCCAGTTTCCAGCTCACACAGAGCAATTACAGATGATCTCAGAATAGATAATTGCAAGGTTATGTACTAAGGCCTCAGAAACAAGTTTCTGATAGATCCAAGAGAACCTAGAACAAGGTTCATAAGGGAAAGTACGTCAGTTACCGGAATGGGCGGATGAAACTATAATTATAGTAAAGGGCCCGACAAATTACATTTGTTTATCTTTCATTAGAGGAGCTTAGAGATAAATTGAACAACAACACACACAAACATATACAAGACTGGCATATTAATTAATCTAATTACCCTCTCATTATTGGGAGGGTGCATGACAAAAGTGAGACTGTGGCAGATATTTACCATACCCCCATTGGTCCTGATTTAGTCTGAGGCAATGATTTCAACATCAGTCTAGGAATGTAAGGGCTGGGATGCGTTGGAATTCTTTACAAAGGGTGGTAGTTCTAAAGCAGTGATCCCCAACTAGTGGCTCGTGAGCAACATGTTGCTCTCCAGCCGCTTGGTTGCTTTCAGTGGCTTCAAAGCAGGTTCTTATTTTTGAGTTCCTGACTTGTTTTTGTTGCATACAAACCATGTGTATTGCCAAACAGAGTCTCCTGTAGGCTGCCAATCCACATAGAGGCTACCAATAAGCCAATCACAGCCCATATTTGGCACAGGAGAAACATTTTTCATGCTTGTGTTGCTCTCCAACTATTTTTACATTTAAATGTGGGTAAAAAGGTTGGGGACCCCTGTTCTAAAGAAATTCACTGGTCAGGTTTGGAAATGTGGAAATAGTCACAAATGCATGCCTTTACAATTCATCAGATGGATACATTTGATAAGGGAGGCATCAGTATCAAAAATAGATAGCAGCATTCCCATATCCAAATAAAACCGCCTTTATTTCAGAATTACATCTGGCACAGCAACTTTTCGGACCTCCTGGTCCTTTTTCAAGCTGACAAAGTATAAAACTGCAAAATGTACCTTCCTTAAATACCCACATTAACAATGCCCCCTAGTGGTTATGACTAATACAATGTATCAAAATAGTGTGTTTGAAGCATTATAGCGACAATTTGTAACAAAATACACTTACTTCATTAAATACAATATTAAAGTTCACTTATTTGTAACATAAAGACTAACTTAGCTTTTGTTGCTTCAATAGTATCTAGTAGTCACTAGAATATAAGCAAAGTAATGTATTATATTAAAATCAGTTTAAAAAGTTTAAAATGCCATATTTATAACAGAGGATATAGTTCATATTCCTTATTCAGACCACCGGGCATCAGGGTACCAAGGTTTCTAATCCAATTTGCCTCACATTTTAATAGTTGTTTAACCCTGTCACCTCCTCTCCTAGGTCTGGTAACCTGTTGTAAAATTTGGAAGCGCAGTTGGGAAATAGAGTGTCCCACATCTATAAAGTGACATGCTACAGGATTTTGTTGTATATCAGATTTGTGTTCTCTTATTCTTTCTTTAGCCTGTCTAGTAGTTTGACCGATGTACATCAGCAGGGCCGCCATTAGAAATCACGGGGCCCCGTACAACAAAATTTTTGGGGCCCCCTGGGCCCCGCCCACACTGACGACCAAGCTCCACCCCATATCCCGCCCACTCCACATCGCAGTTAAAAGACCACACAGACATCAGCGCTAAAAAAGTAACCCCCCCCACACAAGTTGTAAAAAGCTATTGATGGTCAGGGCCCCCTTATAAAAAAATTGGGGCCCCAAAAAAAAAAATTTTTTTTTTTTTTTTAAAAACATTGGTGGCAGGGGCCCCCTTATAAGTTAAAAACAAATTGGGGCCCCAAACAAAAATTTGAAAAATAATAATAATTTTTTTTTGAAAAAAAAACATTGGCGGCAGGGGCCCCCTTATAAGTTAAAAACAAATTGGGACCCCAAAAAAAATGTAAAAAAAAATATTTTTGAAAAAAAAAACTTGTGGCAGGGGCCCCCTTACAAGTTAAAAAAAATTGGGGCCGCCAAAAAAAATATTACATTTTTTTTTAAAAAAAACAATGGTGGCAAGGGGCCCCTTACGAGTTAAAAAAAAAATTGGGGCCCCAAAAAAAATGTTTTAAAAAAAGATTGGTTGCAGGGGCCTATAGAATATTAAAATAATACATTGGTGGCCAGGGGATTAAAAAAAAAAAAAAAAAAACACACAAACTGGTGTTCAGTAGAATTGAACTCATGGCTTCAGTACTTCAACTTTGCCTCCTTTCGTGACTTCGGGTCTTTGAGCTGCTTCAGGACTTCGGCTTTGGCTGTTTTCGTGACTTCGGGTCTTTTCGGCGCTTCGTGACTTCGGGTCTTTTTGGCGCTTCGGGACTTCGGCTTTTTCCGTGACTTCGGGTCTTTTCGGCGCATCGGCTTCGGCTTTTCGGCAGTTCCGCATTCGGCAACGCAAGAGGCAAGACGTACGGCTCGGGCGCTCGTAAGGGGGGCCCGGATCTTCAAAAAATGCAGCGCTGCCGGGCTTCCCTTCATGCCCGGGCCCAGTACGCTTGTCCCCCCTGTCCCCCCCTGATGGCGGCTCTGTACATCAGACCGCATGGACACTTTATTGCATAGACTACAAATGTTGATAGGCATGTATAGTACTCTTTAGTACCCTTATGCGGGTGATATATAGTATCACCCTTAATGCAACTATTGCAATGCTTACAAGCAAGGCATGGATAAGTACCGTTCCTTTTACTACAGAGTGTGCCCTGTCTCAACATCTTCCATGCTCCAACATCTGCTCGCACTAATTTATCCCTAAGGGATTGTGCCCTCTTGGGTGGGTGGGTTTTGAAAAACAGGTATCCCTTGGCAAGCAACTTTTAAGATGTCCCAATGCCTATTAATTATTTTTCCAACATCTTTAGACAGAACATTATAACAGCTTACAAAAGCTAATCTATCTCCTTTTTTTGGTATTTTCTTTACCGTCTGTGACATTATTTCCCCTTTATATCTCTCTAATGCCTTCTTGTGATAGCCCCTAGCAGTTAGTTTATCTTCCATTTCATCCAGCCTATTTTCTAAAGCACTATTTTCAGACACTATCCTCTTAACTGAGATTTTGGTACAGATCTTTTTACATGGGCTGGATGGAATGAAGAATACAACAAGGGAGGTATCAGTAACCAGTTCAAATTAACATAAGATCAGATTGGGGTTCTTTCCCTATCCATGTTATCATATTTGTGATCTTCCAGCAGTGATAAATTACAGCGTCTGGCTCAAAGGTTATGAGAGCTTTAACTCTTAACAACTTGAGGAATATAACAGTTAAGTGGCAGGTCTAACTGGAGATGGATACAATTTTTTTCCATATTTACATCTTGACATAGAATTCTTGGCATCCACAAAACACTAATGTCAGTAACAACACAGGACTCCCCATCCACACAGGGACCCAAAGAGTTCAGAAATGGGAAGACCTCCCCAGCTGAAGAAGAAAAGGAGTAGTGGATAAGTAATGGAAAAAAAGAGCAGATGGGACAAAGTGATAATAAAAGGAGGAAGGGACAAAGGTCTGATAAGGGCAGATAACCATAAGCAATGTGATACATTTTAAACTGTTACAGCTTAAAGGCAGAGACGCACCCTTAAATTCGGGGAGATTTATTGCCTCTTCTTTGGCGTGACTAATCTCCCCGAACTGCCTTCCACCAGCTAGAATCTAAATCGCTGATGCCACTTGGAGCGCTTTGTTTTCTGAAGTCACCCAAAGTTTCCTCCTGAGTCAACTTCGGGCGACTTAGGAAAACGCAGAGCACCGATTGCCATCTCGCCGGCTAGAATCACCTGTGATGGCAATCGGTGCACTTTGTTTCCCTAAGTCGCAGTTTGGGGAGATAAGTCGCCCAGAAGAAGAGGAGATTTGTCGCTGGCCAACTAATCTCCCCGAATCTGAGCATCTGTCTCTGCCCTTATTGTGTCTAGAGTATGGACATGTCTGTACCATGTTCAATTTTTCCATTTTGACTAAAAACTACATTTTAAAGGGAATGTAAAGTCTAGAATAAGGCTAGAAATGCTGTATTTTATATACTAAATATAAACATGAACTTACTGCACCACAAGCCTAATCAAACAAATAATTTATGCTTTCAAAGTTGGCTACAGGGGGTCACCATCTTGTAACTTTGTTAAACATCTTTGCAAGACTAAGACTGTGCACATGCTCAGTGTGGTCTGGGCTGCTTAGGGATCATCATAAACAAAGCTGCTTGAGTTCTGCATGGCTGGGAAGTAATGTGGGGGCTCCCCCTGCTGTTCATAAGTATGATTGTTTTCCTGCTCAGCAGTTAGGGACCGTCTGACAATTCCTATCCACAGCAGTAAATGAAGGGAGAATTTCACTGCATACACTCAGGTTTCTTATAAAAATGGTACACATTTTTTAATTAAAGTATATTGGAGACAGGTTTCTTTTTCATTAAAGAAAGTAAAAATGTGATTTTATTTTTTTGCCTTTACATGCCCTTTAAAAAAGACAAAAATAGAATAAATGGGAAAGCAGATCAATTCAAGAAACAGAATACAATATATAGAATAGAATAAACAGAAAATTATTTTAAAAAAGTTCAATACAACACTGCAGGCTGCCACTATCTTTTTGAATTTTCAATTAAGTGACAGATGAGATACACTGATAAAGGTAAAGTCATGCACCTGAGATGTAAAAATATGCAAGCTGCGTATACCCTTAACGGGACTGCACTAGAAAAATCCATAATGGAGAAGGACCTTGGGATATTGGTGGATAATATACTTTGATGTAGCAAACAATGGCAGTCAGCAGCTGCTAAGGGCCAGAAAATGTTTGAGCTGTATTAAAAGGGGTATAGATTCGCAGGAGGGGGGTTTCATTCTTCAACTTTACAAAATACTGGTAAGGCCACATCTAGAATATACTGTGCTGTTTCTGTCTCAAGTGCTCGAATGAGATATAAATAACATACTGTAGAGAAAGCTGGTAAAGTGTGTGGAAAGTCTCAATTAGGAAGAAACTAGCCAAGTTGTGGTTGTTTACTGGAGAAGAGACACTTGAAAGGAGATATAACTACCGTGGAACCTCAATTTTACATCCCCTGATTTTAAGTTTCCCCTCATTTTACATTGCTGTTTTGTGGTCCCACTTATATATTATACATAATACATTTCCCTGATTTTACATCATTTTTTTCTGGTCCCCTGAAAAGCATAAAATGGGGGTTCTACTGTATGTATAAATATATAAAAGGAACTATACAATAATCTCTCTGATGTTTATTCACCAATAGATCCTTTCAGCACACAAGGGCGCCCTTTCAGATTAGAAGAAAGGAGGCTCCATTTCATATTGCAAAAAATTTATTCAACAGTCATAGCTGTGACATTGTGGAATTCTCTGCAATAGAAGTGGTTGTAGATTCAAGAAAGGGCTAGATCCTTTTTTAGAAAAAGAGATAATACGGAGTTAATTAAAATAGTCAGGGATTGTTTCCATTTCAATTGATATGTGATCCTGGGGTTTTATTGCCTTAGTAACCAGGCAGCAATTTGGAAGTTAGGCTGTTTATTATTGTGAAGAAAGATCAATAATCAATTAAAATTACAAATAACAATTTTTTTTAAAATAAGTTTTTCGGGGGGGGGGGGGGTGGTAGTCCGGAATTAGGGTTCAAATAGCATAGTGTTTTCTACAACCTAAAAAACTATTTTAATTAGAGGTAAATGCACATGCATAATCACTCTTAAATGCATTTGAATGTTATACTTAAAGGGATACTGTCATGGGAAAACATGTTTTTTTCAAAACGCATGAGTTAATAGTGCTGCTCCAGCAGAATTCTGCACTGAAATCTGTTTTTCAAAAGAGCAAACAGATTTTTAATATTTAATTTTGAAATATGACATAGGGCTAGACATATTGCCAGTTTCACAGGTTCCCCCAGTCATGTGACTTGTGCTCTGATAAACTTCAATCACTCTTTACTGCTGTACTGCAAGTTGGAGTGATATCACCCCCTCCCTTCCATACCCCCCCAGCAGCCTAACACTAGAACAATGGGAAGGTAACCAGATAACAGCTCCCTGGTACATGAGAATAACCCTAAATAGTAAAATCCAGGTTCCACTGTAACACATTCAGTTACATTGAGTAGGAGAAACAACAGCCTGCCAGAAAGCAGTTCCATCCTAAAGTGTTGGCTCTTTCTGAAAGCACATGACCAGGCAAAATGACCTGAGATTGCTGCCTACACACCAATATTACAACTAAAAAAATACACTTGTTGGGTTAGGAATGAAATTTTATATTGTACAGTGAATTATTTGCAGTGCAAACAGTGTAATATAGAAATAAAAACGACACCATAAAAATCATGACAGAATCCCTTTAACATTTCATGTTAATCCAACATGTGCTTCTTAATTGTTTTCCCTTTACATCATCTCAGCTCAAATAAAGTTCGAATCCGAGGAAACTTAGGTCACTCCCAAAGTCCAGCGTTAACTCAGGTTCTCCTCCACGTGCTAAAAAATCCTTCCAAGTGTAAAGTCGCTGTATTCCTCAAAATAAAATTTGGGGAGGGAGAATAACAGAAAAAATTTTTAGTCGTTTTTTAACACTTTATTACTGACACCTTTAGTGTTGTTTTGAAATCACTAAAGGTATCAGTGATAAAGTGTTTAAAAACTACTACACTATATAAACTTTTTCTGTTATTCTCCCTCCCCAAATTTTATTTTGAGGAATACAGCGACTTTATATTTGGAAGGACATCATCTCAGCTGCAGTGCCATCAATTCTTTCCCACAGTTCCCTCCAGACCAGTGATAATATAATTTCTGGCTGTTACTCCACTACATTGTATCACAGTATTTCCCAGGTATGTGTAAGAATATAGCCTGGAATTTCTGATTAATTCCACTGACCCCAAGAGGATGCCGCTGACCAGAAAAGCAGCCAAACATCTGCCTCTGTCATATCTAATATTTTAAGCAGCTGGGCTAATAGAATAAAACTGGACATCTGGTTACATTATGATACAATGGGGCAAATTCACTAAAGGTTAAATTTTCGGCAGAGATCCACCACACTTTGCGCGATGTTGGTGCAAATACTTGAAGGGGCCACTTTTTATTACAAATATCTAATGCCGTAGACATGAGCCCATCCTAAAATAAACGTGGCATGCCCCTCACATGGTTGGGAAAAAAAGGTTAACACAAAAACCTATTTAGAACTTTTAAGGACAATCCCAGCGTTTTTTTTAGGACTTTTAGGACTTTTCTGCATACAAGATATGATGTCACTGACATAACATTGAGGAGGATGTAGCTTCTTCTGATAGGTTCGCCAGGTCTAAGGTGGCGAAGGAAACGAAAGAGGTAACGTTCTGTAAAATTTGCACTTTAGTAACGCTCATTCACCTCAGCTAAAATTCAACTTGCGATAGGGCCCAAAACTGCGCTATCGACAGTCTCTTTTGCTAGCGAAATTGTCCTCTACATTTCTTAGTAAATTGTCGATGTGCCTGCAGATGGGATTTCTGGGGAATTTTCACTAGCGACGGCCACTTCGCCCTTTAGTAAATCTGCCCCAATGAATTTAAAGTCTGACCCAGTGATGGCAAGGCACTTTTATTCAATTGCATCTTCTTCATCATCATCATTAAGTAACCCATGCCTCCATATGAAATAAAAGGCACACACTTTGCTCAAGTCAAATAACCCATATCAACCAATAAGATGGTTACTTTTAAACTTGCAACTAGTAAATGATATAGGTGACTAGACCTGTAGCAAACGTTGCCCCCTTTGGTACATACGCACATATAATGCTTTGTTTTATGACACAGTTGGGGGTAATTATTCAAAGGAAAAGAAAAAGATAGTAAGAGCCCCCTTACTCTCAAATTAATTAACTAACTTATTTAAATTATATAGTGAACCAATGAGTTAATAGTTTTAAAGTGCTTATAAAGTGCTTGTGCTAATAAACAAGATTTGCTTAGTTTGATTAAAGCTTAAAATAAATAACACAAACAACAAGTTCAGAGAAGCATAATGTTGCTTTTTCTGTGTATTTAAAAAGTGACCAGTGCCAACTTGTTAATTTATGTACTTACTCTATAAGCAATAGATTCAGAATTCCAATAAATTAAAATGTGCTAGTGCTTAATCATTACTCAGTTGCCGACTGAGTGTGGTTGGAAATAATTAATTTATGCAAGTGCTAGTGCATTATAAAATCACAAGGTAATTCGTTAAAAATTTCGTTTTACAAAAAAGGAACCAGGACGTCTCAATGGCCCAAAATTTTGAATTAATTGGATTTGTGTTATGAAACTGTTTAAAATGACATGCTACGGTTGACAATGATTTTTCTGTTTTGTTTGCTTTGTCAGCATTCCTAATTGAACTGCAATGCTGCTGTATTCGACATTTTAACATCTGAGTCGTCATTCCCACGTATCTTTTGTTACAGGGGCATTCCAAACAGTAAATAACCCATGTGGTTTGCAACTTTTTTTTTAAAAAACTATCTCTTTTTTAACTGAATTTTGGGTATTCATAGTCTGGGCCAGGGAACCGCATTCAATTTCTTTATTCTCTGTTGTTCATATGGCACTGGTGGATTTGTGGTTTTTTAGATTTTAAGCTCTTTAAGAGATAGGGCATGTAATATACGAGACCACAGTCCCCAGTGTACTACTTTCTCCCCGTGTGGGGTCCCAGGGCTTAGAAAATAACAGGCAGCAGTTTCTTTGGGACTTCTCCACCTCTACACTATTTTCCTTTTCCTACTCAAATTTCCTTGAATGTTGGTCCTGGTTCCTTTTTTGTAAAACGAAATTTTTAACGAATTACCTTGTGATTTTATAATGCACTAGCACTTGCATAAATTAATTATTTCGAACCACACTCAGTCGGCAACTGAGTAATGATTAAGCACTAGCACTTTTTAATTTATTGGAATTCTGAATCTATTGCTTATAGAGTAAGTACATAAATTAACAAGTTGGCACTGGTCACTTTTTAAATACACAGAAAAAGCAACATTATGCTTCTCTGAACTTGTTTGTGTTATTTATTTTAAGCTTTAATCAAACTAAGCAAATCTTGTTTATTAGCACAAGCACTTTATAAGCACTTTAAAACTATTAACTCATTGGTTCACTATATAATTTAAATAAGTTAGTTAATTAATTTGAGAGTAAGGGGGCTCTTACTATCTTTTTCTTTTCCTTTGAATAATTGGCAACAGTAATTCACGCCTCCTTTCCTCCACAAGGTAACATTTAAACCGAAAGGACTGCCTTTCTTCCTTGTCACAGTTGGGGGTAATGTAATAAAAGGGGGAAACAGGGGCATGACTACAGAGGAAGCCTACCCTGCAGCCGCAGAGGGGCCCAGGAGGTTTAGGGGCCCCATGAGGCCCTACTTCATGAGCATTTTCAATATATATTAGTAAAACAGGACAACCTCTGGATATTTTGGGGGCCCTAAAATAAATTTGCTGTGGGGCCCAGTAACATCTAGTTATGCCACTGGGGGGAAAGTTTGCTACAGGTCCAGTAACCCATAAAAACCAGTCACCAGTTAGCATTGATTGGTCAGCTGTTTGAAAGCAAGGAATTGATTGCTATGGGTAAGTTTAGTGCATTTTATTACATTACACCAAATGTAATGCAATGATTTTAGTGCTCTAATAAATATAATATTGTTCTTTTTTTAAGGAACTTCTGTAACATTTGACTGTTAATCATACCTCCTAACTGTCTCGTTTTTCACGAGACAGTCCTGATTTTGACAGCTTAACCCCTAGTCCCGGGTTTGTACTGAAATGTCCCGAATTTCTCTTTCATCTCCTGCACTGAACAGCCATAAAAAGATACAATGTTTCTAACTTAATTGGCTTTTGGCAGAGAGTCCAGAATATGAGCCAGGTGCACATAGATACTTTTGAAACAATTTCAGATAAGCAAAGAAGCAATTGTAACAATTAAAGATAAGTAGGTCTCTTGGGAAAACTATGAGTTCCAGCTTAAAGGGCAATTCACCTTCATTAGCAAACCTGTAATAACACATAAAAACCACAGAAATGTGTTCAAACTTTCATAACCTGCCAAATTTTGTAACATGAACATGGTTATTATGGGGTGTGGCCAAGAAATGGGCTATAATTATGCATTTAAAGACTATTCCCATTAGACAGATTCAGAGAGAACACAACAAACATATATACAGTGTAAAACTCTCTTTCTTTTGGCAGGTATCTTTGCAAAGATAAGCTGTATGGTTGCAGAGACAATGAGGGAGTATGGACACCCCTTTGTGGGGTTTATTGCCCTTTGTGTTATACTCAGAAAGAGGAGAATCTGTAAAGGATTGAGCTTATAGTAAATTGCCACAGAAAATTTCCCCTTTAATTCTGCTTATTTAAAGGGATACTGTCATGGGGAAAAACATTTTTTTCAAAATGAATCAGTTAATAGTGCTGCTCCAGCAGAATTCGGCACTGAAATCCATTTCTCAAAAGAGCAAACTGATTTTTTTTACATTCAATTTTGAAATCTGACATGGGGCTAGACATATTGTCAATTTCCCAGCTGCCCCAAGTCATGTGATTTGTGCTCTGATAAACTTAAATCACTCTTTACTGCTGTACTGCAAGTTGGAGTGATATCACCCCCCTCCCTTTCCCCCCCAGTAGCCAAACAAAAGAACAATGGAAAGGTAACCAGATAATAGCTCCCTATCACAAGATAACAGCTGAGAACAACACTCAATAATAAAAACCCATGTCTCACTGAGACACATTCAGTTACATTGAGAAGGAAAAACAGCAGCCTGCCAGAAAGCATTTCTCACCTTAAGTGCAGGCACAAGTCACATGACCAGGGGCAGCTGGGAAATTGACAAAATGTCTAGCCCCATGTCAGATTTCAAAATTGAATATAAAAAAATCTGTTTGCTCTTTTGAGAAATGGATTTCAGTGCAGAATTCTGCTGGAGTAGCACTATTAACTGATGCATTTTGAAAAAAACATGTTTTCCGATGACAGGATCCCTTTAAACACATATACACTAAGGGGCAGATTTACTAAGGGTCGAATATCGAGGGTTAATTAACCCTCGATATTCGACTAGGAACTAAAATCGTTCGACTTCGAATATCGAAGTCGAACGATTTAGCGCTAATCCTACGTTTGAACGATCGAAGGATTATTCGTTCGATCGAATGATTAAATCCTTCGAATCGAACGATTCGAAGGATTTTAATACAACGATCGAAGGAATATCCTTCGATCAAAAAAACGCTGGCAAGCCTATGGGGACCTTCCCCATAGGCTAACATTGACTTCGGTAGCTTTTAGCTGCCGAAGTAGGGGGTCGAAGTTTTTCTTAAAGAGACAGTACTTCGATTATCGAATGGTCGAATAGTCGAATGATTTTTAGTTCGAATCGTTCGATTCGAAGTCGAAGTAGTAGTCGAAGGTCGAAGTAGCCCATTCGATGGTCGAAGTAGCCAAAAAAACACTTCGAAATTCGAAGTTTTTTTAATTCGAATCCTTCACTCGAGCTTTGTAAATGTGCCCCTAAGAATTAAAGCTTTACCATAAATGCACAGTTGACTCTCCCGCTGTGAAGCAAGATTATCTCAATACCTCGCATGACTGAGCTTGTCCCAAAATGGATCTTATTGCTTCTTCCGCTCAGGTTTCTGTGCAAAAAAATACCTGATACGACTAATGATGCAGCAGAGCTTTTCTGGCACAGGCGAGCTTGGTTAGATTGTCTCTGTTAAAGTGATACTGGCCAATTCCACAAGAGGATTTTTTATATTTTTCATACTGAATTAGTTTGTGTGGGCATAAATTTTTTTAAAACAGTTAACAGACTTGCAGTCATCTGCATTTCTGACTTACGTGTGCCGGCAGCCTTCACTTTCAGCCTGATAGAAATATGTAATACCCAGTAGAGTACAGTAGGGCTTACTTATGAAATCAGTGCAATGCGTTATTTGCAAAATTTGGATGCAAATTTACATGTTTGTAACCCACAATACAGAACTTTTCCCTACAAGTAACGTCCAACATAAAGTTTGCGTGTGTACCAGTAATAAGCTCCATTTTTGCTAAACTGCACACATTAAAGGGATTCTGTCATGATTTTTATGATGTATTTTCTATTTCTAAATGACACTGTTTACACTGCAAATAATTCACTCTACAATATAAAATTTCATTCCTAAACCAGTCATTTTGCCTGTTCATTTGCTTTCAGAAAGAGCCAGCACTTTAGGATGGAACTGCTTTCTGGCAGGCTGTTGTTTCTCATACTCAATGTAATTAAATGTGTTTCAGTGGGACCTGGATTTTACTATTGAGTGCTGTTCTGAGATCTACCAGGCAGCTGTTATCTTGTGTTAAACTGGTCATAGATGTTAAGATCTTTAAAAGATCTTTTTGTTATCGTGAGACCACGATTATCTCGAAACTATAGTTTAAATGTACGATTTGTCCATCAATTAAAAATACCATTTCAGGCGATATTGCCAGGAAAACTGAAGAGTAGCTGCCTGCTTGGCCCTGCAAACATAGATAGATTGCACTGGGGCCGATAAAATTTTTTAACCTTGTCGATCAATTGAATGACAGATGTCATGATTCGTAAGATCTGCGAATCCCACTAACTTCACGACAATTTGACGGATTGATTGAATTTCGCTAAAATCGGTCGTTCGGCAAAGAAAAATCTTTGCGTCTCTGGGGACCTTTAGGGAGCTGCTATCTGGTTACCTTCTTACCTATTGTTCTACCGATGGGCTGCTGGGGGGAAAGGGAGTGGGTTGATATAACTCCAACTTGCAGTATAGCAGTAAAGAGTGACTGAAGTTTATCAGAGCACAAGTCACATGACTATGGGCAGCTGGAAAACTGACAATATGTCTAGCCCCATGTCAGATTTCAAAATGAAATAGATAGAAATGGACCAGCACTATTAACTGATGCGTTTTGGAAAAAAAACATTTTTTCCCATGACAGTATCCCTTTAAAGAACATTGGAGCAATTCTGGCACAACAACCTATTTGGTATCAATGGCCACAAGTAAGTTGTGGCTTTAAGCCTTTAAGGGAACTCTAACATTAGGAGCAGGTCAAGGCTACAAGAAATACCTGGGTCCCCTTCGTTTCATGTGAAAGATCAGGTTGGGTGCATTGGCACTAAAAACAGAGTGGTAGGAAGAAGAGACAGCTGCGTAGGGCGCAAATGCAGCTGGGCCCGCTCCCACCCTCGTCCGAGTGATATTTCTCTGCGGCTGCAGTCGACTCCAGCTGGTTGCAGCGCTCGCAATCTGCCGGAGGGGCCCTGCGAGGGTGCGGGCCCTGGCCCAGTTGCACCCCCTGCTCCCCCAGTAGTTACGCCCCTGAGGGACACGTAGTTCTTCTGCTGGCTCCCCTAGTTAGGACCCTTGTGTGTGTGTATGCAGGCCGCCACCAGAAATCGCAGGGCCCCATACGAAAAAATTTCCTGGGCCCCCTGGGCTGCACCCACCACAAGCCCCACCTACAGGTCCACCCCCCACCACACACTAAAAAAAAAAAAAATTGGTGGCTATGGTTCCCACATGTTAATAAAAAAAAATTGGTGGTCAGGGCCCCCCCATTACAAAAAAAAACATTTGTGGTCAGGGCCCCCATTAAAAAATATTGGTGGCTAGGACCCCACATGGGGAAAAACAATTGGTGGCCAGGGCCCCCCCACTTGTAAGAAAATTGGTGGTGAGGGCCCCCCTTAAACGTCCGTGTAAAAAAAAAAAATTGGTGCCCAGGGCCCCACCACACAAAAGGGACCACAAAGGGTTACTTGTTGCCCATACTTCATTAGTGTGGCCCACCTGCTGTCAGTGAGCTTCCAACTACAGAAGGGAGGAGAGGAGCACAGGTGGCTGCATCTTCTTCCAGTGACAGCATTTTCTTCCCTTATTGGTCACAGAATTTCAAGTCCTGGTAAAGCTGCATTGTGATTGGATGAGCTGGAGGAGAGGTTCAAACCTCAGCTATCCAATCCCTGAGCAGCTCAACCGGGACTTAAACTCAGTGACCAATAAGGCAAAGGAATGGATAGAAGATAGCTCCCCTTGTGCTCCCGCCCTGCCTTCCCGAAGTCAGCAGCTTTCAGAAAGCAGGGGGCCCGGCTAATCAAGAAAGTTTTTTCCTTTACATTAAAAAATCTGTACAGATGGCCCATAAATAAAAGGAGGAGGTCTTCTGACCTCCCACCGCCACATATTTCCTCTTTTGAGATATAAGGAAATATTCAGAGACTTCGGTGCAGCTTTGTTTGCAGAAAACATTCCAACATGTTTTTCCTTAGTGGTAATCCTTTGCTGCCTCTACCATACTGGTCTCTATTTTTTATTCTTCAGCCGTGTTGCATGTTGCCTGCTGCCCCCAGATATCATTTCTCTGTGCCATCAAGTGCTCTTCCTGCTGTCAGGTATGGAACCCCAGTCAGCATGATATCAGGAAAAGTTGCTTGCTTGGCTTTATTTAATTTTGAATAAGGGTAAGGGCACACCTGGCGATTTGGGGATATTTAGTCACCTGGCGACTAATAGTCTCTTCTTTGGGGCGACTAATCTCCCCGAACGGCTTCCCCCCTGTCTTCCGCCGGCTATAATGAAAAATCACCTGCGGCATCGCACACGCGGCGCTTCGATTTCCGAAGCTGCCCAAAGTTGCCTCACGAGGAAACTTCGGGTGACTTTGAGAAACGAATCGCCACGTGTGCCATGCCGGATGCCGCAGGTGATTTTTCTATTTTACCGGAGGAAGACAGGGGGAAGCCATTCGGGGAGATTAGGCGCCCCAAAGAAGAGGCGATTAGTCGCCAGGCGACTAAATATCCCCGAATTGCCAGGTGTGCCCTTACCCTACAGTTTCAGCTAGACTTGTATCCTAATTTATACAGTAGACAAACTCATGTCATTTGAATTTTCGCATCTTAAATTAACTTCTACATTGTCCCTTTCATGTTACCAATATCCCTTATAAAACTTTTTTTGGGGAGCCCATTTTCTTCATGTTTCTTCGCCTTACTTCATTCTTCATTATCCTGTTTCTGGCAATCTCTGTGTTTCCTATGAAGGGGGAATGAATGCACCCCTCTTTTGAACAGGATCCAGTAATATTCTTACTATAATAACTAGACTGGCAGATAGCACAAACACAAGGTAACAGATTACAGCCCATTCTTACACTTACAGTAAGACATTACAGTCTCTCTTCCAGCAAAGTGGATGATTTCTAATTCTGTACAGTTCACAGGAAAAGGATTATGTATTATGTGATGTTGATGAAGAGCCCTCTGCAGTCTGAATAGTGTATGCACAACTAGCAGCATCTGGACAGAAGCTTACGGTTATCAGGGACCAAGAAACTGATAGTCTGCCATCTAAGCGTGACAACAGGGGAGCTCTATAACTGTGACTGTTACAATGATTGACGCTTGATGGGACTGTTCATGTTAATTGCACAACTCTCCATGGGATCAGAACTGCTTGCTTTTAAGCCATAATCAAGCTTTCTTCAAACTGACCTCTCCATTGCACTAGAGCAGAAATTATCTTTAGGATTAAATGGCATCTCCCAACACTAACAACTATTGTCTCCCCAACAATAGGATGCGCAGGCTAAACACATATAATGTGCTGCACAGTGAATAAACAAGTAGATACAACCATCTGTAAAATGAAGTATAATTTAAGGGTTCAACGTTTGCTTGAGGTCAGGTAATCCATGGCTATTAATCCAGCATACAAACTACATAAAAGCTCATTTAGGAAGACAAGCACTATTTGCATCATTTATCACCCTAACTGGTCTACAGTTCCAATACCCTCCTCCAGGGATCCAGCCCTACAGTGTGGGTCGGCACCTGGTAGTGGAATATCTGTGAGATGGAGCTGTCAAAGTTGGGAGTAACAACAGGCAGAAGTGTGGGTGAAAAGAGAGAGACAGAAAGGTATGTCATTGGTGGATCCTGATGGGAAGAGCTGTGATTTGTTATGCAAGTGATCTGTGATGGACCTGTTTGAAGAGTTGTACTAACAGTAATCTTGATAAAAGGTTCAGTATTTCCCCCTGCTGAAGCTTCATTGACCTACTACAACAGAACTGCAGTTTTGCCTATATTTAAAAAATTTGGAGTAGTAAAACAGAACTGTAGTGGGAAAATTATTTTTAAATCATTTTGAAAAATTATTTCTATTGTATTTGAATATTTCTGGTACACATGGACCTATCCACTGTATGCTAATCATGTGATGTTGGCTGAAGGTGTCCATATGGGTCAATAAAAGCTGCTGACAGACCGAATCGGCAGCTTATTGGCCGTGTGTGGGGCCCTCTGGCGGGCTTCCACGATTGATATCTGTCCGCAAGTCGGCAGATGTCAATCGGGGAGGGTTAAAAATCCATGTAGAATCGCGGATCGCATCTGTTTGTTGGTGCAGTCCAGCAATCTGCAATCCGGACATTATAATCCGATCGCTGGGCCCTAGGGTGATTGGATCCGTCCAATATCGCCCACCTCAAGGTGAGCGGATCTCTATGTGTATGGCCACTTTAAGACTCATCCATGAAAGCTGGCTTAAGCTGGCCATACATGAAGAGATCCGCTCGTCTGGCGACATCACCAAACGAGTGGATCTTTCACCAATATGCCCACCAACGGCAAGGCTATATCGGGGTAATCCAAACATTTGGCCCTAGGGCCGAACAATCTGATTACAACGAGGAGCAATGGGCCCCGATGGGTCGGTCGGCAGAAAGGCAGAAAAATTAAACCTTCCCTTTTGATATCGTGGCCAGATATAGATGGGGAAGACCTGTCCGAAGCCCCTATACACGGACAGATAAATTGGCGAATTGGTCTAAAGGACTGATATCGGCAGCTTAATCTGCCCGTGTATGGCCACCTTTAGTCTCATCCATGAAAGAGTCTATGAGTCATAGTGGAATGGTCTGTTTGCACAAGAAAATTTATGGATGGGAAAGATACAATAGAGAGATAAAACATAACGACCACTGATCATAGATTTAGCAATAAAAAGGATGACAAATCATTGCCAGATTTAGCCACCCACCCATTAATGAAACTGTTTGCCTACAGGGAGTGCACCATTGTGACAATGTGGTCCTCTCTTGACTGGATTTTCAAACCTGCCCAATAAAAGTATATTCCCTTAGGTCAGTGGTTCCCAAACTGTCACTCCTGGAGAACTTGGAGCAATGGTAGGGTGGTTTCAACCTGAGAATTGGGGAGAATGGCCATTTAATCTACTAGACTGGAAAGCCCAGTATGAAGGTCAGTTCATGTGAGAAATGGGGTGAATTTGTATTTATTGCCGTTCTCCATACCACAAATAAAAACCACCTGCATGATAGGTGTTTTTTGGACCATAAAAGAACATTTGCACCTTTTTGGGCCAAAAATCACCTATTATAGAGATGAAAGCCATTTTCCATGTGCCTACATAAATGCCTTGGGTATTGTTAGAATAGGATAGCAGTTCTCCCATACGCATAATAGAGTTACATTCTGTGACCCATTCTCCGATGGGTGGTGTGTGATTCTTTTCCCATTATCAGGGTATAACTGTCCATGCTGCTGCTAGTAGGGTTTTTTTTCGCGATGGTAATATGGAGAGGAGGTATTGAAAGAAGTGCTAAAGCAGGGTCTGGGGGGAGATCTATAGCTATGACTTGTCAAATATGTTTTAGTATTGCTGGCAAGTACCTTTGAAAAACACTATGTTTTTATTTTCCCTTGAATTAGTGTTGCTTGTATCCTTTTTGCTGTCAACTCTGCAATTTTCCCCATACAGAGTGAAGGATCTGAAAACATGTAGTCACAGAAGGACATTGCCTTACTACATGATATCATAGCTGAAACTGATTATATGCACTAAAGTGTCTCCCGTTTCGCCTCAGCTCAGTGCTCTCCTGTCAGATTACTCTCTCTGACTTTATCTATATTTCACTTTCTCTCCGCTCCTGCATTTTTTCTTCCTCTAATTGTTTGAAAAGTAGGCGGAGAAGGAGAAAAGGAATCTGTCATAGTGGAAAAGTTGCAAATCCTTCCCCCTTCAACTTAAAACTCAGCAGACACCTGAGCAGAGAGAGTGAGAGAGAGAGACACAGACAGGGAGAGAGCATAGGACAGAGGCTGTTCGAGAATGCACAGAAGACAGAGCAGAAATTAGTCTCTCGGGCACAGATACAGGTAGAAGGCTCAAATCTGAAATCTACATTCCTTGGCATGTTCTGCCTTTAAACTTTAGGACTAAAATTTGGGTTACCTGAAGAAGTGCTGCTGCTACCTTTTAAACATGGGAGTCAAACTGGTAGATAGCAAGGCGGAGAGTAAATCCATAACTGGCTGCAAGAAGGGAATCTTCAATAACATCAAGGTAAGAGAAAAGCTTTTCTTTGCACAACTTACTTTGTAGCAGAGTACCATGCATATAGTGTGTATCTGCTAATGTTGCTGTCCCCAATTGGCTGAATCAAGAAGAAGCCACTATGATTTGTTTCTTACCTTACTGTAGAGGTGCAGGTGCCTTTGAGGAAGAAGTATGAAGTAGTATGAGGGTCTGGTTGACAACTTTAGCATCGCATGTTCAAATTATATCTTTCTTCCAACAGTATTTTCTGATTGTAACTGCAAAATATAATGTTCATAGGAAATGTCAGTTTATGAATACATTGGTGCTATGTTTGCACTGGGTACAAGTGCTACTCAAGCTGATGCTTTCCATCTGCCTCTTGGATAAAAGCCCACTGCTAAAACGTTCCTAGGGGACTTCCGAGAGCACCCCCAGCTTTCAGTGGCAGATAGTACTGAATCACCACCATGATCTTGTGAGATCTTTATAAAGATCCATAATAGCATCACTATTATGGTCTTGTGAGAATCCTTCTTCAGGACTTTGCTTATAATGTTCCATATAAGTGTCTGCTGTTTACAAGCCCACAGCAGGACCACCCAGGACACAACAAGCATTTTTAGACTGATAAATCATCAACCATTTAATTACCGTGGAAATATCCTTCTATTCTTCTTTAGAAATAAAGGCATATAAATGGTTATTATACTGATCTATTAGGAATTGTGCAAAACATTTGATTGCCTTTGGTGTTGGGTAAAACTAGGGTTATCATATACAGTGGAACCTCAATTTTACATCCCCTGATTTAAAGTTTTCCCTCATTTTACATTGTTGTTATGTGGTCCCACCTATATATTATTTTCTGGTCCCCTGAAAAACGTAAAATGGGGGTTCTACTGTATTGCAGAGATGCTACCCTCATGAGTATGTACTTGGCAAGGATAAGTAATTACATTTTTCATCACAATTTATCCTCCTGTTTTACTGTTTATAGATGAGATTTAACAAACTGCTCTGGAGAACAAAAAAACAAGTGATATTTCCTCACTACAATAGAGCGCATGAGCTTACAATTGGTTTTCCTGCAGAAAACAGACTCCAGTTTCCCCATGTTAGATCCCAGTGCTTGTGTGTGATTTAATATTAAGATTCATGAATAATTCTAAGAATATATGTTTTTATTCGCTGTAAACTTACTTTCAGTGCCGTATTTAAATACCGTATGCCTATTTTTCCATTTTAATTGTTTTTTTAAATCCGGTAAAGGAGCTGAGGGGGTGTGGGCTAGGGGGGCCGAGGAAAAATGTCTAAGTGACGTCACGTGCACGGGGCACTGACGTCAGTTCCGCTGAATACGTCACGTGACATCAGTGCGCACGACGCGTGATCTAATATTAAGATTCATGAAGAATTCTAAGAATATATGTTTTTATTCATTGTAAACTTACCTTCAGGGCCGTATTTATATAAAGGCCTATTATATAAAGTGCCTAATTTTTCCATTTTCATTTTTCTTTTTTTTTTAAAAAAAAACAACCCATCCCCACCCTCCACCATGGTTTCCATAGGAAATCCAGTGATGGAGCTGAGGGGTGAGGGCTAGGGCGGCTGAGGAAGAATGCAGAAGTGACATCATGTGCATGGGGCGATGATGTCAACGCACACGTCGCATGACATCAACGCACCCGTCACATGACATTGACGCGTCCGACGCATGACGTCATCGGGCACGACGTAGGGGCGTGTTTAGGTCCGATGCCTAGGGCAGCATCAGACCTAAATACAGTCCTGCTTACCTTTATGAATGAGCCTGGTGGTTCTAAGCTGTATAGGCTGACATCTGTACCTCAGCAACAGTAGGAAGGCTGCAGGATGGGCATTCCTCTTATAATCAGTAAAGGAAATTATTATTATAACAGAAATAGCATGTAAATCTAGCAAGGACATTATCTATATATGGGGTCCTCTGAGGCTAAGTACCAATGAAAATGACATCTCTGTCCCACTGTGATGCAGGGTATCAGTATGTGAGACACTAATGATCTTGGAAATGTTTTTCACCCTCAGCCGGTACCAGGATCCTTGCCCAAATGATTTGTTTTAGTGACTGTCACTGTCTTCTGTACCTACTGAAACAACGTATGCTTTCCTTGTCTTGTAAATCTCTTACAGCTGTACCTGTAGAGACTCGCTTCCCTGCAGCATACGTACCACTAAATACAGGGGATTAAGCACACTGGGGGTATCGTTTTATTGTTTTTTTAAGGGCAACGTATTTTTATAAATGTGATAGATGGTGTTTTAATAGACAAACTGCAATACAGGAATAGATAATGACTGAATGAATTATGGTCATAATACATTGTAGGACTTCCAGTGAGACAGTTACTCTTGACATATCATTGTCCCATATCTGTCTTGTATATTGTGACATGTACATTTTAAAACAGTTATCCAGAAAGCTGAGAATTACGGAAAGGCTTTCTATCATACTCCATTTCGTACAAATAATCCAAAATTTTAAAAATTATTTCCTTTTTCTCTGTAATAATAAAACAGTAGCTTGTACTTGATCCAAGCTAAGATACAATTAATCCTTATTGGAAACAAACATAGCCTATTGGCTTCATTCAATGTTTACATGATTTTCTAGTAGACTGATGAAGATCCAAATTACAAAAATATCTGTTATCCGGAAAGCCCCAGGTCCTGAGGATTGTGGATAATAGGTCCCATACCTGTAGCAGAATAAAACCTATCCATACCTCCCAACTGTCCCGTTTTTAGAGGGACAGTTCCTCTTTTGACAGCTCAACCCGCAGTCCCTCGTTTGTACTGGAAAGTCCCAATTTTCTCTGCACTGAACAGGCAGGTAAAGAAATAATGTTTTTAACATCCACAGCTGCAGATAAGAAACTTGTGTAACAATTTTGAGATAAGCAAATAAGTAATTGTAACAATATAAGATAACAGGTCTCTTGGGAGACGTTAGACTCACAGCTCAAGGGTCAGTCCACACGAGCAGATTCGGGGAGATTAGTCACCCCAGCGACTATTCTCCTCTTCTTCGGGCTACCCTGCCTTCCCCCTGCCCTCAGCCGGCTAAAATGAAAATCGACTGTGGCAATTCACACGCAGCGCTTCGTTTTCCGAAGTTGCCTCACAAGGAAACTTCAGGCAACTTCGGAAAACAAAGAACCGCGTGTGAATTGCCGCAGGCGATTTTCATTTTAGCTGGCGGAGGGCAGGGGGAAGGCAGTTTGGGGATATTGTCGCCCCGAAGAAGAGGCAATTTGTATTGAGGCGACTATTCTCCCTGAATCTGCTCATGTGGACTGACCCTAAAGGGCAATTCACCTTCATTAGCAAAACTGTAATAACATGGTAATTAGGGGGTGTGCCCAAAAAAATGGGCACAGTCAAAAAAAATGTTTTGTCCCTCATTTTATTCCCAAAATGTTGGCAGGTATGCTATAACCCAAATATAAAAATATATATATTACAGTATATATATTATTATTATAAGAATTAAAATAACCACTTATATTATTTAAAATATAACACAACTCTGTCTCTGTATTATATGCCTAAATGTTGCTTCAGATGCTTCAGATGACCAATCGCTGCTGCTTACTGTAAGCTGATTCCTGACATTGACATTCCATTCTCCTCCAACACATTGCTTTGAAATGGAACATTTCTTGCCAGTCCTCTAAGAACATGTTTATCACGCAGGAATTAGTTATTTATATATATTTAATTTTAATCTTTCTCACATCTCTGTCCATTGGTACAGCAAGACTTCATTTTAAGGGGGGAAATGCCAATTAAAATGTGACAGAGTACAGAGCACTGCCTCATATCATTTGTCAGATGTATTTCCAACAGCATGTGCAGAAGTGAGCAGGGCTGTCCCATACATCTAAGTTATCACTAATTACATCTTGACAACAGACCGCATATTAAAGTTCACTTTAAAGTGATCTTCCGAATATTGGAGACAATTATATTTAAATGGTGTTTTTTTACTAAACGATTTATACTGCTTCTCGTCAGTTTAGAATTGAAACTGTTACCTAGTTGCTGGAAAGCCTAGTACCAATGATAGAAAATATAGATAATAAATAATATATTAAAAACTACAACAGGCAGTTGCAAAGTTGCTTAGATAATCAGTCTATTTTCAGAACCTTTAACTATTTGATTGATATCAATGTCTCTAACTGCCAGTCCTCTGTTTATACATTCACATTATCATTAATGTATAACCTCAGTTACAAAGGCTAGGTATTTGCCTTACCTGATGTGTAATTCCTCAGTGCTTATTTTATCATGCATTTTTCCCGGAGCTGAAAGTACCTTCCTGTTCATTATCTGTCAGTTTGGCAAGAGAGCCCAAGAGAAAAGGCTGCTTCTAAATCTGGGTTTTAAGGAACCTTGGGAACAGCCTTTGGGGCTCATTCATGCTGACCCCTCTGTAGCAACATAATAGAACTAAGCTGGTGTTGGGCAGGGACCTAAAAAGTGCGTGATTTTACATTGTGACTCTGTCAGGGCAAGCAAAATGGCATTAATGTGTGACAATAGACTGAGCTGCTGTAGCCTATGTCAGTAAGCATACCTCCCAACATTTTGGAAAGAAAAAGAGGGACAAAGACATTTGGCGTGCGTAGCTCGCCGAATTTTTTGACCACAACCATTTTTGTGGCCACAACCCCTAATTACCAAAATTTGGCAGGTTATGAAAGTTTGAAAATATTTCTCCTGATCTAAACTGTTACAATTACTTTTTTTTGTATCTCAAAATTGTTACAAAGTATCTTATTTGCACCCGTTAGCTGTTCTGGGCTGCCAAAAGCCAGTTAAGTTAGAAACTTTGTATCTTTTTCTGGATGTTCAGTGCTGAGAAAATAGGGACTTTCCAGTACAAATGAGGGACTGCAGGTTGAGCTCTCAAAGGAGGGACTGTCCCTCTGAAAAAGGGACAGTTGGGAGGTATGCAGTAAGTGCTGCACTGGGCTGGAGTGTTTCTGCAAATCATTTCCTGGGATGTCTCTGCTGATGTTTGGGCAGTACTTTGGGACCCACAGTGCAACAGAGGGATCCAAAAATATAGTTCAGCAGAAGTATAGTTCAGCCTGAAGTAGGAGGTATAACAATTTGCCACCCCCAGTGATTTTACCTATTGTTCGACTTTAATTTAAATGCATTATAGCCCAACAAATTGCATTCATTTAAACAACCCCGATTTTTCACACGTTCTTTGAGCAGTGGTTTCCCAGCTATGGAGATGATCTTGCAGGTTCGGCTAGGATCAGTGCAGGAGGGGTTAAGCCTGCAGGCCTGTCGGGGTGAGATTTAGGCAGAATGGACATTTTCTCACCCAAAGCACATCTTGATGGAGGTTAGAGTGAGCATTGGGGGTGAACACTTATATAATCACCTACAAATCCTAGAGGCTGAATGACTGAGACACCAATGTTTTCCCATACCCTTTCTCTTGCTATGAGCTAACGGCAGCGCTTGAACTGGAGTGAAAAAAGTGTAGGGATGCTTTTTGTGCTGAGCATAGCGCAGCGTGATAAAACAAGTCCCTCCCACAACCATAAGTCACACCCATTGTTATAAAAAGCCTCACGCACCAGTACTTTCTGGTTTCACCCACTTTAAAGCAAAGCCATTTTGCTATTTCCTTTTTGGCATTTCCTTCCAATACACAGTTTGATGCCCAGTATGTGACCTGTAGGGACCCCAAAAATTGTGTATATGACTTTTCTTGGCTGACAATTCAGCTTCTGCAAACACAGCACCTTTTCTGTGTATTGTGCGTCATAACATAGCACAACCCCATCATATTCTATATTACCCAAGATTATTTCATATATATATATCATTCTCTCACCATTCCATAATCTGCTGCTGTTTAATACCTTCATTCTCTCTTTTTGTTTCCCCTGTTTTCTTCTTCTCTCCTTTTCTCTGTAACACTCTCTGATGCCTCCAGGGTCAGACTGGCCCAGCGGGATACTGGGAAAAAAACCCGGTGGACCCCAGGCCAAACCCCCTCTCCTGATTTTTTGGCCTTACCAAAAAAAAACAATTTGCGGCATTGCTCAGCACCGTTCGCATATACGTGCCGCACGGTGTCAAAGTAGTGGGGCAAGGGGATCCAGAGGGGGGGCCCTGGACAGTATTTCCGGCGGGCCCCGGGCCCCCCAGTTCATCCCTGGATGCCTCCACCTCCTTTATCTGTTTAACACTTCTCTATCTTTACTATCTTTACTACTTTAATCCTCTATATGTTTAACTATATTATAATGTATCTCTGTATTGTATTTGCATGCAGAGGGGAATAGGAGCAAAGGCAAGTTCGAGGATTCAAAACTCTTGCATCCCCACTGAGGGGATAATATTTCACAGAAATAAAGAAGTGAAGGGATCGCATCTCTCCCCAATTCCAGCACTGGCTAAAGGAATCCCTGAACCTACAAGACAAGGCCAGAATATCTCTGTGTGATTTAAGCCTTGAGTAACAATTTAAAGTACATGAATGTGCTACAGACAATAGCCGCTGTTAAGTATCCCTTATTGGAAGTCCCACCATCAGCAGGCTAGCTGTGGTTAAGACAGAATGTCATTTCTGGGAACCTCTTTACTCATTATTTTCTGTTCCTGCTCATCTTTAGCTTGCTACCCTCAGGGCAGGTGTACTTTTTGCTCAGCCATAAAGGTATTAACCTCTGACATCTGTAGTCGATAAATTCACCAATTTTTTTTGTGAAATACTACATACAGCTACTGATACTTGTCAATTATAGGTGAGGCTAACAACCAGTGTCTTATATATTTATTAAACCACTACTAGCAGCATTTCTCAACATCCGACTTCAGATCTCGGAATATATATATATATATGAAAACAGAGCATTTATACAGCCAGTGGTGTGATGCTGAAATATGCTGACATACTAAAACCAAACGCACATAAGCCATGTGGTACATATTAATAGAAGAGATGTCATTTAACTCCATGACATGTCACCACCGAATAAAGTTCCAGTCCCCAAAAATTTAAATAGCTTGTTTCATGTCAAGAGTTGCTTTAGCGTGGGATATGGACTTAAAAATGCCTGGACCGAATTAGAATCGCCGTCATAATGACACTTAACTGAGTTTACTGGCATCTCTTAAATGAGTCAAGAATACATAATCCTTGCAGAACAGACTTCCACTAAGAATATTCATTGTAAATACTTCTTTTACTCAGACTGACAGTGTCAGGACACAATCAAAGGACGAAATAGGAAGAGAATTAAGTCAGAAAAAAAATTAGAAGCCAAGGAATATTACTAAAGTGGCCATGACCAATCAGATGAGAGCACATTGTCTCTATCTATATCCAAATAAAGTCATCTCTCTACAAAAAAAAGTAGCAAAATGCAAAATGCAACTTGTAGGATTTAAACCGTTTTTATAAAAATGGTCCCTGTAACCCAAAAGACATTGCTCAAAGCAAATTAAGACATGTCATAAGGTTTACTGAGAACAAATCTGTTTTCATGTGTTTTATTCTGTAAAAGGTTATATTGTTCTGACTAACTTCGTGCACTTTTAATGGCAGGAAAAATGCTTTAGAGACAGTATTATATTGCTGCCTGAGACAAAAAAAGCTGGTTATTGGCAGCAATGTGTTTTATATAGGACTCTACCAATCCTTTATATTACAGTTATAGAGATAAATATGGTAGGGCTGTGAAATTCCACAAATTCCACAGGCTGCACAGACAACACCTCTTCCCTCCACCTCCATTAATGTCAATGAGTGAGCCACTCCAAAAACATTAGCAAGTGGGGTGAAACTTCTGCCTTGCAGCACTGGGATCCTGAGTTTGATTCCAACGTCAGTACTATCAGCAAAGTGTTTTATTTTCTCTCGATATCTGTGTGGATTTACTCCTATTATTCAGGTTTCCACCTACATTCTGAATGCATACAGGAAGGTTAATTGGCTCCAGATGAAACTGACCCTTGTTGTTTTGCATGAATGTAAATAGGCTTCACTGGGGCAGGAACTAAAGTGAATGATAACTCTGCCTAACCTTTTTGACTAGCAGCAGGCCTCTAGATAGGATGTCTAATTGTGTGTTACAATAACATACTGTACCTTCAAACTGTCTAGTTTTCTGTGAAACAGTCCGGATTTTGACAGCTCAGCAAGCTGCCCTGGGTTTCTTAATGAAATGTCCAGAATTTCTCTTTGATCTCCTGCACTGATGCCAGAAAGTTTCTGAAACTTAATTAAAATAAGAGGCCTTTTGGCAAAGAGCCCAGGAAAATGAGCGGCCGCACTTCGATACATTTTAAGATAAGCAAAGAAACTATTGTAAGAATTTAAGATAAGCATGTCTCTTGGGAGAACT
The DNA here is from genome assembly GCF_017654675.1 of Xenopus laevis. Lineage (NCBI taxonomy): Eukaryota > Metazoa > Chordata > Amphibia > Anura > Pipidae > Xenopus > Xenopus laevis. The sequence goes on along the minus strand of NC_054380.1, from coordinate 117,546,696 downwards.
TAGAAAGGGAAATTTCAGCTTCATTAGCAAAACTGGTATAACACATAAAACATGGCCCAAAAATTCTCAGAAATGTGTTTACCCTTTCAGAACCTGCCAAATTTTGTAAAATGGACATGGTAATTAGGGGGGGTGTCCATAAAATGGGTGTGGTCACAACATTTTCGCTGCACTTCACGCACCTGATGTTGTCCCTCTTTACATTTCCCGAATGTTGGGAGGTATGCCATAGACTATAGTTTTATTCTCCCACAAATGGAAGGTTGCTGTTCACTACTGGAAAATTCTGGGAGATGACTTAATTAAATCCATGATGCTTCAGAATAGGGTGTGCTCTCTCAATTTCTTTTTATCTAGCAGAAAAATGACTTAGCAAAGATTGTTGGCAAAAATCAATGTTTTAGGGTAACAACACAAATTAACAACAGATTTAAAAGTAAGCTTTTTTACCAATTCCAATAAATTCTAAGTGGGAGCTTTGCTTAGACGTCTTGTTCCAGTATACCACAGACCCTCTATGAAATAACACTGTGGGTTATAGTTTGCAGACTCAAGTAGCTTCATGACAGGAAGTGGCCTTGTTATTTGGCATGGGAGCTGTTCTAGTGAGGTCACTTCCTGTCATGTTTGTTATGAGCCACAGTCTTTCAAGAGGGCCTGTAGTAACCGAAAACATGTACTGTAAATAACATACATTTCCCCGTTTCCTTCTTTCCACTATTCATGGTAAAAATGGTAATGAAAAGCCCTGAAACTTGTGTTTATGCTGCTAGTAGTAGTATGGAACTTCACAGGACATGGACACTTATAGCTCACTGTTAGGGTTGCCATCTTTTCTGGAAAAAAAATACCGGCCTTCCTAAATTCTTGCAGTTTTTTCCTATTAATAACATTGGCATCAAGCATCATTTTTACTGGTCAGGTCGGTAAAATACCGGTCAGGTGGCAACCCTACTCACTGTGTAAGGGAGTACACCAAATAATTGGTGTGAATGCTACTGTTACTGTACTGGATATATGTGAGAGTGATGTGAAGTAAATTTGTTAATGTTATATGTCTGTGGTTAGAACAAAAGTAATGGGAATAATTGTAATGCGTTAGAATGGCCATTAGGTGGAAATAGTGTTAGAGCAAAACAAGTTTAGTTGTAGTTTACACCCCGACCACTAGAGGGTGAAAGTGCACATGGAGGACACACCCAGGGCGTGGTTCTTTTTCTCCTAGACTTTGGCTGGACAGGATCAGGTAGAATGAGGGTTTCTAGTAAGAGGTATTAGCTACTTCAGCTAGATAGGGTGGAAGCTAGAATGGGTAGCTCAGACCCCAACAAGGAGGTCGTTTCCTAGGAGCCATGGCTAAGCCAAGATAGGACATAAGTGACAGTTTAGGGCCAGTGGGAACATCCTGAAGCAGGGTCAAGAAAATTCCTATCCAGAGTAGGGCAGAGGGGCATAGAGCATAGCCGGACTACTAGGACCAGAAGGTGGCACACAGAAAAATTCCTATCCGGAGTATGGTGGGGGGGGCGTAGAGAGTACGCCAGACTGCTAGGACCGGAAGGTGGTGCAAGGTACTGGAAAGGGATGTGTCTATGGCAACTGGGGTTGTATTTTTCGCTAGTGGAATGCTTTAGTGGCTGTTGACGAGTCTGCATCCAAAACGAATGTGTATAAAATCTGTGTGTGCCGACGATGTGAAAGCCTGTCTGAATGTGAGTACAAAATGCCCTGCTAATAAATGGCATTTTCTTCTACAAATTGGTGTTGGACTCCTGCATTTTAAGTGTAAGCTATTGGGCTTGGTCATACAACTGATGGTTTGTGTATAAATGTCACATAGCACTGTGAATTGTTTGATGGTTCTCCATATATTGAGGGTCCAACCTTGGGTGTACAGAGCCATAAATACATGCCCCCAGCAACACTACACTGACTGACTGGCTGATTAAAGGGGCAGCTTGCCAGAATAGCAATAGAAATCATTGTGGGGAAAGAAATAAATATGGGAAGCAAAATGAATAAGGTAGTTATTGTGCTTGAGCAAATACAAACTAATGTTAAGCAAACATGCGGCTGCTTTTGAACTGACAAGAATTTTATTTGTAGGGGCCTGTGACAGAGGAAAGGTTAATGTCACTTGAACATTTACTCATGATAATAAAGGTTATGGGAAAGAGAACTTTACCTGGGCAAGAGGAACACACTGAACTAGGTCTTTTACAACCAGGTCAAATGCCAAGTACTCCCCTACAATTTATACCACCTTTACAATAACATTGCTTTATAGAATACCAAGTTCCAGTGATTCCCTCACTCATCACTTAACAGGGAACAATAACATAGCACCCTTTGCTGAGGAAGTAAAAAGGGAAATATTCAGACACACACAGCAAGCTATTCAGCGTTGTTCTGTTATGCCTTCTCTAAAGATTTTTAGAACACACTGGGGCTCATTTATCAACCCTGGGCAAATTTGCCCATGGGCAGTTACCTAGAGCAACCAATCAGTGATTAGCTTTTTGAAACCAGCTGCAAGTAGAACAATGAATGTAGCAATCTCATTGGTTGCCATGGGTTACTGCCCATGGGCAAATTTGCCCAGTGTTGATAAATGAGCCCCAGTATGACATCTTCACCTGTGCACTGGATTTTCATGAACATTATGTAGTTGTGCTATGGCTAGTGTTGCCACCTTTGCCGGAAAAAAATACAGGCCTTCCTATATATTTATCTTTTTCCCTATTAATAACATTGGGATCAACCATCATTTTTACCAGCTAGGTGGCAACCCTACCTATGGCTAACACCTCTTATGGAAAAACAGCATTATTATCTTCTTTGCAAATCACAGTAACTTTAAATGTAATTTTCCATTTAATAATGTAAATATCAGAGGGAAAAGTAGTGACCTCCATTGTATGCTGGCCAGGGCCGCCATTAGAAATCACGGGGCCCCGTGCAACAGAATTTTTGGCCACCCTCACGCCCAAGCCCCACCCCATATCCCGCCAACTTCACATCACAGTTAAAAGACCACACAGACATCAGCGCTAAAAAAGTATCCCCCCCACCACACACAAGTTATAAAATAAAAGCTATTGATGGTCAGGGCCCCCTAATTGGGGCCCCAAAAAAAAATGTTTAAAAAATTTTTACATTTTTTTTTTTAAACATTGGTGGCAGAGGCCCCCCTTACAATTTAAAAAAAATTGGGGCCCCAAAAAAAATGTTTACATTTTTTTTAAACATTGGTGGCAAGGGCCCCTTACAAGCCAAAAAATGTTTTTTTTTAATTTTTTTTAAAAAACAAACAAAAAACATTTTTACAAGTTAAAAAAAATGGTGCCAGGGCCCCCCTTACAAGTTATAAAAAAAATTGGTGCCAGGGCCCCCCTTACAAGTTACAAAAATAATTGGGGCCCCAAAAAAATTTTTTTTAAAAAAGAATTGGCGCTAGGGCCCTCCTGCCGCTTCAGGACTTTAATTTCGGCTGTTTTCGTGACTTCGGGTCTTCAATTTTGGCTGTTTCCGTGACTTCGGGTCTTTTCACCGATTTGGGACTTCGGCTGTTCGGCTTTTCGGCACTTCCGCATTCGGCAACCTGCGAAACGGCCGCTCGTAAGGGGGGCCCGGCTCTTTCAAAAATACAGCACTGCCGGGCCCCCCTTGTTCCCCCTGTCCCCCCCTGATGGCAGCCCTGATGCTGGCAAATGCACAGTGTTTGTCAGGTAAAATGGGAGAGCTAGAGTTAATTGCATGCGCTAAAAACTATGGTATAATTAGTTATTATTATATAATATATTAATATTACTGAGACCTGGTGGGATGAAACATGTCACTGCCAATTTAAATGGTTACACCATTTTTAGGAGGGACAGATGGATTAAAAAGGGTGCAGGAGTTTGTCTTTATTTTAAACCTGAATTAAAGCCATGATCTAGTCTAAAGAAATATTCATGGATGGCACTGGGGAGGGTGTACAATGCCTTTGGTTGAGATTTTGACTTGGCAAAAAGATAGAAAATTATCATTGGTGTATGCCACAAACCACCTTGAATACTGAGTTTGAGGCCCAACTACTATTACAAATGGACACAACTACTGTAGGTCAAGTTATTATTATGGGTGACTTCAATTTTCCAGACATTGACTGGGGTAATGGAGTTGCCAAGACAGAAAAAGCTAACAGTTTGTAATGATGACATCTTTTTATTTCTGCTCGTTCAAGAACCAACTAGGATTCACTGACGCAGAGAGATTGGTGAATTGCTAATGTGGTGCTGCTATTCAAAAAGGGATCCGTTCTCAGACTCAAAACTATAGGCCTGTTAGTATGACATCAGTATGACATTGAAATTTAATTTTGCCAGCTCATTTAATTTTTACTCTGAAAAAAAGGACTAACTGTATTTGTTTCAGGTGGAAGAAGATGTGTGCTTGGCTTGATGAGCTCATAAAGAGTTAAAGAGAGGGGTGATGCATTCACAGTGGAAACTTTATATGGCAGGAAAGAGAATTTCAGCACAGTCCCAACTGAACATTGTGTTCATGCACTTATTTTCTTTATAACTTCATGTTTTAGAGCGGCAGTCCCTATATGTGCAAAATCGACGAGCACTCCAGATCCACACAGTGGGTAAAATCAAGAGTTTATTTCAACCGGTTAAAAACAAAACACCTGACGCGCTTCGTATCCACGATACGTAGTCATAGGCAAAAAGCCCCTTATAGATATCCCTTGGATATGCAGTTCGCTCGATTTCAGATTGAACCGGTCAATATATTTGTAAAGCCCCAGCGCACGTTTATAGATATCCTTTGGATATTTTTTGGATATCTATGGAATTGTTTTATCAAGTAATATAATATTTTTTTTACAGCATACAAAATGTGTGTGGTTCAAAAAAAACATTCCCAACATTAGTCCGTTTTTAGTGTCAGCTTTCAATGACATGACAATATGAATTTTAGATAGAGATCAATCCAAAGAGGGCATTTTAGGTATCATTTTTATATTATTACTCTTCAATCTAGTAAATAAACTTTCGGCATTCCATTGACCGCTTACTTATTATATTATAGTTAGGATATACATTAATTGGTTTAATGAATTGTAAAATTGTATAAAGCGGTTGTGCTTGAATTTATTTTGAGTGTTAAATTGTTCATTTTGTTCTTAGTCAGGGTTAATCAATTGTGGTTTTTCAATTAAACAATTAATGATGTAATGTCCGTTTTTAGATTTAAATAAGCCAATATGCACCCCTGAATGTTTTGCGTATGACTACGTATCGTGGATACGAAACGCGTCAGGTGTTTTGTTTTTAACCTCTTGATTTTACCCACCTGGAGTGCTCGCCAATTTTGCACATATTGCTACTCACCTCAGGCTACGGGCTCGAGTCAATGCACCCGGCCACCCTCTTCATTTGGTGAGTAAGCTTCTTCCCCTGCTTACATTTCTTCAGCGAGTTAGCAGCAACAGCTGACCCAGGAGCGGGACCCGGGGTTTATACATTTACACCCGGGTCACAGTGTTTAATGGGTGAGCTGATATACAACCTTGGGACAGACTGCTTTCATATATATACCTGTATATATATATTTCATTAATTATTTTTGTATTTGGCAAAGGTCCATAAGATGTATTAGTGATAATCCCTTGATGGTTTATTCACATATTTTAAACGAGCTGGAACGAGCAAACACCCTCCCCTTTTTCTTACCTCGGCAGTCCCTAGTCATGCTGTATATCAGGCAGGATTCTCCCTAGCTCCGGTGGGGAAACCACCTACCAGACCAAGCATGAGAGCATCATTAGGTGGTTAGATAAATCAAGGCTTATTATAGAAAAGAACATGTGACTATTGTCACTATTGTCTGCCCCATGCCAGAGTGAGGTCCTGTGGGTTGGGGCCACAGATGCACACCATAGTGCTATAATATAAAAATTCTTCATATGGATCTGTAATGGACCCATCCCTGCAACGAATAACAGAAACAGTTCTTGCCAGATAACATAATCAGAGTCATTTAGCCTTAATCTAGCAATATGAGACTGTGTATACAAAGTATCCAGTAGTAGGCATTCCTGGCAGCATATATGTGATCTAATAATCACAAACGGCAATGTTCCAAGTGGGAAATGTTCTCTCTTTTTACATAGCTGGAAACAATCCTTTGTTACAAACTTGGGATACAAGAGAAAGAAAGTTAAACAGAGATAAAGAACAAAAGGGCACTGACAGAGAAAACAATTCACAGCCTTATGCAGAGATAAAAGCAAGCCACTTAGTTGTCAGGTGGTAACAACAGAGACAGAGAATTTTAGTTGAAACTTGAATACAGAGAACCTGGTGAGAATCTTCATTTTCCCCAAAAATACGAAGAGCCCTGAACATATAAAAAACCCTCCTGGGAAAAGCTGTAATATCTCCAAACCATCTCTGCAAATGCCCTTTGACATATACAGGATAACTTATTATCCATCTCCCCATATTAAATGTGCTGGTGGGGCAGGGTTACTTTGTTGTCTTTTCTGTTTATTTAACTGATTTTTTCCTTTAAAAAGTTCACACACTCCTCTCTTGTCTATATACCTGAAATACTGGCCAAGTTGGGGATTTGCGATATTGTACTAAAATTTGTTCAGCAGCCATGAGATTGCAAAAGGAACTATGCTGGTTTTGCAATTCCCAGATGTGTTGACCCCATGCATATGCTGATGATGATAAACTATCTGTTGCCTAAAAATGCCATATTTTATATATTGAACTTATTGCACCAGCCTAAAGTTTCATCTTCTCAATAGCAGCAATGATCCAGGACTTCAAACTTGTCACAGGGAGTCACCATCTTGGAAAGTGTCTGTGACACTCACATGCTCAGTGGGCTCTGAGCAGCTGTTGAGAAGCTAAGCTTAGGGGTCGTTGCAAATTATCAAGCAAAAAATAAGGTTTGTCTGTAATATAAGCAGATGCTATACGGCTGATTCTTATGCTAATTGCACTGGTTTCTGTGCTGCCATGTAGACATTATCTGTATTAATTACTAATCAGCCTTATATTGTGACATTTCTATTCTATGTGTACTGTATATTGTGAGTGGCTCCCTAAGCTCAGTAAGTGACAGCAGCACAGAGCATGTGCAGTGGATCAGGGGAAAAGATGGGGAGCTACTGGGGCATCTTTGGAGACACAGATCTTTACTGCTAAAGGGCTGTGGCTGCCTTGGGCTGGTATAGAAGCCCAAATTATTATATACAACATTTCTAGCTACTTCTTTAGTTAGGCTTTAGTTCTCCTTTAAGTATTCATTTTGGGAATATAGTTTTCCTTTAAAGTACGGAGGTAATGGAAGGAAATCATCCTTTGCAACCTAAAATGTATATCTAGGAACTTACAGATAAAGGAACAATTTGTAGGAGAAATGTAGAAGTAAAATAATTTCCCAACATAAGCCTGTTAACTCATTGCCTTTGGTCAACGCCATGGTCATGACAAACTCAGTTGATAATTCAAAACTCAGATGCATTTTGGATGCTAATCATTTGTAGCATAGCTAAAGGGATTACTGCAGACATGTTTCTAGAAAGTAATTGCATCAGTAATACTTCTGACTGGACTGAACTTTTACCTAATGTTTTTGCTTCAATGTTATCTGTATCCCCATTGCTTCTCTTGGCCTCTCTTGTGTTTCCCATTGCTGATATCACATTTCCAATTCTGTTTAGTTTGGATTTACTTGTGATTTCAATCCTGCTGCCGGTGTTCACACACATAACCCAAAATAGAAAAATAACTTGTGTCCGGAAAAAAGACATCAAACACCCCCTGAAGGGACAAGGAAGTAGACCCCATGTATCTCGCTCTCTTCCTGACCACTTCCTATTGTACCAGAATGGCTGTTCATTTATCTTCCCCAATGTACACTCTCCCATTCTCAAATACATTCTATCACGCTAAGCAGCTATTACATACACTTAGGGGGCAGATTTATCAAGGGTCGAATTAGAGGAAATTTTCGAAGTAAAAAAATTCAAAGTCATTTTTTTGGATACTTCAACCATTGAATAGGATACTACGACTTCGACTCGAAGTAAAATAGTTCAACCATTCGATAATTGAAGTACTGTCTCTTTAAAAAACTTCGACTTCAATACTTCGCCAAATGAAACCTGCCAAAGTGCTGTTAGCCTATGGGGACCTTCTAGAGCAGTTTTCTAATTTTTTTGAAGTTGAAGTAAAATCGTTTGTTCGATCGCTGAAATCCTTCGAGTCGAAGGATTTAATCGTTCTATCGAACGATTTTACTTCGACCGCAAATGGCCAAATTCAATGAAAAAAACTTTGACTTCGATATTTGAAGTCGAAGTACTTCAATTCGATGGTCGGATTTCGAAGTATTTTCAACTTCGAAATTCGACCCTTGATAAATCTGCCCCTTAATGAAAAAGTTTAAATGCATCCGATGTAAAAGTATTGGTTCTCATTAATGACATTTGTTCCATAAACATGAAATTCTGACTGCAGTAGGCAGTTGACCTAAGGTGGTGATACATTGACCAACCTTCATGGTATGGAACCAATTGAACTGTGGACTGAAAAAATGGATACTGTACAACTGGACACACACAATGATGGCCAAATTCTGTTGTTCCAATCTTTCAGGCCAATGCTTACAGCTTTGCTGTTGAGAATGAAAGTTTGTGTGGACTCACACATTTGGCAACTTCAATTTTATGCCCCATGCAATCATCAATATGCATGCAGGAAGATGTTATTTTCAGCTTGGACATAGCAACTCGAATCCAATAGTTTTGCCGAATTTTCTGCTGAAACTGAGGATCAAAAACACATCATAGAACCTTATGACTTCTGTGATATCATTTCCCCATTTTATGTCTATATAGTCTCCCATTCACTGTTCTGCATACCTAACTAGACCAGCTAGTTAAAGATAAGAAAGAGTTAAAAATAGAAAAGAACCGAAATCTTGAGTTCTAATCTGTTGGTGTATATTACCAAAGGTCCTACACTCTTTCTGTCTTGCCCACGTTTGGTGCCTGAGGTGGCCACTTACTCATAGGCTATGAGTAAGTGCCCACCTCAGGCACAAAATGAAACGTGTCAGGCTTACATACTGTATGTCCTAATAAAGATTTTTTTACTTTAATAAAAACGCCTTTGGCTACTGCTTTACTAGTGGATGACCTCTTACTACATTTGAATGCTCTGTATTTTCCCAAATAAAAATTGACAAACCTTTGGACTGGGAGTTACCCTGGTAAGAGACCATCTTTCAATAACATTTTTGTGTTTCTTTGATTTTGTATCTCTCACTATATATTTTCTTGTTTTTCTATTTTTGACTTTTGTTAAAAAATTGGAGCTTCACACCAGTACCCCGCACAACAAAATTTTTTGGGCCCCCCTCGCCATCAGTATGAAGGCCACACATGACAAAAGTGTTAAAACATTAAATGCCCCCCTACAAGTTAAAAAAAAGAACTTTGGTGCCCAGGGCCCCCCTACAATTTAAAGAAAAAAAATTGGTGGCCAAGGACCCCCTACAAGTTTTAAAAAAAAAAAAAAAAAACCTTGGGGTCAGGGCCCCTTACAAGTTATTTAAAAAAAAGCATTAGTGGTCAGGGCCCCTACTAATTATTAATAAAAAAAAATTGGCCAGGGCCCCTACAAGTTATTTAAAAAAAAAAACAATTGACCAGGGCCCCTACAAGTTAAGAGAAAACTGCACTTACCTTAGTCAGGGAGCTCAGATGCTGATATCTTCAGTTTCCTGTGCTCTGATTTGCCAGTAAAAAGTAAGTCCCGGTAAAACCACATGGTGATTGCATAAAATAGAGGGGAGGTTCAAACTTCACCCATCCAATCCCCATGCGACTTTACCGGGACTTACGCTTCATGGTGAATCAGAGCGCACAAAGCAAGAAGCAGTCATCGAAGCTTCACCCAGCCCGCCCTTCCGAAGTCTGAAGCTCACTGATGGCAGGGGCATGGCTATGCAAGCAAGTGCAGCATGGCTGGGCCCCTCTTAACTCCTCAAACCATCTGTGCCCGGGACAACAGTACCCCCTGTCCCCCCCTGATGGTGGCCCTGATTGTATGCCTGAAGCCCAATTTCCTAGTCATATCTTCCCAACCCTTTAGAAAGAAGGAGGTACCTCCAACCATCCTGTCAGCATAGCATGGTGAAAAACATGTCTGACTATATAAATGAGCATTGGAACATGGAGTTTGAGAGGAAAGCTTTGATTACATTTTTCACCCTGGAGATATTCCCTGACCTTGCCATAATTCTACCCACAAAATGCTCAAAGTAAACATTATTCTCTTAAGGAACCTGGCAATCATTAGTGATTTAGAGCTAAGGGAATAGATCATCACACTTTGCAGTTATATTGTCCTGTTATACCTACTTTGTCTTGTCTGAAACAAGTTTCTGTACATCCATCAAGGTGCTTTTAGTAATAAAACCCCCATGCTGCACTTTTTTGTTCTCAAAACATGTGTTGGGAAGCATAGGGAAATGAAAGGTAAAAAAAAAATGTTCATCTGGCCCAGAGTTCATATAAGGTAATGTTATAGAAAGAACTAGTTTAAATAAAATTGAACAAAAACAGGAACAATCTTGCCTGCTGTAAAACACAGCCAAAGTGAATTCCATAGCAAAGCCCTTAAAAAGGTCACAGCAAAATGTGTGGTGCCCTGAAAAAATATACATGGCATTTGATTGACATGCACTAAGTTCCTCTTTCTGGGACTTGCTGTTCCCAAACTCCATGAGACCTCCCCTTTCCAGGTTGCCCATAAACACTGGGAATCTTTCAGTGCCAAAATGAACATTAACAATTTATCTTGTGATAACCTACAAGCTATTGCCTGCCAGTTGCAGAATATAAGTCATTTTTATGCTAAAATTCTTGCAGATTTGAACACAAATAGACAAACATGCCATCATATTTTGATCACTCAACAATTGTTTGTGTAATTTCACAAAAATGCCACTGTACACGTGTATAGAAAAATTTTGGCTTTTCGAGTCGAAAATTTGGATTTTAGACTTAAGTAAACCTTTCTTAAAAGTTTATGTAGGACAGATTTATTAGTAGGTGAAAATGTATTTGTACACCAGGAAGCTGTAATAACAGAACTACATACCTCCCAACATTTTGGAAGTAAAAAGAGGGACAAAAATGTTTTCTGCATGTAGTGCGGCAATTTTTTTGACCACACCCATTTTAGTGGCCACACCCCATAATTACCATGTTCATTATAAAAATTTGAAAATATTTCTCCTTATCTGTTAAAATTACTTATTTTCTTATCTCAAAATTGTTACAAAGTATCTTAGTTGCACCTTTTAGCTGTACTGGCCTCTCTGCCAAAAGCCATTTAAGTTAGAAACTTTGTTTCTTTTTCTGGCTGTTCAGTGCAGATAAAAGAGGGACTTTCCAGTACAAATGAGGGACCTCAGGTTGAGCTGTCAAAAGAGGGACTGTCCCTCTGAAAAAGGGACAGTTGGGAGGCAGGCCCGGACTGGCAATCTGTGGGTTCTGGCAAATGCCAGAGGGGCTGCTATAAGTTCCCATAAAAAGTCAGTATTTAGTAGGCTGGTGGGGGCTGATTGGGCCTCTATGTGGGCTGATTGGGCCTCTGTGTACCTGAAATGCCAGGGTCTATTTTAATTCTCAGTCCGGACCTGTTGGGAGGTATGGAACTAACTGCAGATCATTAAACTGGGTATGGCGACTCTTTGGGTGTTAAAGGTTTTGAGCACTCTAGCCCATTTCACTAAAGGGAAACTAGCTTTGCAATATTACTCTCACATTGACTTGCTCCTTCCCTGCAGTCTTCCAATGGCATGAGAAAAATGATACAGGAGGCTTTTGGAAAAGTCTTTGTAGGTCTGTACAAACATTATTTAACTAGTACAGTCCTGTAATAAATATTACTTGATAATGGTGCATTTGCCTTCTTTCCATCAGCATGAGCAGTGAAGTCATTCAACATCACGTTTCATTTATTAGAATTCATGCACTTAAATTTCACAATGAAAATGCAGCAGAGGTTTTTGGATATATGGCTTCAAGCCTTTGCAGGACCCCTTTAGCACAGGATAGAGTTATAATTCATACATTGTTATAAAGACCTTGTTATTGTTTTAATGAGTCTTAGGAAAAGCAAATAGGCATTCACCCCAATTGACCCTCATGCTAAGGCCCATTCATCTCTTTTAGTTCTGCTGGTGGGGGAACCATTGCCCTGTAAGTTAACATCCTAGATGGCACACAACTCATACTGCAACTTTTTATGTACTCCTTGTTTGTTTGGCATTAGCTTTGTTATCTCTGAGAATTATAAACGTATTACAGGAGAATCTGGCACAGCTTTCATAACTGTCCTACCTGCCTGAAAAAGCTCAAAATAAATTACTTTCAAAAATATTCTCCCATGAGGCTCTAGGGCCCGCTACATTTGGAAAGCTTTGTTTCAACTTAGTTGTCAACCGCTGCACCACACTGTGAGGCTGTTTCATACATTTTATTTTGTTTGGGTGGACTCAGATACCACAAATTACTTTGTTGTGATTTCCTAAGTAGCTTAGGCACCTAGAACATCTTTTAAAGCTTCTAATCTGATGCCCAATTTCCTTTCCCAGTGCAACATTCTTCTTGTTAATTATTTATGCTATTGTATTTTCAGGAGATACCTTTTGGACCATTGAGTTTACTGCAACAATGTTATTTTATTGCTTTATGAACCTAATCCCAGCAACACGTACTTGCAGATGTTTTTCAGCATCATCGTCTCTCCAAATACTTCGAACTTGTCTGTTCCAGTTGTGCCAAACCACTTTTGCTTATGCTACTGTTCTGAGTATATGAGACTAGGCACTCAGAGGTTTAGGTGGCAAAAAGCCTACTTTATTTTAATATAATAGAAGGGTCTCTATCCTGCTGCAGTGAACCTGAACACTGCAGACAACTGGAGCGCCCTGATTACCCATGTAAAGGAGAGGAGCAGTGTTTCCTGGTTCACCTATAGATATGCAAATCAGTTAAGAAAGTTCCTGGCAAATGGATGACTGGTTTATGGTTGATAATGGTGAATAATGGTGAAGTTCTGATGATTGTGGATAATGGTGAAGTTCTGATGACAGCAGTGTTCTTAAAGGGATACTGTCATGGGAAAAAAATGAATCAGTTAATAGAGCTGCTCCAGCAGAATTCTGAACTGAAATCCATTTCTCAAAAGAGCAAATAGATTTTTTTATATTCAATTTTGAAATCTGACATGGGGCTAGACATTTTGTCAATTTCCCAGCTGCCCCTGGTCATGTGACTTGTGCCTGCACTTTTGGAGAGAAATGCTTTCTGGTAGGCTGCTGTTTTTCCTTCTCAATGAATGTGTCTCAGTGGGACATGGGTTTTTACTATTGAGTGTTGTTCTCAGATCTACCAGGCAGCTGTTATCTTGTGTTAGGGAGCTGCTATCTGGTTACTTTCCCATTGTTCTTTTGTTTGGCTGCTGGGGTGGAAAGGGAGGGGGGTGATATCACTCCGACTTGCAGTACAGCAGTAAAGAGTGATTGAAGTTTATCAGAGCACAAGTCACATGACTTGGGGCAGCTGGGAAATTGACAATATGTCTAGCCCCATGTCAGATTTCAAAATTGAATATAAAAAAATCTGTTTGCTCTTTTGAGAAATGGATTTCAGTGCAGTATTCTGCTGGAGCAGCACTATTAACTGATTCATTTCGAAACAGTATCCCTTTAAGAAGCAGTCTTTATATGGAGCTGGAATGTTAATCCATTACCTTGTACATTCCCATAATCCCTAGGTGTGCCAGCAAACTGTTTCTGAGTCATATTGGCATCACACTGCAACATGGCATAGTCACCAAGATACTAAATATCCTATACTGTATGTACTCAATATATTGGCAATTATGTGGCTTCAAATACTATACTACTACTTGCTATACTGGAAAAATGTATTTTATTTACTGATTTCCGTTTACTTATAAATACATCATTTTTATGATAGGATAAACAAACGTACAATATTGCTAATGGATGAAATTAAAGCAGCACATTGCTAGACAGTTGTTTTTAAGAATTTAAACTAGTAATTCAGTATTTAATTCCCATTACCTGGATGACTGGAAATTGAAATCTTGCAGATTTTTCATGTGATGCTCAGATGCCAACAAATGCCTTTCAGTTCTTTCGAGCATGTAAAAGATTGTTTTCTTTATGCACCAGCTGAGGAACTTGCAAGTGTTGAGACTACATAGAGGGATGTCAAGGTTTAGGACAAAATTCTTTGTGTGGGGGGCCCCATTATTTATGATTCAAAACTTAGCTCTCGAGCTGTTTTGGATTTATAAACACCAGCTGGTGGTTGTGAGGTAAATTCTTTGCTACCATTGTAATATTACCACTGAATTATGGGGCCCCAGAAAGTGCGGGTCTATGATTGGTCCTGTAACCCCAAAGACACGGAATACCAATGATGGCAAACAAGATGACATATTCTACTGTCTTTATTCTAGGTTGATCTCCCATCTCTTTCTCTTTGAGATGTACTGCTTATAAATAGATAACAGTGTGAGTAGTGTATTGGGGTTGGTGGAGCAGTAAGAGACTATGCTTCAAAGGGGACACAATGACCAAACAGCAAGTCTTTAGTTGTACTTGAAGTTGTTTAATCAAAATGCTTCTATTTGTATTTGTGTGATTATTACTTCAGTTTTTGACTGGTATAATATCATACAAGGGCTAAGGCAAGAACAAAGCATTCAGTGGTCTCAGAGTTGTATAAAACGCAGATGGGGGAATGTAATATGTTTTGTAAGCGCATAAAAATGTCCTTTTGACAGATTACAGACCTCAGCAACTTCCTTGCTATGCTTGCGAACAAATGGCCTTTCGAACATGCGCAGTGGCCTTTGGCTGCCGCAGCACGAAATCCGAGCCTGCTTAGAGATAATAAGCGAATTATTTAACATTACAACATTAAACATTCACAAAAACACAATTTTAAACAATGTTTTAATTGCATTTATCCCCATATTTTTTTCTCTCATATTGTGTACCATAGAAAGGAAAGGACTACATACAATTAGTGATCAGCAAATTTATTTGGCAGGTGCGTATTTGCAGCAAATTTCCGTGTTTCGCCGACAGCGTATAAATTCGCCAAACTGCCCGCGACGATTACGAATCCGTCGACAATTTCAACGTCGACGACAGTTTAATAGGCACGTGTCAAATTGTCGCCGGCGTTGAAATTGTCAGCCGCAAAATTTGCGTTTTGCTAATTTTTTGGCGAAGTGAACTGAGACAAATTCGCCCATCACTACATACAATAAAATGGTTACATTCTGTCAATCCCTGCACTGGCTTCCGTTGCATTTCAGAATCAAATTCAAATTAATGACCCTGACATTCAAAGCACTTCATAACTCTGCCCCACCCTACATCTCTGAACTCATCTCTAAATACTTACCCAACCGCTTACTACGCTCCTCTACTGACCTACTACTCAACTCTTCTCTCATTACCTCCTCACATGCTCGCATTCAAGACTTTGCAAGGGCTGCACCCCTCCTCTGGAACTCTCTCCCACGGTCTGTCCGACTTTCTCCCAACCTTTCTGCTTTCAAGAAATCTCTTAAAACCTACTTCTTTCGAGAAGCCTACCCTCACTCTGCTTAGCTACCAAATGCAATACCACATATAGTACGACATTGCTCACCCACTTAATTCGATCTTGCCCACTTCCACACCTTGTGTATTACTCCCTTCCCTTTAGAGTATAAGCTCTTTTGTATAGGGCCGTCCTCGCCTTATGTACCGGTATTGATTGTGATGTTTGTTACTCCATATGTTCTATGTACATAATTCATGTGATTTAGTTGTATAATCACATTTACTTTACAGTGCTACGCAATATGTTGGCGCTATATAAATACATGTTAATAATAATAAAATACAACATTTTAAGATGATCTTGCCTTTTGTGTTACTGGAACTGGGTAGTTCCTAGCTACATCTAAGATTCTAGAATCTCTCTGTAGAGTCTAAAAGCAAATATTGTGGTTTCCTTTGATGCTATAACTGATTTTGTCATGACCGTCCACTTTCATCTGCCCGTACAACCCAGTAACATCAGTCTCTACCCTCTTGGCTTTTTGCCCCTGTTACTTGCTGGTTTCTTGTACGATCATAAACTGATATGAGATATTTTGCGAAGATAACGGGATATAATAAAATACATTTCAGAATCTACAAAGAAAGTAACACATTAATGGAAGCTTGCCAAGCTCTACAATAACAAATGTAATTAAATTTAAAACCTTAAAGGGGCACTATACACTTTCATATTCCTGTAAAAATGTGCCTAGTAAAGGTGCCTAAGGCATGTTAAATTTAGGGCACCTCTTTGTACTGTATGCTATGGGAATATTTATTGTATATGGAATATTTCATTTGCAGTCCAGTTTGACTCCTAAAGACATAACATCACATTACAGATTCAGTAGGCCATTGCACTTGCTTGCTTTTATAATGGTTAGGTGGAATGGTACCTACAATACAAATGGCAAATAGTCTCATAATTGAATTACTTCCTCTAACCTACCCATTTTTTTATGACATGATTTTTCCCTAATCAAATGTATGCAGATGTTGAATGGTATCAAGGCAGGCGGGAGTGCTGGTGTTATATGTTATTTGCAATAATGTTTATAAATTTGTATAACCATATAAAGTTATAGATTGAGATTGAATGGGCCACTGACTTAAGGTGGTCATAGACGTAACAATTATGATCTTTTTGGAAAAGATCTTTCCAAGAAACATTGTTCGTTTCAATAGAATTCTACCTGTATCTGATGATTCAGCACTAACAATGGCCAATGTTCAGGTACCTTCAAAGGCAGCATGGCTCTTTTCCAATCATACACGCACCAAATATCGTATGGAAATTTGTTTTGTACGATATTATTTGTGTGTGTTTGGCCACCTTTATTTGATAGCAGGTCGGGATTACTAACTGACCCTCTCCATCATCTCTTCTTGCAGGTGTTTGTAGTTTGTCATGCTCTCCTGCAGCTTTCTCAGCTGTTATACAGTGCTTACTTTAAGAGTTGTCTGACCACCATTGAGAAACGCTTTGGGCTTTCAAGCTCTTCCTCTGGCCTTCTCTCCAGCATCCACGAGGTTAGTTGAAAGATCTTGGTTTAGTAAATTTCAGCCACTTTCTTCTGATTTTCCCAGAATAACATTTATAGCTCTTACTGAACAGCCATCACTGATGCTTTCCTATGCCCAAACATTATCCACCCTTTATCCACTAATCTTCTGTTTCCAGATAAGCAATGCTGCTCTCATCATCTTCGTCAGCTATTTTGGAAGTCGAGTTCACAGGCCAAGAGTCATTGGTATAGGAGGTCTTCTACTGGCCTTGGGGACATTTCTTCTGACGGTGCCTCATTTTGTATCAGAGAAATATCAGTACACTACACTAGATAGTGGTAAGTGATGTGTGGAAAGCCTATGTAATGTATCTTGCAAACACACAGCTGAGCTTTCTTGTAATGTCTGTATATCTTCTGATAAATATACTTTGAATCCAATCCATTCAGAACACTGAAGGCCCAAAGGGTCATATTTTCTGATGTGCACTAAACCACAGCAACCATCATTAGCATTAATAAATCCAGTGCAGTCAATTGAAGGAATTGCCTGACTGAGTTCTATTGGTAATGGCACTGTAGCAGAATTTACCAGCTAAAGAAAATGAAAAATAAACCTATCTCCAATATACTTTATTTAAAAAATATGTACAGTTTTATAAGAAACCTGACTGTATGCAGTGAAATTCCCCCTTTGTTTTACTTGCTCTTACAGCTGCAGATAGGAAACTTCAGACGGTCCCTAACTGCTCCGCAGGGAAACAATCATACTTTCAAACAGTAAGGGGAGCCCTTCCACCTTACTTCCCAGAACTCAAGCAGCTTTATTTGTTTCCCTATAAAGCAGGCGGTGACTGTGTCGAGATTTGTATCCGCAGACCAAGTGCAGTCTGTGTGTTCTGATTATTACCGGTAATCAGTCTTGCTGTATAGACTCGTATGGCAGATATTATTTGACTTGTGCTGTTTTTAATTTATGACAATCCCTAAACTTAATCTTCCCAACTTAAGCCTAGACCACACTAAAGTTGTGCGTGGTCTTAGTCTTGCAAAGATGTTTAACAAAGTCACAAGATGATGACCCCCTGCGGCCAACTTTGAAAACATAAATCATTTGTTTTATTAGGCTTCTGGTGCAGTAAGTTAATGTTTATGTTAAGTATACAAAATACAGCATTTCTAGCCTTATTCTATTTGAGACTTTAGTCCCCCTTTAAGGAGCCCACACGACTGTCTTCTAATGATAATCATAAACTAACAATGCCTATAATCAATAACCAGAGTATTTTCAGATTTCGCGTACACTAATGGTTATGTATTGTTTGAACAGGCAACAAAAGTCAAGTTCTGCTGTGCACTGGAGAGAACAGAACGTCTCATTGTAAGACACAGGGCCAGCACGTACCAGTGACTACCAACAATGAAGGCCCCAACATGTGGGCAATTATGGTGGTTGGGCAGCTGCTGGCTGGAATTGGTACTGTTCCAATACAGCCTTTTGGCATCTCTTACGTGGATGATTTTGCTGAACCAAGCAATTCTGCTTTATACATTGGTAAGTATTTTTTTTTTAGGTCTAAAAATGAATCATGGCTTTAAACTTTACACCATTTGGTGCTCAGCAATGACATGCTTTTCTTTGCAGCCATTCTATTTGCAGTGTCGGTGTTTGGCCCTGCATTTGGTTATCTTCTTGGCTCTATGGTCCTGAGGATGTTTGTGGACATTGGAAGAGTGAATCCTGGTAAGTACATGAAAACACGGGGAATAACCCAAGCATGTTTTCAATCATTCATAAGGAAAAGGACATGCAGCTAATATAATCAAAGGCATTTCCAGAGGATAATTTGCATTTGATTTACAGAACATGTGGATCTGACAGTAGCAGACCCTCGCTGGATAGGTGCCTGGTGGCTGGGCCTTCTCATTGCTTCAGGCTGCCTGGTGATCACGTCGATCCCATATTTCTTTTTCCCACGGCAAATGCTGAGAAATGAGGTAAATATTAGTTGTGGGTTACCATATAAAACAAAACAAAAACTGTGGTACCGTGTTAGCAAGTAGCAAAAATAAGAAATAAAAAAACAAACAAATACAAAAAGTATTGTTAGCCAATATAGGTATCACTTCTACAATACTTTTTGTATTTGTTTGTTTTTTTATTTGTTATTTTCATATGAAACAAATCAGTCTTGTGGGACCTAAACTGTTTATCCTGAAGAAATTACATGTAATACCCTTGGAGACAAAAGGTTATAGAAAATGGAAATGAATGTAATGTAGCTCTTGCTATCCCACATAGTATATAATAGATGTCGCAGGTAGTACTAGGAATTCCATCTATTAAATGTCTCAAAATATAATTACTTTTTTTAGATATGTTCCATAGAAAGTAATCCAAAGGCACACAGATTTCACACAAGCAAGATTGCATTGCGTGTTTAATGCAGAGTGCTGCACTCTGCATTAAACATGCAAGGCAATCTTGCATGTTTTAAATTTTTGGGATGTGCAACATAAAATCATCTGTAATTTGCACAAAATGAACCATGTTGTAGCTCCCACCCTTCCCAGCTGTAGTCAGGTGATCCCACTGGTGTCCAATAAAAGGGCAGCCAAGTTTGGGAGTTTTACTTTGAAAGCAGCGAGTAAGTTGCAGATAAAACTTAGTCCCTTTGTAAAACGTATAATTAAGCTATTGCATTCTTAATGAATCAGATGAAAATTGAGCGTAGGACTGGCCAGATATGGGATGACTTTGACGTAGTTGGCCAGCTTAAATATATGGACAAACAATCCCTGTGTTGTTTAAAGGGTAAGGCATTTTTCAGTAGCAGTATGCACACAATGTCTTAAATATATTGATAATGGGTTGAGTGCAGAGGAATCTTGTATTTGTCTGTCCACAGCGTCCCCACTGTCCACACAATGTCCACAACCAAAGAAGGACGGCACTCCTGGAAAACAGCAGGTTTATTGCAGGGTCCTGCGAATAATAATCGTCTTACGCATTTCAAGAATGGATCCCTTAATCATAGGCTTCCATAGCCTATGATTAAGGGATCCATTATAGAAAAGCGTAAGTCGATTGTTATCCGCAGGACCCTGCAATAAACCTGCTTTTTTACTGGAGTGCCGTCTTTCTTTGGTTGTGGCACTATTAACTGATGCATTATGAAAAAAAACATGTTTTTTTTTACAATAATCCCTTTTACAACCATTATGTCTTATTCCTGAGCTATTTATCTTTTTCTGTTCCTATTTTTCCTACCAGAAGCCGTCACCGGAAAAGAATGTCCTGAGAAAGATACCAGACGTTAAAGCAGAAGAAGGTTCTCTGACCGACTTTATAAAGAGTAAGGAGACAGCACTGCAGGGGGCATCAGGATAGCCATAGCACAGGAAAGGCTGAGCTCAGAGGCCATTCAGTGCTTAACTTCCTAAAATGATGGACTCCGTCCTTTTGTAGTCCCTGCCGATACATTTCCTTGCTGAATGTTTCCTTTTTGTTAGTATAAATAAGAAACAACTAGAATTATGCAATTTGCAATAATTCCTGTTGATAAAAGCGGTTGGATTATCCTAGTAGCTGTTGACACCTAAAGATCTCCAGTACTGTTACAACCTATACATGGCCCTACAGTATTGATATATAGCATTGATAAGTCACACAAATAATTAAAGCAAAGCAATGCTGGTAAATTATGGCATAGTGTGTGTGCTTAAGGGTAGAGACACACGTGGAGATTAAGGGAGATTAGTCGTCCAGTGACAAATCACGTCTTCTTTGGGCCACTAATCCCCCCGAACTGCCTTCCCGCAGGCTAGAATTGAAATTGCTGGCGGAATGGCGGAGCACTTTGCTTTCCGAGGTCGCCTAAAGTTGTCTCACGAGGAAACTTCGGGTGACTTCAGAAAACGAAGCGCTCGGGGTGCCATCCCGTCGGCAATTTAGATTCTAGCCAGCGGGAAGGCCTTTCAGGGAGATTAGTGGCCCGAAGAAGAGGTGATTTGTCATGGGGTGACTAATCTCCCTGACTCTCCCCGTGTGTCTTTACCCTTAAAGGGCATGTAAAGTCTAAAATAGAATAATGCTACAAATGCTGTATTTTGTATACTAAATATAAACATGAACTTACTGCACCACAAGCCTAATCAAACAAATGATTTATGCTTTCAAAGTTGGCTACAGGGGGTCACCATCTTGTAACTTTGTTAAACATCTTTGCAAGACTAAGACTGTGCACATGCTCAGTGTGGTCTGGGCTGCTTAGGGATCATCATAAACAAAGCTGCTTGAGTTCTGCATGGCTGGTAAGTAAGGCGGGGGCTCCCCCTGCTGTTCATAAGTATGATTGTTTCCCTGCTCAGCAGTTAGGGACCGTCTGACAATTCCTATCCACAGCAGTAAATGAAGGGAGAATTTCACTGCATACAGTCAGGTTTCTTATAAAAATGGTACACATTTTTTAATTAAAGTATATTGGAGATAGGTTTCTTTTTCATTTTTGCCTTTACATGCCCTTTAAGCACACGCACTCTGCCATAATTTACCATCATAAAATAATCTAATCAGATGTTCTTGAAAAGCACGAATAAGCTATACGTTAGACAAAAGTCAGGAAGGGTGTTGCTTTTATTTCTAACTATGTAATCCTTGCAAAGTAAGCATCTTTCATGTGGATACAAACACAATCATACATGTTGCCTTTTTTCTTTTTTTGAGAGGATACCTTTCCATTGTTTTGATCATTACAAGAGTGGCCTGCATTTATCTGGCATTTTAGAATGTAATATGCCAAGCCAAGTATGTGGTGATATGGGGATAGCACTTATTGCGACATACATTCCTGGCACAGCAAGGGCAACGTAAGACACACTGGGGCTCATTTATAAACATGTGGCAAATTCACCTGTGGGCAGTAACCCATAGCAACAGGGCCGTATTTATATTAAGGCACCCGAGAGCCTGTGCCTAAGGCAGCAGGTTTTGGGGGAGGCCCTCGGGTGCCTATAAATTATTTATTTTGAAATGAAAAAAGAAAAATCGCCCAGACTCTTCCATGGATTTCCATTGGAAATCCGGTGAAAGAGCTGGAGGGGTGAGGAGTAGGGGCCCGGGCTGGTTTGTGGACGTCACTTCTGTGTTGTCCGTGCAATGTCACACGCACGACATGCTGACGTCACAAGTACGTCGTAGGGCCGTATTTAGGTACGATGCTGGATCTAAATACAGTCCTGCATGGAAACCAATCAGCTATGAGCCAACTGCCCATGGGCAAATTTGCCCATTGATGATAAATGGTCAATGACTAGAGCTTTGATTTCAATATCAAAAAGGGGAATCATGAGTCAACTTGCATTACATATGTTTCAATGTAGAACTCATACACTTACAAGATATTTACTCTTGCCATACAGAGGCCTGGTTGAAGACTATGTTAAAGAACAATGTCCTAAAATTGGATTAACGCAATGTGGGGCTAACACTGATTCCATTAAAAATGCACTTGTCTCTCTTTCTGTGGCAGAGTTTCCTCGGTATTTCGCACGACTGTTCATGAATCCAATCTTTCTGATGTTGGTCCTCTGTCAGTGCAGTTTCTCCTCAGTCATTGCCGCCTTGTCTACTTTCCTCAACAAGTTTTTGGAAAAGCAATACAGCTCCAGCACTTCCTACGCCAATTTTCTTATTGGTTAGTGAAACCTGAATTTAATTCCTACAGAGGCAAAAATGAGAAAATGATAAGTTAATATTGAACACTGTGATCTCTACTTTAGTCTCCAAACTATGGTGTTTATCAAGTAGCCTGGGATCACATGACTAAAGTCTAAGATGCAGCATTTATATTGACCAATGTTAAAATATTCACCAAACCAGTAAAAAAAATTTGTCATGGGAAAAAAATTTTTCCCAAAATGAATCAGTTAATAGTGCTGCTCCAGCAGAAATCTGTACTGAAATCTATTTCTCAAAAGAGCAAACAGATTTTTTTATATTCAATTTTGAAATCTGACACGGGGCTAGACATTTTGTCAATTTCCCAGCTGCCCCCGGTCATGTGACTTGTGCCTGCACTTTAGGAGAGAAATGCTTTCTGGCAGGCTGCTGTTTTTCCTTCTCAATGTAACTGAATGTGTATCAGTGGGACATGGGTTTTTACTATTGAGTGTTGTTCTTAGATCTACCAGGCAGCTGTTATCTTGTGTTAGGGAGCTGTTATCTGGTTACCTTCCCATTGTTTGGCTGCTGGGGGAGGGAAGGGAGGGGGTGATATCACTCCAACTTGCAGTACAGCAGTAAAGAGTGATTGAAGTTTATCATAGCACAAGTCACATGACTTGGGGCAGTTGGGAAATTGACAATATGTCTAGCCCCATGTCAGATTTCAAAATTGAATATAAAAAGATCTGTTTGCTCTTTTGAGAAATGGATTGTATGACAGTATCCCTTTAACCCCAATTTGAAAATGTACAAAAGCTAAATCAGGGTCATGAGTCATGAGCTGATAATTGGCCAAGATTGGCCACATATTTTGAGTGAACTGGTTGAAAAATCCCATTAGTTGAAGGGGTTGTTCACCTTTGAGATAACTTTTAATATGACGTAGAGAGTGATATTCTGAGATAATTTGCAATTGGTTTGCATTTTTTTTTTAGCTTTTTATTCAGCAGCTCTTCAATTAATATTTTAAGCAATCTGGTAACTAGGGTCCAAATTACCCTAGCAACAATGCATTGATTTGAATAAGAGACTGGAATATGAATAGGAGAGGGTCTGAATAGAAGGATCAGTAATAAAAAATAGCAATAACAATACATTTGTAGCCTTACAGAGCATTTGTTTTTTTAGAAGTGGACAGCGATGCCCATTTGAAAGCTACATAGAATCAGAAGAAAAAGACAAGTAACTACAAAACTATATATAAATGATGAAAACCAATTGCAAAGCTGCTTAGGATTGGTAGTTCTATAACATAATAAAAGTTACTTTAAAGGTGAACCACCCCTACATTTCATGGCTATGGTTGCAGACATTTTCCAATAGGTTACAGACCAGCATCCCATGTAAAACAGGTAACCAAATTATTGGTTCAAACCAATTTGGCTCACTCCCCTGGTTGGTAGATTGGGTAAACAAGTGCCTGAAACATACAATATTTGCCTTACGCTGAGACATGGCATGCCAATTGGCAGATGCAGTGTAGTTGATAGGTGCAAGCAGTTTTATACTGCCAACTAAATGTCTGATGGGTACAAAGTAGAATCCATTCATATCAGTCCACTTGGGCAGAGTGAACTCTAGTTAGAGCTTGCCATAGGGCAGGTGGTAGGTGCTGGACTTTGTGTGCTGTACTCCAACTGTGGGTGATATATCACTAGTTACATGTGTGTCGTCAAGAGCATTTATTTATAAATGAGCACCTGAGCAGTAATCCATGGCAACCAATCACAAGTTTGCTTTCATTGTTTAACCTGCAGCTGGCTGATAAAAGCCAGCTACTGATTGGTTGCTATCGATTACTGCCCTGGGGCAAATTTGCCCACTGTTTATAAAGTTGTGACTAGCTTTATAAATAAACTGCCGTATATTTTACTATCACAATATCTTTTTTAGGAGTTTTATTGAGAAATAAAGATTGTATATGCTATTTTAAGTAAAATAAACAGCCCATTTTTTCTTCTACAGGAGCAGTAAATCTGCCATCAGCCGCTCTGGGAATGTTAATAGGTGGCATCATTATGAAGAGGTTCTGCATCTCACTGCAAGTCATTCCTCGTTTTGCTTTGGCAATTCTTCTTCTTTCCATTCTGCTCTGTGTTCCTCTTTTCTTCATGGGATGCTCAACGCAGGCGCTAGACATGGGAATAGTCAAGCATTCCACTAGGTAAGACGATTTTTGCTTCTAAATAAAGTACAGGTATGGGATATGTTATCCACAATGCTTGGAACCTGGGGGGGGTTCTGGATAAGGGGTCTTTCCGTAATTTGGATCTTCATGTCTTAAGTCTACTAAAAAATCATGTCAGTATTAAATAAGCCCAATAGGCTGGTTTTGCTTCCAAAAAAGATTAATTATATCTAAGTTTGGATCAAGTACAAGTTGACGTATTATAATTACAGAGAAAAAGGAAATAATTTTTTAAAAATGTGGATTATTTGATTATAATGGAGTCTATGGGTGATGGCCTTAATTCAGAGCTTTCTGGATAACAGGTGGCATAGAAGACAAGCAGAATGTATAGGCCAGAATTTCTCCTTTGTCTACTCTAACTCTTTTACTCCTGTAACACTAAGCAAAGATGCAAGGAAGTAATTGCTGGGTAGCATGGGACTTCTAGAGGAAAGAGGACAATTAAAATAATAAATATATCAGGAGACATAAAATTAATGAATCATGTATTTATAAAGAGTGCTGTTACTACCAGGGTCGGACTGGGGGGACCGGGGCCCACCGGGACTGCTGGTCCAGGGCCCCCGCCCCCCTACTGCGCGCATGCGCGAGCGCACTTCTCGCCGCGCAAGCGCCGATACGCATGCGCAAGCGCCGATGCGCATGCGCAAGCGGTGATGCGATGCACATCGCCGAAAACTTTTTAAAATTTTTTTATACTATTAGAGGGGGTCTGGCCCGGCGGGGGCCCACGAGGGTCGGGGCCCACCGGGTTTTTTCCCGGTGTCCCGCCGGGCCAGTCCGACACTGGTTACTACTACAGCGTAATAATAACTAAAATTGTCTTACTTTCTACAAACAGGATAAATAGGGAAGAAAGGTATTCTATGCATCCTAATTTACAGTTTCTAATACTTTGCAGTGGTAACACTCTTTCCACCTGTTCCTCACAATGTGTATGCCCAGAATATGCCTACCAACCGGTGTGTGGTTCTAATGGAGTGGAATATCTATCACCATGTCATGCAGGATGCAGAGCATTCAATGAAACATCATCAGAGAAACAAAGGGTAAGTGTATAGTTTTATGGCCAGGGTCGCAACTGTCCAGGACCCGGATGGTTTGGGGGTCAAGGGGGGCCCGGCAGTGCTGCACTAACTTGGATATCCAGCCCCCGCTATTAGTGAGCTGCAGACTTTTTGCTTACTGTGCTCTGATGTTACGTGTAAAGGTGGCCTTAGACGTAACAATTACGATCTTTCTTGGAAAAGATCTTTCCAAGAAAGATTGTTAGTTTCAATACACACGTGTAGACAGAATCGTCAGATATACAGGTAGATATACAGGTAAAAACAATAGAATTCTACCTGTATCTGACGATTCAACACTAACAATGGGCGATGTTTGGGTCCCTTCAACGGCACCTGATCAAAATTTTCCACCAAGCCCGATCGTCGAGCCCACTGATATCCAAGTCTTCTGCCGATATCGGTCGGCTCTTTTTCCACCATACATGCACCGAATATCGTAGGAAAATTTGTTTCGTATGATATTATCTGTGTGTCTATGGCCACTTAAGTCCTGGTAAATTGGTGATTGGGTGGGTGAAGTTTGAGTCTCCCTTCCAGTTTATCCAATCCCCATGAGGCTTTACCAGGACTAACACTTCACTGGCGTATTAGAGCACAGGAAACTAAAGATGCAGGCACCTGAGCTTCCTTCCTGAAATAGGTGCAGTGTTCTTTTTTTTTTATATATTACTTGTAGGTGCCCTGGCACCAATGTTTTTTATAAGGTCCATGGCCACAAATGTTTCTTTTTCTTCAATTTGTAAGAGGCTCTGACCACCAAAACTTATAGGGGAGGCCTGGCCACCAATGTTCTTTTTTAACTTGTAAGGGGACCCTTAGTGGCTTAGAGCTTATTAAGTCTTTTGTGGTCTTCGTACTGATGGGTGGGGGAAGGGTGGCAAGGGGGCCCAGAAAATGTTGTTGTGCGGGACCCTGTGATTTCTGATGGTAGCCCTGTTTATGGATAGTTATATGGGATTAAGCAATATAGAATCCCAATTATCAATTGTGTCAGCAGATCATTTGCTTACAGAAATGGAACACGCTATTCCAATATGATGATACTTCAGTTAAGCAAATGATGAGGTTTAATTTACCATATTCAGATCAAAAGAAAAGGATTTTGGTTAAGGGGACACCTTTCTCATTCATATGTAAAGCAGAAAGAACACTGGGAAAAAGGCCTGGGATAACTTCTGCAGTAAAAACTTTTGTATGGGCTTCCCCTGCAATTACAAGTCTCGTGTGCCAGTGTGTTTCTTTATTACCAGTATCTAGAGGTTGCCGTATCCTCTAAACAAGTGATCCCCAACCAGTAGCTAATGAGCAACATGTTGCTCTCCAACCCCTTGGATGTTGCTCCCAGTGGCCTCAAAGCAGGTGCTTATTTTTGAATTCCAGGCTTGGAGACAAGTTTTGGTTGCATAAAAACCAGGTATTCTGCCAAACAGAGTCTCAGTGTAGGTTGACAATCCACATAGGGGCTACTAAATGGCCAATCACAGCCCTTATTTGGCACCCCAAGAACATTTTTCCTGCTTGTGTTGCTCCCCAACTCCTTTTACTTCTGACTGTTGCTCATGGATTCCAAAGGTTGGGGATATCTGCTCTAAACACTGGGCACCGAGCTCATGTTTATTATCTGCATAAAGGGTGTGCAAGTGTTTTTTCTATTCTAAGCACTGGGATCACTCCCAGCATTTCTATGCACATGGAGTAACCTCTGAAACATAAACATGCACAGCTATTGAATATGTATAAATGATTCACCCAGTTAAAAAGGTAATTCATATGAATTAGTTCTAAACAATTCCAGATAAAAGTAAATGAACCATATGTGGAGAAAACAATGGGGACTCACCAAAGACATAATACACTCTATTAATGCGTTTAATGCAGTCAGTGCATAAGGTGAGCCTCATTTGTTGAATTGAGAAGAATGTATGGATAGATGCATGATGCATTAATAACAAATACTTTATCCATAGCCAATGAAAATGATTAATACTAACTAATGTTGGTCAGACAGTAAACAACCAGGTTTGGCAATTTGGCAATTTTCCATCTGAGATCAAAACCTGCCAGTGTTTCCCAGCAGAGCATGTGGGGGAATCTATTTACCCCAGATGTGATGGGGCCAAAACCTCTTTTTGAAGTGGATCAGGAATGGTAACCACTAGCAATCCCTAAATGAGCTCATATTCTCACCAATAAAGGGCTGCTATACGTGCTTAATGATTATAACTGAACGGCTCACATTGCTTTCTATTTAGCCAAATAAAATATCTCCCTTAATAAAACAAGTCAGTGCTTTTACCTGTATATGTGCTACACAGATAGAAGGATATATTTCACAAACGTTGCCATCCAACAGGGACATAGCTATAGAGGAAATAGACCCTGCAGCTGCCGGGAGCAGAAGGACATGGGGGACCAGTATATGTTTGGGAAAAATGTTTTATTCCTAAAGTTAAGGAAATTCTGAACTGATTTTGCTCTGGGGTCCAGTAACTTTTCTATGTTACGAATAGAGAGTTTATGAGGAAGAGACAGGCTTCTGGCCAATCCTGAATTGCCAGTATTTTATACTACACGGGGAGACTTGTACATCATTAATCCTAGTTGTTTATACAAATCATAGAACTTTGCTCTTACTATACTAGAATGACTTCTTATGAAATAAATTGACATTTGGAAAAGCCATAGACATTTCAGTTACAAGAACTGGCAATACACATTCTCATTATGTTTTCATTGCACTGTGTAGGTGTATCGCAACTGCTCTTGCATCACTGATTCAGGGGAAGCGATGGCAAATACAGGATCCTGCCCTACTAGTTGCTCTCACCTTCTGCTGCCCGTCATGTTCCTTATCTCCTTTGCTGGACTCATTGCCTGTCTGACACACAACCCCCTGTATATGATGGTGTTACGGTAGGTCTCAGAACATAACACTTTTACAAGTTCAGTTTATAAAATTCTCCTTCTTTGGGTTGACAGCTTCTCTTTTTCCAGGGTTGTGCAACAGGATGAAAAATCCTTTGCGATTGGAGTGCAGTTCCTTTTAATGAGGTTTTTAGGTGAGTAAAAAACCCATCAACATTTTGATTTCCATCTCCAAATAATGTGTATCTGCATTGTGTTAAGTATTGCATGAAGAATAAACAGAATATGTGAAACAATGTTCATCCATGAATTAAATCCATCTTTAATTGCTTTGTGGCTTCCACAGCCTGGTTGCCTGCTCCAGCGCTCTTTGGACTTGTCATTGACTCAACTTGCCTTGTGTGGGATCAATCCTGTACTGGGACTAGGGGGGCATGCAGATATTACAATAATGATCTTCTACGCAACAGGTAACTCAAAGGCAAACAGTGTCACTAGATGATGATAATGCAAAACATTTACCATGTTATTTTAATCACAAAACATTGATGGAAAAGATTTGTAAATCAGAAAATAATTGTTCTTCTAATTGAAGGGTAACCATACTTTTTAAATCTAACCTCAGGCAACAAAGCACATTTTATATCCCTTACTGATAGTAACTAGTAATGGGCGAATTTATTCGCCAGATCCGAATTTGTGGCGAATTTCCGCGTTTCGGCAGCAACTAATAAATTCTTGAAATTGCTGTGAACATTCGTCGGCGTCAAAGGTTTTTTGACGCCGGCGACAATTCTGACGGCGGCAGAATTGACACTAGCGTAAATTTTGAGATCCTATCCATAACTGCCTTCCAATGTCTTTCTGCACTGGAGGGCAGCATCTGTCAAAATGCCCCTGTGCCAAAGGTCTGATGCTGTAGGATTGGCATATGCAAACAATGTAAAAATTATGGAATGTGCCTAAAGCTTCATTGGTAAAATTAGTTTAGTTAATGGCATTGGATGAACAATACCATGCAGTGGGGTGAACAATATCATTCAACTGAAATATAATTGAGTCACATGACTAGGCAGTCCATGTTTTAATGGGAGAGGGCAAACAGAAAAACAGTGAGTTAAAGGGCACCTGTTGGGCGGGCGGTCTAATAGAGCCCACACTCCAGTTTGGGGTAACAGTAGTTTTTTTAAAAAAAAAATAATTTCCCCCACCAGTGCTAGGCCACCTACACTGGGAGGGAGCTCCTGTTACGAGCGGCCATGTTGGGGCACACGCATGCGCAAAACGAGCATATGCCGCGACTTGCTCATTATTCAAATTATGCACATGTGCTATGCACAACATGGCCCCTTGCACAAGGGGCACCCTCCTAGTAAGACTGCTAGCATTGGTGGTGGACAATTAAAAAAAAAACTACTGTTACCCACAACCGTAGTACGGGCTCTATTAGCCCACACCTTTGGTTGGGGATAATATTTTTTCCAAAAATGCAACTTTTATGAAGCAACCCATAATTATATTAATTTTACATAACTATATTGGATCTAGCGATCTTTAACTAGTCAAAATACATTAAAGGATAACTATACCCCTCAAGCAATGTAGGTCTCTATATAAAGATATTGCATAAACAATTCATATGTAAAACCCTGCTTTATGTAGACAAACAATTTTCATAATAATATACTTTTTCAGTAGCATGTGCCATTGGGTAATCATAAATAGAAAACTGCCATTTTAAAAAGTAAGGACCACCCCTGGGATCATATGATTCATGGTGCACACAAACAATACATGTTAGGTCACATGAGCCAATTAACAGACAGAGTTGTGTTTTTTGCTTCTACACTTCTTCCTGTTACAGTTAGAGTTGTGTTATTTGTGGTCAGGTGATCTCTGAGGCGGCACACAGACCATCACGAAATGGGGGTTTAAGACTAGAGATGTGAAAGGGCAACATTTACTTAAATATATATAATACACAAAAGCCATGAATATACTGTAAATTATATCCTTATAAACAGTGAGTTCTGATGTCATCAGTTATAAACGGTGAGTTCTGATGTCATTTCTGTCACATGACTCCCTGAAATTTGTGTATTATAATAAATAAAGTACCCCCAGTTGCAAAATATGAAGATATTAGAAGTTACCTCGGAGTTCCATGACCTGGTCATGAAACTCCTCAGTAACTTATAATATCCTTATATTTTACAAGAGGGGGTACTTTATTCACTATATATATACAGTATACCAGTTTAGTAAGATTCTTTAATATGCCACTTAATTTGATATAAACTGTATTAATTTTGGGGGTATAGTTTTCCTTTTAAGAGGTTAGTTCAGTACTAGCCAGGCCATTATTTCTATTTTTTTCTGATTCCTTCTGACAAACAAATGTATATCTAAAGAATATAATGTATATCCTCACCATATATTTGCAGGTATCTTGGTCTGCAGATGGGATACAAAATTCTAGGAATATTGTTATTGTGCGCTATAGCCTGGAAGGTGAACAAGTGTAAGGAATACAATGTGCAAGAGAAAGAAGCTGGTATGGCATAAGCATCATACAGTGTCCAGAGACTCTTGGCTTCCAATGTTGTACCCCACACAAAATTCTCTTCCTCTGGGAGCATTCAATACTCATCATTCCAGAGCTCCTTCTGTCAATGCAAGTCACACACGAGGCTGATATCGGGCCAGCTGGACAAGACCTGAATCTCCCTTTCAATGACATATCTGGGATGGCAAGCCAAATGTAGACTATGGAGCAAGTGTTTGGAAACCTGTTGTATGATGCAAATTCAGCAATCACGTATAAGCCAACATGCTCTGCCGTCACACAGAAACTGTGATGAAGTTCAGAACCCACATACAGTATTTAACCCTTCTGCTGGAAAACTTTCAACCTTGGTCTTATCTGTGTGTGATAACCACAGGAATCACTGTTTCTGGTCCTAGCACTATTTTTATATTAATTGTCTTTTATATCGTAAAACCAATACAGGAGGATCCGAAAAAATTTCCCCTGATATATTCAAGCTGATTTACAGCAACTGTTGCATTAAGACTCTCAACCATTCCGTGAAATATGTGCCTATAGGCTAATTTAGGGAGACTTTTTAGCATTTGAGCCCCAAAGACAGCCTTTATTTCATTAATGGACAATAGGCCAGTAAAATATCATTGTATCATGAATTTTCATGGAAGACATTATTTTTTCATGATTTCTAGCAATCCTATCATTCATTTAAATATGTGATTTTTTTGTATCCATCTATGGCTCTTTATATGAAATTGCATTACCAATTAACACTGATATTTATACACAACTACAGTATCAATATCATTCATTTCTCTATGATGATGCCAGTAGGAGAGAAATATCCAATAAAGGTGAAAGTGATGGATTCCGCCTGAGGCAAGCAATGGACCCCTGCTGGTTGAATGGACCCCTGCTGCTTGATGGTTGCAAAGTTCATGTACCAATGGATTAATGAAGGGCTCTGCCCAGGTACTGAGAGAGAGGCACATTTGTGCTTTTCAAGAGGTTCACCTCCTTCTGGAATTCCAAATGATTTTAGAGAGAAAGAAATCCAAAGGGAGTGTTTATATAGGGGGCAGATTTATCAAGGGTCAAATTTCGAAGTGGAAATTCGACCATTGAATAGAATCCTCCGACATTCGAATTCGAAGTCGGAGGATTTTATTCATTGTATGATCGTATTCCGATCGTAGTACGATCGTACTTCGAATCGTACGATTCGAACGATTTTATCATACGATTTTCCTTTGAAACCAAAAAACATAGCACTTCGTCAGGTTTAAGTTGGCAAAGTATTGAAGTCAAAGTTTTTTTAAAGAGACAGTACTTCGATTATTGAATGGTCGAATAGTCGAACGATTTTTACTTTGAATCGTTCGAATCGAAGTCGAAGGTCGTAGTAGCCTATTCGATGGTCGAAGTACCCAAAAAATTACTTCGAACTTTAGTTCGAACTTTTTTTAATTTCGAAAATTCACTTGAGCTTAGTAAATCTGCCCCATAATGTTGGTTAATTGTAATGCATGGGATGGTGGAGCCCTCTTGTGGCACATTAGAATTATTAAAGTGCAGGACTGAGAAATCAGGAAATAACACAGGGGTCCCCAACCTTTTTCATCCGTGAACAAAATTCAGATGTTAAAAGAGTTGGGGAGCAACACAAGCAACACAAGCAACACAAGCAAGAAAAATGTTCTTGGGTGGTGCCAAATACGGGTTGTGATTGGCTATTGGTAGTCCCTATGTGGGCTGGCAGCATACACCTGGTTTTTATATAACCAGAACTTGCCTCCAAGCCTGGAATTCAAAAAATCACCTGCTTTTAGGCCACTGAGAGCAACATCCAAGGGGTTGACGAGCAACATGTTGCTCATAAGCTACTGGTTGGGGATCACTGATATAACAGATGGCAGTAGGTCCACGTGTGATTAAAGTTTGAGCACTTTTAGAGTGAAGTGGAGCTGAAGCAAAGATAGCTGTACTGTATTTGACCAATTTCTTCTTTTATTTTCTCCTTGAAATAAGTGAAATCAGCATTGTTGATTTTATATATCAAAGTCACCTGTTATGATATATTTTTTCAATGTTTTTTTGTCAGACCTGTGGGGCCCAGTCTTCATGGCCCCTGCTGACCAGACCTGCCCCCCCACCCAGACCTTCCCTTCTCCTCTCCCTTGCCTGGACCTGATCACAGGGAGGATGGAATTATTCACCGTCACCGTCATATGGGGGAGGGGGGGTACTGGGAGAAATGTCTGCCCATCAGGTTGCATGGAGGGCCCTGACAGTCGCACTCCCAACGGGCCCTGGATGCATCCGGGGATGCTCTATGCCTAAATAAATAAGATGTGGCAATATGACATACCACTGTATCTAGACACCCAACATATTTTGCAGAAAAAAGAAGTTTTGGGGTCCGGTTCTTTAGAAGAATATTAATGTGCTGGAGGGAGTGCAGAGATGTACAACTAAACTGGTTAAATGGGTGGAAATTTTAAATTATAAAATGTCACGGTTGGGGTGGTTTTTACCTGGAAAAAAAGACACTTGCAGTGGGATATGATTACTTTTTAAAAGTACATTAGAGGACATTATAGACAAATAGCAGGGGACCTTTTTACCCATAAAGAGGATCACCGTACCAGAGGCCACCCCTTTAGACTAGAAGAAAAGAACTTTCATTTGAAGCAACGTTGGTGGTTCTTCACAGTCAGGACAGTGAGGATGTGGAATGCACTGGCAGGTGATGCTGTGATGGCTGATTCTTTTCACACCTTTAAGAGGGGCTTGGATGATTTTTTGGACAAGCATAATATTCAAGGATAAACCGAAATCTCGAATGGAAGCAGGCACTCAAGGGCAAAAACTTCCACCAGGCAGATGTTCAAAAGTGAAAACGTTTATTGTGTCAAAACAGCCTGACGCGTTTCGTGTTCCAAACACTTAATCATAGGCTGGAACACGGATATATTGATATTAAAAGCTACAGTTAGTATTGATATTGGTATGTATAGTTTATGTGAGTGTATAGAGGTGTCAGGGTGTGTGTATGGATGCTGGGTTTCATTTGGAGGAGTTGAACTTGATGGACTTTGGTCTTTTTTCAACCCAACTTAACTAT
Source organism: Xenopus laevis (assembly GCF_017654675.1). Classification (NCBI taxonomy): domain Eukaryota; kingdom Metazoa; phylum Chordata; class Amphibia; order Anura; family Pipidae; genus Xenopus; species Xenopus laevis. Next base: position 117,511,951 of record NC_054380.1, on the reverse strand, counting down.
GTAATTAATTGTTGACACTGATGGATGTGCTACTGTGTCTGAACACAGCCACAAACAATATACAAACGTATATCTTTTTATCCGAGTTGGCAAAAGTACAAGTGGTAGGTCTTGCAATAACAGGCAAAAGAGTGCCCTCTTGTGGTCTTGCATTTACAAAGAATTTCTCCGGGCATTATGCTCCTGCTGTGTATGAGCATCTCCTTGCAGTGTTCTTTTGTTATTTCTCAGAGTGATGAGTATTTGTTAAGCACAGCTCTTATTACTTATGCTCTAAACAATATGGAGCCCAACTTCTGTGTTTGCTTCAACTTGCTGTAGTTTGCAATATAGAAGGTACAAAGCTGGAACCCACAAGGATTGTGGGAACACTGTTCAGCGACACCCTCAAGGATTGTGTGAAGTGATCCCCAGGTATAAAAATGGCTAAACATATTATACTTACTATGTAATATGTATGGACAACTAGGATCTAGGTGTATATATAGGAAATTAACGGGAATGTCAACCCAAAAAATAATTTTCTGCCTAATAAAAGAAAACATAATTCTAAGTAACTTTGCAATATACATTACAAATTGTATATGTTTTTTATGTTATTTGTATATGTATTGCTATTGAAAGCTGCATTTATCCCTTTCTATTCTCTGCCCTGGTGTCTCAGGCTGCTGACACAATGTAAGATGGGGAATGAAGACTTTTGCAACATTGTTTAATGCTCATGGGATATGCGTTGGCAGGCAAGTGCTCTCAGCGACAAGCAGGTTTTAGATATTTTCTGCACTTTTAGAGAACTGCCCCCTGTATCAGGGGCTTTTGATGCTTCCGCAGAGGTGAGGCAGGCACACGACCTCCTAGGCAATAAGCCAAGGGGATGTCAGCGACATGATCATTGCAGGACCTGACTTCTTATTTGCATTATTGCAGGAACACAAGCAGCAGATTAATGCAGCAAATTGCAATATTTTAAGGCAAATTTGAGAACTGTCATAAAAACCTCTGCCTTTATCGTAGCTTTGCAGTTTGCTCGTTTGGAGTAGAAAGACATAATTACCCATTTTGGATATTTCAGAATGTGTACTTTCCAAAAATATATGGTTTTCAGGGGTCACCATACTTTTTTGTAACTTTTAACACACACTGGCAGAGAAATTTTGAGGTCTTTACATGTCATGCACCTTGTTAAACCTATGCATATTGGGCATCAAACTGTTCAGCAGACCCCAAGCATTCATATTTATGGTATTTTATCTTGGTACCTAATGCTATATGGGAGATAAGATGGTGCAAAGTGGAGCTTTGAGGTGATTTTTGGAAATGTCACTTAAATCGGCAAATTTAGGAAAGCTTTGCGGCTTTGTACTTTGGAGTAGAATGACATGAGTACCCAATTTGGATTCAGGGGAATGTGTATGTTCCAAAAATATATAGGTTAACAGTACTTTGTGCTTGATGGTACAGGTATAGGACCTGTTTTCCAGAATGTTTGGGACCTGGGGCTTTCCGGATAATGGATCTTTCTGTAATTGGATCTTTATACCTTAATTCTACTAGAAAATTATGTAAACATGAAATGAACCTAATAGGCTGGTTTTGCTTCCAGTAGGGGTTAATTATATCTTAGAGAAAAGGAAATATTTTTAGAATATGGATTATTTGGATACAATGGAGCCTATGAAATTTGGACTTTCCGTCATTCGGAGCTTTCTGGATAATGAGTTTCCAGATGACGGATCCCATACCTGTACCAAAACTAGAATGAAACCATTTCAGGTTTATTTAATGTTTAAATGTTTGTTACTTAACATAAAGGGGTAGTGCACCTTTCAGTTAACTATATTATAGAATACCCTAGTCTTAACATTTCACTTGGTTTTCATTGTTTTGAATATTTTTTCAGTTTTGGAATAATTTGCCATGCCCTTCTGCATCTTTCCTGCTTTCATATGCAGGTCACTGAACCTAGCAGTCAAAAAAATATTGATTTTTATTACTTATCTTCCTATTCAGCCCCTCTCCTATTCAATCTGTATCCTACAAAAAACAAAATAATTAAAAAAACTATCATAATAATATCAAATGAAACCCAGTTGCAAATTGTCTCTGATTTGTTATACTAGAATCTTATTTAAAGGTAAACGACCCCTTTACAGTATGGAGATCAAAATTACAGAAATATTCCTAATCCAGGAAAACCCAGGTCCCAAACATTCCAGATAATACATCTCATACCTGTAATTGTTTTCCATTAAATGAGTTTATTAATAAGTGTACAGGTATAGTATAGGGTAACCTGATCTGCTGTAAAAAAAAAATGTAAATCTGCCTGATAAATTGCCTTAAATATTTCATGTGGCTTTTAGTCAATTTAAATGGAACATTGCAGTACTTGGACTTGAGCTAAAGATAGAAATGAATATAAAGTCTCTGATTTAAGGAAGACAACTTTGAAGTTAGATGAATGGACATACAATAATTCTTTCATTATGCTGAGAATAGCCAAGCGTGGGCATGAAATCATTAATAAAAGATCATACACAGTGGCAGCTACTCGGTGGGGATACCTATTGCTTTTTACACGTTCAGTAGCTTTACTGGATCTAGTGTCATTTTGCTTGATGCTCCTATTAAAAGCGACATAAAAATATAGAAAAGCCTGCTCAGTATCACTCTGTATTGCATCTAGGAAGCTTGCCCCCCCTGCACCCCTTTAAGGATAGGAGCATATTAGTGTAGGATTGACACCTTTTCCCAGTAACTCCGGGCAGCGGACGAGACAATGAAATCATGGGGCGGGGCAGTGATGTTGTGGGTGGAAAGTGGCGGTGTGAGGGCGTGTCTGTGGGTGGGGCTATGATGTAGCGTTTAAGAAAAACGTGCAGGCAGTTTTGACCAGGACAGCGCTTCCGAAAACCGGGCTGTCCTGGTCAAAACCAGACAGGCAGCAACCCTATATAATGGCAAATGCAAAGGGGAATAAAGCATACTTTAAATTTAAGGGGCAATATCACAAAGGAATATGATTTGGATTTGTGTCTGAAAAAAATGTGCAATATTTTGATTAGTGTTAAAAAAAAATGATTTGTTACGTTGCAATAAAACTAGTTTCACTTCATCTGATTGTATAGATAATCCCCCTGCATAACGTACTTTTGCTTACAAAACAGTCACAACAAAGGTTGAAGGGGGGTTGTATACCGTGAATCTCTCTACATTGCAAGAACCAAACATGGAGTAGCTTCCATCTCCCTGTTCATATTAAGACATTATGTAACCTTTAGATTTTATGTGATTAAAAAAATAGGTACAAGCAATATTCATTTCACCTTAAACAGTAAATTCCAGTTGGCAAGGCAGATTATAGAGTCTCGCTTCACATACCCATCACATTGTACCTCACAAAAACCAATCCCATAACACAACACCTTTCCTATACCTATAGCCTCATGTCCCCACTTTCAAAAACCCCTATCTACTAATTCCTATTGCAAATTTGTTTTTAGGTAAGTAATGCAAATGTAAGTGCCAACATCACTAGAAATGTAACATAAGGTAAAATGGAGTGAAGCCAATAAGACTGCAGAATTAAACCCTTGGCCCACTCACAGAAAAAATATCCCTATACGTAGAAAACCTACTTATTGATTTAGCGGACCATAGATTGTCAAGTCATCCCCAACTTCCCTCTAATGCTCTTCTAAAATGGGTTCAGTGAATTAAGTATCTTAGACTCAATATACACAAAGACCCCTCACAGTACCTACAGAACAACAGTAATCCCATAATGTCAAAACTTCACTCCAACCTCCAAATCTCGGCAAATCTGCCCCTCTCACTAATAGGGATAATGAACCATATTAAGATGAGTTATCTCCCCAAATTTCCATGCCACCTACATAATGCTCAAATCCATATCAATTTTTTTAAAAAACGTAATCACCTGATTCTTCACATATGGAACCAGAAAGTTTCAAAAATTTTCCTGGGAGAAGTCGACGACTGACTGTCAAAGATGTAGGCCTAGCCTTATCCAATTTCCAACTATATTATCTGGCAGCCAAAGTATACTACCTGCATTGGTGGTACCACCCTGACCCATATAACCTCAATATGGTGTTGAAAGCCACTATAGCGGGATCACTAGAAAGATTAAAGAGAGCAAACTCTCTGATGTGGGCAGCCTACCATCAACCATCACCACACCCCATAGAGCCTGGACCAAGTGTTAAGACGCCATCTGTCTCAATTCTTGCTTGCTGCTATGGGGCAACGTCAACCTTCCCCATTTTCTCAACTTAGAGGATTTCCTCTACTGGCCAAGGCAGGGAATTAAATACCTGGGTGACCTTTCCTCTCATATAAGGATTTTCAATCCACCTCTGAGAATACACCTCCGAGAATCTCCCAATGTGCAGAGAACAGCCAGCAAAGTTGGTATCCAGACTATACCAAATTCAGTTGGCCAGTTTCCAAAGTGTGTGGACCAAAGTGTTAAGACTCCTCAAAAAAGACCCCATCTGTCTCAATTCTTGCTTGCTGCGATGGTCCAACGTCAACCATCCCCATTTTCTCAATTTAGATGATTTCCTCTACTGGCCAAGGCAGGGAATTCAAATACCTGGGTGACCTTTCCTCTCATATAAGGATTTTCAATCCACCTCTGAGAAAGCACCTCCGAGAATCTCCCAATGTACAGAGAACAGCCAGCAAAGTTGGTATCCAGACTCTACCAAAACCAGTTGGCCAGTTTCTCCCCTCCATTCCCTACATCACAAGCATAATGGCAAGCAAACATCCCTGATTTTACCCAGGATGGCTGGGATGAGGCCACAGAGACCATGTATAAAAGCTCAATAAATGTGAGAGACAGACTAATCCAGTACAAAGCCTTCCATCAGCTCTACACAACACCCCTAAAACTTAAAGCAATGGACAAGAAAGATGACAATACATGTCCAAGGTGTAGAGCCCCTGCAGCAAACTTCCAACATATGATCTGGGCCTGCCCAGCAATAATGACTTTCTGGTGCCAAGTAATGGCTTCTTTAGCAACTACCCCTGACTTTCCACAGGTAGTTTCCCGTACAGTCTATTGGGTGTAGTAGATGACTTAGTACCTACTGCATATGAAAGGCTGAGGTTTAGAACCCTACTGTTTTATGCCAAATAATGTGTAATTATGCACTAGATGTGGCCCACCCCTCCTAAACAGGACTCCTGGATCAACCTAGTAATACCTATAATTAAATTCACATATGAAGCCAGAGGCACCACCCATACATTTGTAAAGATATGGAGTCCCTGGTGGGAATCAGGCCCCGGTGTACAACCCAGGGATGACAATGCCACTGTAGAAAGTATTTCTTCTGCATCTGCAACTACTCTTATGGTTCTCTTAATCTAAAAGCATTGATGCAAACCTTTGGGCTAAGCTCATTAAAAACCATATTTATAGTTTGTCTTGTTTAAAGCAAATAAAAAAATATAATCTTTTTAAAAAAAGACTGTAGAATTAAAGTTTTCTTCACAATCTCAACAATAAAGAACTAATAAATAAATACATAGATCATACTGACAGACAATTTGCCAAATATCCGAACTGCTAAATATTAAGACTAGGAGAATTATTGCTAAATTAAACCATACATTCAGTACATAAAAACATAAAAGGACAATTAGCATCTCCTGTTTGAAGCACATTATATAAAATATTTAAATTTGGTGCCTTCACAAGCAGTGGTGCAATTTGGTTCCTTAATGTAACAAGATCCATAAATCACCTGTAAGTATACCCTTATAAACAGTCCTTAGAGATCCCATTAACTACCCTTGAGTCCCTGTTGCGGATAAAAGCACTCAGCCTCCAACTTCGTGTGTTTATATGGCCATGATCCTCCTCCGTGACTTCTAAAATCCTGATATTTTAAAACAGGGGGTAATTTATTCGCTTTTATATAAAACACAACCTACGAATGCAGAATTAAACATTTTTACAATGCAATTGTAATACAGATATGCACCAGTCTACACAACTAACTGTGGATCCCAAGTTTGTATGCACACACACAACTGGGTGCTTACTTGAATCTGCCCATTGTACTGCACATATATACACTTGGGCCAAAATGATCCATGCACCTGTCCGTCCAACATCTGTTTATTATAAAGTTGGTCCTCCTTTTGCTGCTATAACAGCCTCTGCTCTTCAGGGAGTAAGATGTTGGAGCAGTCACTTTCATCTCAGCAAAACCATTGAGTGCCTCTATGCACAAAGTGAGCTCGTTTTTGTACTGAAATAGGAAAGCTGCTTCCCCAAAGAAGTAAAGAATAGTCAAGAATTTCATGGTACGCTGTAGCAATAAGATTTGCTTTCAATGGAACCAGTTGTCCCTGCCTCAACCCCAGACCATTATTCCTGCTCCACCAAACTATATTATTGGCATTGTGCATTAGGCAGGTAGTCTTCTCCTGGCATCCTCTTGAACCAAGACATTTCCACCAGGCTGCCAGTCCAGTGAAGGTGACCTTTACAACATGACAGCCAATGCTTGGCATTGTGCATGACAGTGTTAGGTTTGTTGGCATCTAATCACCCATAAAAACTAACTTATCCTAATTATTAGCTTGTGTGATATTGCTTCCAAAAACAGTTTGGAATTGGGGTGTGTGTATAGATGCTGGGGTTTCATTTGGAGAGGTTGAACTTGATGGACTTTGTCTTTTTTCAACCAAATGTAACTATAGAACTATGAACAGTGAGTGGCCCAACTGAAGATATGTTGAACATGTGAGCAAGAAAATTAATGAAACATCGGTTTGGAGTTATATCAAGGAAGTGAGACAAGCGTAAGGAGACTGTAGTCTTTTAGAGTAGTGGGTAAACCAAGACAAAGAGAAGGATAAGTACAGTAGTTCAAACTGACGGGAGTACAGGTATAGGACATGTTACCCAAAATGATAAGGAACTGGGAATTTTCCCTAGTTTGGATCTCCATACCTTAAGTCTGCTAGAAATAATTTAAACATTAAATAAACACAATACGATTTTTTTGCCTTCAATAAAGATGAATTACATCATAGCTGGGATCAAATATAAGGTACCATTTCATTATTACAGAGTACAAGAAAATCATTTTTAAACCATTTTAATTATTTGATTACAATGGAGTCCATGGGGATCACAGATTCCATTCCAGTACAAGCTTATAACATTAGAATCTGCTCTACAGCATAGAATTTAAGATATGCTGTTCTGTAGATAAACTCCTTTGCACTTGGGGAGAGAATTCCATATGTATGGATCTGCCAGATAATGTTTACATTAGAAAAAGGCAGTGTGGGTGGGTAGTGTGGGAAGTTTCCAATTTTATTTCTCTCTTGCAGAAAAAGAAAATGAGAAATACAGAGTCAAATACACATTTTAGTCAGTTTGATGCATAAATGTTTTGTGAAAACCTCTACTTTCCACATCCAGGTACTACTGATTAATCCAGGATTCGGTACGGGACATTGCCCATATCTCCGCATCTGATTTGGGAGAAAACTTAGGGCTCAAAATTTGTTTAGTATTTGGCCTAATGCAAAAATGATGGCTTAGGTGTACAGTACATCCCCTATTGAATACCAACATCATAGGTCAAAGGGAGGAGGGACAGCTCTCAACCACTCTGGATTATACATTCCACACCTCTACCACCTTTACAGTGGCACAATTCTTACTAGAGGTTCAGTATTCCTGGACACAGTGTCTTTATACTGTTATATTTATAAACATTAATTGCTGCTGCTTCCCAACAGCAACTTCAGCCAATACTGAATTTAATAGGACCTCGTCTCCTGTATTACCAGGAGTATAGAATTAGGGGAGCCTGGTTATGAGCCATTTAGAAAATACTACGTTCTGGCTTGCAGTAGATGGCAAGGATATTAGGTGAGCAAACACTGGATATGGAAGTTTATGATAAGTCCATTGTGATGTAGTTGTTTGACTGTGTAGAAGCAGGATTAATAATTTAAACCAAATAATTTCAATATAAATGTCACAGAACATCAAAAATTCTCAGATGAATATAAAAGAATAATACGTGAAGATTAAAACAGCAGAGAAAATGAATTCTCTGTCTTGCTGAGTTTGCTATAATCCTTCACATATTAATGCTGAATGGCAACAGAAATGTCATAAAAAAATGTACGCGATTTTAGCAAAATTCCAAGAAACAATAGTTTTTAATCTCATGTATTTCCAAAGAGGGTCACGTCATTGTAATTTACCTTATTTTAGCAGGTAAAAAATACTCCTCCCCTATATGTGAGGTGCTATGCAGCCAAACCAACAATGCTACCCACACAATGCCAACTTTTGGGACTTCACATGGTTTATCAACCCCCCCCCCCTCCATTTAGTGTGAGGCTGGCACTTCTTGTTTAACAGCAATGAACAAATAATAATACTGCAGGAATCTAGCCCCTGTAGGTTACATAAAGGAATGTGACTTCTGTATATAAAAATGCAGGATGCCAGGCCAAGATCTCAAATACAGGTATGGAATCTGTTATCCAGAAATCCGGAAATCCGTGATGAGAAAGCTCCAAATTATAGAAAGGCTGTCTCCCATAGACTCCATTTTATCCAAATAATTTTCTCTTTATTAATAAAACAGTACCTTGTAATGATCCAAACTAAGATATAATCAATCGTTATTGGAGGCAAACAGGCTTTTGGGTTTATTTAATGTTTAAATGATGTTTTAGGAGACTAAAAGTTTAAAGACCCCCTTTATTGGGAAAACCCTACAGCATTCTGGATAACAGGTCCCATACCTGTATAGGGAAATACTGAAGTAGTCGATGCTTAGATACATGCAGTGTGCATATGAAGAGTGGGTATTTACGCCAATTCAGACTACAGCCACCCCAAAATGACCGCTTCCCCCTTGGAGAGTGATCTCATAGGTCAGAAGCTGGCCTGTAGCTCATGGGACACTGAAAGAACCAGAGGTCTTCCGGGAGGAGAAAATGAATTAGGAGGAGCCTGTATTTTGCTGCAACAATGGCAGAAATACCACTGAAGTGAAGACTATTCAGGAAAACATGAAGGAACTCCTGCTGACAATGGCTCAGAGGAAAAGTTATTGAGGATGCCTTCCTTATAAAGAGCACCCAGTGCATTAAGCTGGGCCTAAATGGCAAGATCCACTTGTTTTGCCAACAAAATTGATGGGCCACATCAATATAATCTGTGTTTGGAATATAAAGAAGGCCTACATAGCCCGACCAGGAGAGGACTGTATCAACACACCTGTAGGGTCTTTGCCTGGATGGACTGTCAAACCAATCTCACTTCAACCAAGGAGGGTTCTAGGGTTTGACTCATTGTCAACAAGTAAGTAAAACAAAGCACACTCTTTCCTTGGGATAACACACCAGAAATACAGTAAGTGCTGCATTATGAAAACATGAAATAGTTTCTTACCTGTTTGTTAATCTCTGGCAAATATAATTTGTGGCCAAGAAGATTTTTGTTTAACCGCACACCGACACCACCCTTCCTGATATAATCACCTGGTGCACAACGATAGAGGCATCGGCCACCTCACAGAATCATAGAAAAGAAATTCGCCGGCACACAGGATTTTAGGCTGCAGGGCAAGCCCTTGCAATTTTTTAATGCAGTGCAGGTGCAACGTTTCGGGGTCACGCCCCTTTGTCAAGCATTGACAAAGGGGCGTGACCCCGAAACGTTGCACCTGCACTGCATTAAAAAATTGCAAGGGCTTGCCCTGCAGCCTAAATATAATTTGTGCCCAGTTAATTTTAAAACAAATGCCCCTAAATTCTGACGGATTACATATTATTATATATTTGTATCTTCTGAACACACAGACAGCTTAGACACAATGTATGCATCCTATAAATTTATTTATATAGCACTACTTGTATTCCAAGCACTGAACATCTTTACAATGCAATAAAAGTACAAACAGGGAGAGGAAAAACACTGCAATAAACCCCTATACATTTTCAGTTACAAAGATTAAATGCCATGTGCTGTGGAACACAAGAGGATCCTGCCCCGCAGAGCTTACAGTCAGGGCTGAGAAATTACACTATACAAAGCGAGAGGGACGTTAGGTCCTAGGGAAATAGTGACAGATGAAGTATTGTGAAAGTAAAGTACAATGGACTGATGTGGGCATATTTAATACAAATATGCAAAAGAGGGTGGCATTGATAAATGCACATACATGGCCCAAAGGTTTTATTAGTAATGAAGTCTGTGCCCTTGGTTGGGCAGGTCTGAAAATCCTGTTGGATGAGGATTGCAGTGGTGTAATAATGCAGGCTTTATATACTGTCTGATCAGCCCAATGTGATCCAGCACTTGCGTAGCCAAATTGGACAATCATTCATTATATGGCCACACCAAATTAGCATGTTTCACCATGTATGGTCATCTTAAGGGCATGTAAATACGATACCTATTTTCCCAGCCTCTCCAAGTGTCCTGCCTGGTGTTTGAAAAAGAGGTTGTCACCTCTCCGATAATACAGTATAAGAAGAATTACCAAACACTTGAATGCATGTGAAGGGGTCTGCCCCCGAAACGTTACATCACTGACGTGAATAAAAACGCTGGGGTTCGCCCCGCTTCACATGCCTTGGAGTATTTGGTTATTCTTCTTATACAGCTTAAGGGCATGGACACACATGCGGATCTTTGCCGCGGTTCGCGCCATGGTTTTTAAAACAGCTAACTGCCGCGTTAATAGCTGTTGCTGCTAGCATATATACAACTGAAACACACAATGAATACGCTACATCTTAGCATCTGGCTGATGCCACCAGTTTGCAGAGAGCAGCAAAATTGAAGGCAGGAGAGAGTTTGGGGAGGGGAGACTACTATACAGCAGACCCCATGGTTCAGGCCCTCCTGGATCCCTTCTGTGTTTGCTGTACTGTAGTTGCACCACTGGTTACTATAAATGAAATAGACCCTGCAACCAGGTCTGGACTGGGATTCAAAATTGGCCCTGGCATTTTAAGCAAACAGAGGCCCAAACAGCCCCTCACCAGCCCAATAAATAGTGATTTGGCTATGGCATCTTACAGCAGCCCCTCTGGCGTTTGCCAGAACCAACAGATTGCCAGTCTGGGCCTGCTTGCAACTACAGGGGACCTACGGGGGTATTGGAGGCCCATTGGGGCACTGACCAATAGCAGTTTCAATATATTCTCATGAAATATGTCTTACCCACCAGTTTGCTGTGGGCCCCAGGCCTGGAGTGGCAATCTGTGGATTCTGGTAATTGGCAGAGGGGCTGCTGTAAGATGCCATAGAAGAGTGGTCCCAACCTGTGGCTCGTGTGCAATATGTTGCTCAAAGTGGGCACTTATTTTTGAATTCCTGGCTTGGGAGGCACATTTTGGTTGCATAAAGCACCAGGTTTATTGCCAAATAGGGCCTCCTGCAGTCCACATGGGGATACCACATAGCCAGCCCTTATTTAGAACCCCCAGGAACTTTTTTTATGCTTGTGTTGCCCCCCAATTCTTTTTACAGGTAAAAAAAATGTTGGGGGACACCAGCTATAGACAGTCAGTATTTGTTGGGCTGGTGGGGGGGGGGGGGTGTTTGGGCCTTTGTGTATTAGAAATGTCAGGTCCTATTTTGAATCCCAGTCTAAACCTGGCAGGGCTCAGTAACCTTTATTCACCCGCTGGCCCCTGACTACTGGTACTTACATCACTAGGGAATGTACTGGACTGGACTGAGAATCAAAATAGGCCCAAACAGCCCACAGAGAGGCCGAAAAAGCCCCCCACCAGCCCACTAAATACTGACTGTCTATGGCATCTGACAGCAGCCAGTCTGGCATTTGCCAGGACCTACAGATTGCCAGTCCAGGCCTGGGAATGTATGTGCCCCCGTAACAAGTGGATTTGACTTACTCCTGACACCTTCCATATCTCATCAATGTTATTAGCTTCCCAACCTCCATCAATTTTTCTCTGCCTGTTCCTGGGAAGAACCTTTATCTGACCAGCATTGGCCCCTTGTTCCCCCAATAGTCAGAGCTTCTTGTGTGTCACACTGATGTTACTACTATAGATGCAGCACAGCTCCCCAGAGACAATACCTGCACATGACAACAGCAGATCGGTAGGTGCATTTCTACGGATGAGCCTAATGTCAGAGCAAGGGAAGGTGCAGGAGTCGGTGAGTACATCAGCCCGTTGCACTGACATCAGCTCGGGGAGAGAGCGCAGTGCGCATGCGTCACGGCTTTGGGTGGGGAGAGATGCGGAGCAGCAGCACAGCCCGGAGCATCCGTATTCCCCTAGAGTAGCGCTGCTCTCCCTCCGTATCCCTCTCCTCCTCCTGCTGCTGAACCATTAACCTATTCCTTCCCCGCACACCCCACCCTCCTGCCTCTCTCTTCCCTGTGCCCCGCATCCCCCAGCCCCACCAACACAGCCCCACACACTGCTGCACAATCTCCCCTGTCTCCTTCCCCTGCTCCTGTCTCCGGCTCCTTCCCAGAGCATCATGTCTGCAGGGGGAGATTTTGGAAACCCACTCAGAAAATTCAAGCTGGTTTTCCTTGGAGAGCAAAGTGGTGAGTGATCAGACATCAGGGAGGGGTGGGTTTGCCCTTTGCTTCCTAATTGCAATATATATATATATATATATATATATATATATATATATATATATATATATATATATATATATATATATATATATATATATATATATATATAGGTGTGTGTGTATATTATATATATATGTGTGTGTATATTATATATGTGTGTGTGTATATTATATATATATATATACTGTATGTGTGTGTGTGTGTGTGTGTATATTATATATATATATATATATGTATGTGTTATATATATATATATGTGTGTGTGTGTATATTATATATATATACTGTATGTGTGTGTGGGTTGGTGCAGTCTGTACATCTTTGCAGAGCTTCCTCCCTTATTTCTATACCAATATGAATAAGGTGAGATTGAGATGGGGGAAAACTGGGAGAATAACCCCTTCTATACTGGGCTGGGCCATTGCTGGCATTTCTGTACTTACATTCTAGGCTTCTCCTTATTATGACAATAGTTACTGTGCATCTTTCTAGATACCGATGCTCAGTGGCCTGAATATGCCCTGTTGCACCCCATGGGCCATATATATATATATATATATATATATATATATATATATATATATATATATATATATATATATATATATATATATATATATATATATATATATATATACAAAGAAGAAGGTAAGCACTCACAGGTCTTAAAATGTTCAAAAAGTGAAAATTTATTGAAGAATTTTTTCTGACGTTTCGGCTAAACCTATAGCCTTTCTCAAAGTACTACTTTGAGAAAGGCTATAGGTTTAGCCGAAACGTCAGAAAAAATTCTTCAATAAATTTTCACTTTTGAACATTTTAAGACCTGTGAGTGCTTACCTTCTTCTTTGTATATCCTACCATTTTGGCGCAGCACCCAGGCACTTTATACCCTACAGACGAGTAGTGCCGGCCCTCTTTGGACATTATATATATATATATATATATATATATATATATATATATATATATATATATATAAATACCACATCACAAATGGAGTGCTGGTCCAGGAATTGTTTATTTCTAACACAGAACTGTATCTACAGACTGAAGCTTAGTGCCCTGAATATATATATATATATATATATATATATATATATATATATATATATATATATATATATATATATATATATATATATATATATTGTGGTGGAATAAATAAATTATAAGTACCACATCACAAATGGAGTCCTGCACACAGAACTGTATCTACAGACTGATGCTTAGTGCCCTGAATATATATATATATATATATATATATATATATATATATATATATATATATAAATATATATATATATATATATATATATAAATATATATTGTGGTGGAATAAATAAATTATAAGTACCACATCACAAATGGAGTCCTGCACACAGAACTGTATCTACAGACTGATGCTTAGTGCACTGAATATGCCTTCTTGCACCCCATGGGCTATATATATATATATATATATATATATATATATATAGATATATATATATCTATATATATATATGTGTGTGTGTATGTGGTGGAATAATAAATTATAAATTCAACATCACAAATGGAGTGCTGGTCCAGGAATTGTTTATTCTAACACAGACCTGTGTATGCTTAATATTTGACTGTGCACCCCACAATTGCTTGACACTTAAGGACTTATATATATATTATATATATTGCCAAATACTGGAGCTGGTGCATTAAGCTTCCTTTTATATAAGTGACAGCAGTCACCTGGCTTCTCCAGGCTAGATCTATATTACAGGATTGAGGCCCTTGTCATAGAATCTTCTGTTAGAGAGGAGACGGCCCCAGGGCCATGGTTGTGTTTTGTCGTGGCAGCAGATAATGCAGGTATTTGTGGATTTATTCAGTGCAAGCTTCCCCTATAGGGTATTATGGTGATCTTTGAGGCGGACACACCCTTAATGACTCTTGGGATCTGTGCGGGAGACGTACACAGACTGCTCTCCTCTTTATCAGCAGAATGGGGCTGTCGGTGTTAGTAAAAGGTGCTATATCTGTGCTGATACAATTCCTATGTCTGACCTTGTTTATATAGCTTACGAATGTTAGGAAAGAATAACAATATTATGACACTGTAGAAGCTTGAATAGGAGCATATATTTCATCTATTTCATAATAGAAAATTAGATTAGCAATAAACAGCTCCTCAGGGGTAGGGGGAAGAGTTGATGTAGGATCAAATCTATAATAAATACCTAGGCTGAGTGAATAGCTACTGGCACATTATCTTTATTCATCTTTTTTCTTTTGTATAATTTGCCTTTATTTTTCAACCAGCATTCATTCATGCAATTCAAGGGAATGGCACGCAAGCAGCAAATGCGAGCACGTAGGTCACTGTTGCAGCTTCGGCCTGCGTTCCACATCACCGCTTTTTGCCAAAGGTCACTGCTGTTGGCTAATATTTTAAGACCTTTTCACCCCAGAGAAAAGAAAATAATTTATGGCTGGGGCTCATTCATTATTCGCTATGGGGAAATGAGAAGTCCAGCGCCGTGGTTCAGCATTGCAAAGCTAGTGTCAGCATGAGTGTTAGTGACAAAACATCCATGGTGAGGACCCAGTAGGCCAGACACAGGCTGCCCATTATCCAGAAAGCTCAGAATTACAGGATTCCAGGACTCCATTTTATCCATATAATCCACATTTAAAAAAAATATTTCTCTGTAATAATAATATAAGATATATTTAGTCTTTATAGGAAGCAAAACTAACCTATTGGGTTTATTTAATGTTTAAATTATTTACTAGTAGTAGGATATGAAGATCCAAATTATGGAAAGATCTGTTATCTGTAAAACCCAAGGTCCCAAGCATTCTGGGTAAGAGGTCCCATGCTTGTATTATATGTGTATCAATTGTTCTACTTTCACTTTTCATATGGAAATCAACATCCTTTTTGCTGAAAAGCTTTATCTAAGCATCACGGCTATCCTTGGGACAACACTGTTTTTATAATGCAGGAGACTTCCATCTAATATTGGATTTCATCTCTGCGTCTTGTGATGCATCTGGGTGGACAGAAGCAAATAACTAGACACAAGGCCAATTTATCACTTGCAGTTTCCCCAGCAGCCATATAAGCATTACATATTGCTTCATTAAGCGGAGTACAGGTTCCCTTGCCCTTAGCATAGTTTACTTATCTGCTTCTTCCATTGAACAGTTCATTAACCCCATGTTAATTCCTCCAAGCAAAATTTAACTACATCCCACCTTCAGCTGTCCGTTTCAAACTGCTTTGATTTGTGATGCCTGGGAATTGCTTTTTTTTTTAATTTAAAGAGACAAGTTAATAAGACGTGTTTTTGGTGGGCAAGCAAGAGCTTCTCTATTTGCATGATACGTTTCTAATTTAACCTCACAGTAGGAGACCAGACTCTGCCATGCTTGGGGTGCCAGGGAGAAGGTCAAACACAGAATTGCTTGTCGATATGCTGAAATATTTATTTGTTGTTTTTTTTAAATGGCACTGCAATCAGAAAATATTGCTACAAATATGGGCTCACCATTCTTTACCTGGCGTCATGCATGAATGTATGAACGCCATTTCATTTAGAGGTATATTTTACTTTTATTTTCTCAACCATGTTACCTCTCTTTTTTTCTCAAAACTGTACCAGCTATGTGTCAGGTACACACAAGGTCATTTGATTATGCTTTCCCAAGTCCTGGCACACTTAAAGGAGAAAAAAAGGTTAAAAGTGAGAAAGCTTTGTCAGAAAGGTCTATATAAATACACCAGTAAACCCTCAAAGTAAGTTATCTGTCAAAAGAAACACAATATTTCTTTTCTTCTATTGTGTACACATGGGCTTCTGTATCAGACTTCCTTTTTTTAGCTTAAACCTCCAGGGCTAGGGCTTGAGCATGCTCAGTTTGCTCCTCTCTCCCCTCATTTTCCCCCTCCTCCCCTCACTGCTATATTCTGAGCCCAGAACTATGAGTAAGAAAGGAGAGACTCAGGCAGGAAGTGATGTCACACCAAGCTTATATGGCAACTGCTGTCCTAAACAAACAAAGAGAGTTTTTAGAGCTGTTTACTCAGATATGTTAAAGCATTCTGCAGAATAAATATAATATTATAGCTTGCACTATTTTGGTTATTCTATTGGCAATAAACTGCCTCTGTAGCTTTCCTTCTCCTTTAAAGGTTAGAACTAAGTAAGCCTTATCAGAAAGGTCCTCCTAAATAAACCAGTAAACCCTCAAAGTAGTGCTGCTCTGAGTCCTCTGTCAAAAAAAACACTGCATTTCTTTCCTTTTATTGTGTACACATGGGCTTCTGTATCAGACTTCCTGCCTTCAGCTGAAACCTCTTTGCCCCTGGTGTGAGCATGCTCAGTTTGCTCCTCTTCCCCTCCCCTCCCTTCTCTGCTGTAGTCTGAGCCCAGAGCTATGAGTGAGCAGGGAGAGATTCAGACAGGAAGTGATGTCACACCAAGCTTATATGGCAGCTGCTATCCTAAACAAACAGAGAGCTTCTAGAGCTTTTTACTCAGGTATGGTAAAATATTCTACAGAATAAATATAGCATTCTAGCTTTCACTATTGCAGCTAATCTATTGGCAATAAAACACCTCCTTTCCCTTCTCATTTAATGGTCTCATACATACCCAGATTTGGTAAGGCAGTTCGACTGATTTCAAAGCCCACTGCTAACCATCTACTTAAACACAAAATCTCATCTTCTGATGTTCCAGCATCTTTCTCACCCTTCTTTGTCCCAGTGTCCTTCTTACATCTACTTATATCTGTTAGTTCCAGGCTATTGACTTAAACACACAGTGCAGTGCTTTCATTCAGATGAATGGCCAAATTGCATGATATCTGGTCATATAGATAGATGTAAAGTCACCCTGTGGGCCAGCTGGCTGAATAGATGTATAGTAACTGCATCCAGGCTAAAATTCAAAATAGCCCCAGCATTTTAAACCCCCCACTGGCCAAATAAAAAAAGGACACTGTATATTGGGGGTGTGCCGAATCCACTATTTGGGATTTGTCCGAACAACCGAAACCTTTGTGATAGATTCGGCCGAATATCGAATCCGAATCCTAATTTGAATATGCAAATTAGGGGCGGGAAAGAAAAACATGGAAAACATTTTTTTTACTTCTGTGTTTTGTGACAAAAAGGCATATGATTTCCCTCCCCCCCTAATTTACATATACAAATTAGGCATTGGTTTGGCCAAATCCGAATCCTGCTGAAGAAGGATGAATCCTGGCTGTATCCCGAAACTAATCCTGGATTTGGTACATTCTACTGTATATGGCATCTTACAACAGTCCAGGAGTGAGATCAACCTTGAGAAAGATCAGATCTCCCAAACAGCCTGTTCTCCACAAGGCATTACGCCCCTTATAGACAAGTGAGGTTTTAATAAATACAATAGATGGTGAAATCACCTAAAATATATTCCTTAACCTGTCATAAGGCCTCCAAACACAGTGCATGTTTTAAACAATCTTGTGCGATGATTGATCCAAACATAATTCCACTGTGTAACATAACCACCACTGTTTGTGGGTTTAGAGGTTTAGGTTTGAGCCAGTGCCTTACTAGCTACTAAAAGTCTAATAGAGGAGAGTCCCTACACACCATCGGGTTTTCACACCATCGAAACTGAATTCTCCCAGACAGAAGTAGTGTGTAGCAGGTGTAAACATTCTGTCCTGGTGACTTATGCGGGGGTGGGGCTAAGTGTATTGATATAAAAATAAGAAACAGGTCCAACTTTTTGGAAGCTCTAAAAAGGTTTAGATTTTTCTGTGGGATTTAGTAATTGTATTTACACCACCAAGAAGGTGCTTTTATTTTATGGTTAGATACTAGAGGTGGTGGGTGTCCAGTGGTGTAACTAAGGTGTGTATCAGTATACCCAAAAGAAGCCTTGGACTGGAAGCAAGTATAATCATAACCATTTATCAGGGGCTTCAGTTTTGGACCCTCTTCATTTGGCCATGTTGCCGTGTTCCTTAGGTGTAAATGATAGGTTCAACAAAGATTTAGATTTTTCTGAGGGGCTCAGTAATTCTATTACACCACCAAGAAGGTGCTTCTATGGTTAGATGCTGGAGGTGGTGGGTTGAGCTAGATGAGGATAGTCCAATGGTGTACCTAGGGTTTCTATCCAAAACTGAAACTTAAACTTAGGACTCATTGGAAGCAAATACAAGCATAAACATTTATCAGGGACTTCATTATTGGACCCTCTGTCAGTACCTCAACCTGTGTAAGGGCTTGATCTTCATTGTCCATGTTGCTGTGTTCCTTGGCAGCAGTAATAGGTTGTAATGAAACCCCAAAAATGGCATTAATTATTTACTTAACTTTTTTTTTTTTTACATTCCTTAATCCAAATTTGATATTATTCATGTTATTTGACTGGGAAATATCATGAACATGATCAGTTATCATGAGGATCGGATGCTGCTGCAGGAGAAACCTCTGAGGACTCCACTTGGCCCTGAGCTTTCTGTTACCCAGCATGTTTTTGTGAGGTTAAATCCCACACAGTAGCAATTTCCTTTCATGACAATCAATACTTGATGATGCACTGGTTAATGGGCTCCAAATGATTTTCTCCTTACCTCCCCCATCCCACTCCCTCGCTCGGTATCTTCAGTGTAGATCCTTATATCATCTGATCAGGTTTCCTTATACTCTTTTTTCTATTGTCTCCTTTTTTTCTTAACGTATTGTGCATTCTGTTTTTCATGTAACTTTGCTGGAGTTTTCCCCATGGGCTTTTTACTAAAAGTACTGGGGGAAATTGTATACCCTGTTGTTAATTAACCAAAAACCTCAGTGTTTTATGGATTTGTTTTTCAACATAAAGGATGTTCCTCCTCAGACACCTCTGTGTTTTGATAGCAGAGCCATCAGTCACAAGGAGAGTGTCTTGTTTATACGACACTGACTGCAAAGCAATCACCTTTCTCTCACGGTGAAGCAGTTCATGAAAGGACACCAAGTCTTTGAGGAGAATCCTAATGACCTCTACTAGTCTGGAATTAATTGCTTGTGGGTACCTCGGCCACGAGGACAAGCCAATTCTCGCTCAGTAAAGAACAGACTGTTGGGATTCGTATCCCACATTCAAATTGTGTATTTACCATATTCCGTTATTAAGATTTTAGATCATGTAATCCCTTATTTCACTAAAGGTGTAGGTATTTTGGAACATTAGACATGAGATGATTATTTATGTCTTATAGCAAAGCTAAATCAGTTCTGTTAAACATATGCCATTGCATCTGTCACCTTTTTTGTAACAAGTTATGCTATAATCTGTCACAGTCTTTCCAATAATCTTGTCTCTTTAACTTTTTAAGGCAGAAATGACAATCTTGCTATATTCACTTATTCCTATACAGAACCATATGAGGTCCTGGATGAAGTCAGTTGTAATAGTCCTATAACAGGGATGTGGACATTAAAAGTACTGTTTATTTTAATTAGATATAAAGGTGTTGCACTGCTGGTAACACAATCTGCAGCTCAAATTGTATTACACTGTAGCTGATGGTATGGGACAACCTCAAGGCATTCCATTATGGAATGGACAGGTATGCTTCCTCCATATAGGATCCGGGTTTATATTTGTGGGTGGTATCTCTAGGGATAATATCCGGATGCAAACGTACACCCTGGCCCTCCACAACAAGTGAAACCCTGGTGCTCAGAAACCTGTCAACAATGTACTGCAAAGAAGTTCACTGGCACACAGGTAATGCTGATAAAGAGGTTGACCCCGAAACGTTGCATGGTGCATTAAATACATTTAAAGCAAGGGTTTCACCCTGCCAGCATTACCTGTGTGCCAGTGAACTTCTTTGCATTTCTAGGGATAAGCCACACTATCACATTCAAAAATCCTAACAGAAGATCTCTATGGGCCTCACTATCTAATAAATGTCCCATTGTAGACTCACTTCAATCCTCCTGGAACAGAGGAGTGCCTTTTAAATATTTAAGGTTTATTGACTCTATCACATCTCCATCTGACTGTGGCAACTTAAATGTCACTCTTTGGGTTAGTTTGGCACAGTTAATGCTTTCTTTGTGACTCCCTACGCCTCTGAGAGGGACCCCCTGCAGCTTCCTTCAACTGGGCTTCCTCATGGGCTTAAAGGAGAACTAAAGCTTAACTAAAGAAGTAGGATAGAAATGTTGTACAATATGTTCTGTACCAGCCCAAGGCAACCACAGCCCTTTAGCAGTAAAGATCTGTGTCTCCAAAGATGCCCCAGTAGCTGCCCATCTTCTTTTCTGCTGATTCACTGCACATGCTCTGTGCTGCTGTCACTTACTGAGCTTAGGGACCCACTCACAATATAGAATAGAAATGTCAAAATATAAGGCTGATTAGTAATTAATACAGATAATTACTACATGGCAGCACAGAAACCAGTGTGATTAGCATCAGAATTTAATAATCAGCCCTGTAGCATCAGCTTATATTACAGACAAACCTAATTTTCTGCTGGATAATTAGTGACGACCCCTAAGCTTAGCTTCTCAACAGCTGCTCAGAGCCCACTGAGCATGTGAGTGTCACAGACACTTTCCAAGATGGTGACCCCCTGTGACAAGTTTGAAGTCCTGGATTATTGCTGCCATTGACAAGCTGAAACTTTAGGTCGGTGCAGTAAGTGCAGTATATAAAATAT
This sequence comes from Xenopus laevis, assembly GCF_017654675.1. NCBI lineage: Eukaryota > Metazoa > Chordata > Amphibia > Anura > Pipidae > Xenopus > Xenopus laevis. The sequence continues at coordinate 117,490,598 of NC_054380.1, read as the reverse complement.
GGCATTTTTAGTAATGTTTATTTTAGGGTTTAATTCTCCTGTAAATATTCATTCCATGCACCCCTGAGTAAAACTACTTGGTACCATTATACCCCAAGTGGCCTTCTGCAGCTTTCTGGCCTTTTTTTACACCAGATGTTTTGTGGCAGGTCCTATATTCTTTAAAAAACTATAAATTATTAAATAGAAAGTTTTTGGATTCTTAGAAATAATGTAAAATACTGAAATCACAATTACCTGCTGTAGTGTTCTACGAATATCATAACAGAATATGGGGAATGACCCCTTAATCTTTTATACAGTGCCGTTCATTATCTAAAGCTGGCCATAGACGCAAAGATATGTTTTTCGGCCCGTGTGGAGAGTCCCGACAATTTTTGTCCGGTGGAGATCGGTTGTTTGGTTGATAGGACAGGTTAAAAGATTTCTGTCGGCTGCCGGTAATATCTCTGCATGTATTGCCGATCGTACGATTTTCAGTGGGAGACTGTCACTAGCTTTGGTCGGACATAACTTTCGTACGATTGCTGTCAGGGGCAGAACATCGGCTGATCTGTTCTTTTCTACTTTATTTGATCGGAATGGTTAGTGGCAGGTCGGGAGATGGGAAAGTACGATTGTACGTTGATTCGTAAGATCGGATCTTTGCGTCTGTGGCCAGCTTAATCTGAGGGGAAGTCCTATATTTTGGCAGCCAGTTTTCGATGTTATTCCAGAGGAAATGTGTGCTAATTCTTTCATTTATAAACCTTTACTTGGCCACGGATCATTAGGTATCCTGAGATCCAGTATCTAGAATCACTGAAAGTACATGCATCGATGATATAATTTGCGCAAATTTTGACACTTCTATGGTGGCCTGCTGGTACAGACCAATAGCAAGGTACTATGGAATTGTGCGTTGGATTGTAACAAATTTTTTTGGAATGATATACAGGTATGGGTTCTGTTATCCGGAAACCCATTATCCAGAAAGCTGTCTCCCATAGACTCCATTTTACTTTAATAATCCACATTTTTAAAAATGATTTCCCTTTTCTCTGTAATAATATACTTATACTTGATCCCAACTAAGATATAATTAATTCTTATTTGTTCAAAAAAAGTATCTCATAGCCCACACACAGTAAATTTAATCTCAATTGAATTTTATTCGTTTAAAGTCTCCTAAATTTATTTTAAATTTTTTTTTTATCATAGATACATTAATGCCTTAATAAATCACAGAAAGTTTTAACCATTTCATATTAGTTTTTGATGAATCAATATTAAATAAATTAATTAATTTCACGGACTGGCAAAAGAGCAACTGTCACCCTTCCTTAAGAAAGAAACAAACAGTTGCTCTTTTGCCAGTCCATGAAATTAATTAACTTATTTATATTGATTCATCAAAAACTAACATGAAATGGTTAAAACTATTTGTAATTTATTAATGTATCTATGATGATTTTTTTTTTGTTTGAAAATGAATTTAGGAGACTTTAAGCAAATAAAATTGAATTAAATCGAGATGAAATCTACTGTGTGTGGGCTATGAGATACTTTTCTTTGAACAAATGGTTATGTTTATGTATTAATTTCACGCACCGCTTGAAATTTCAGGCAAAGCAGTGTGCAGCCATTTATAATTAAATTACCGATAATATAATTAATTATTATTGGAAGCAAAACCAGCCCATTGGATTTATTTAATGTTTACATGATTTTCTAGTAGACTTAAGGTATGAAGATCCAAATTATGGAAAGATCCGTTATCCTGCAAACCCCAGGTCCCAAGCATTCTGGATAATAGGTCCCATACCTGTATTATACCATAGCTGTTCCATAAACAATATATATATATATATATATATATATATATATATATATATATATATATATATATATATATATATATATATATATATATATATATATATATATATAGAATATGATATAAAATATATTAAAAAATATGAAAATTTTTCAAGAATACAAATATGGAATGATCATGTGAAAACATGCTTGCTTTGAGCAGTAACAGGGGCATAACTATAGAGAAGCAGCGGGTGGGCCAGGAGGCATAGGGGCAGGTCCGGACTGAGAATTAAAATAGGCCCTGGCATTTCAGGTACACAGAGGCCCAATCAACCCACACAGAGGCCCAAAGAGCCACCACCAGCCCATTAAATAGTGACTTTCTATGGCACCTTACAGCAGCCCCTCTGGCATTTGCCAGAACCCACAGATTGCCAGTCTGGGCCTGCATAGGGGGCCCCATGAGGCCCAAATAAAGAGCAACTTCAGCATATATTGGTAAAGCAGGACAACCCCTGGATATGTTGGGGGCCCTAAAATTAATTTGCTGTTGGGCCCAGTAACATCTAGTTACAACACTGCCTACCTATCAATATCCAGCCCCTTTATATATATAATATATAATATCCAGGGCGAGTCTTTGGTTGTCAGTGTATCCTGCATCCAAATTATCTGAATTTTAGATCTCTCACTAGTTAAATTTACTTTGATTCTGCAATACTTAAACAACTGGTCATTATAGCTAATTATCCTATCCATATACTCAGTGACATGTCCCGTTAGACAATCCCTGTTCATTTGTTCATTATTTGATTACTTATGGTTATCGATATAAACTAGTAAGCGATAGAACTTCATATTAGTATCCCTTAATATAGTAGACATATCTACAAATAAAAATAATACGTTAAGTTTATTAGTTAAAAGGACACAAATGCGCTGCATATATCCTTAAGGGATGGATGCGACCCTTGGAAAATTAGCAGGGAGGATCTTGGTCCCCCAGTTTCTATTAGGCTCTGCTCCATTTAGGAAAATACAAAAATAAAGTTGTAGTGTGATTGGTCCTATAGATTAAGCAAATATTTCATAAGAATGTTTTAATGTATAATTACAGCTATTAACCAATTCTTTATACATTAAAGTTCAGACCTGGTCCATTTATCTGTTTTTATCTTGTGATGTAAAATTTTACTGTTATTAATAAGATATGTCATATTTATGACTGTATGTTCTATTTTAAAAAAAAAAAAATTTCAATAAAAAATATTGAAACCAATATCCAGCCCCTTTAAGAAACCCACACACACCTATTTTGCATTAAAGAAGCAGAACCCAATTTATGCACAATACGTTAAAACTGTAAACACACAGTACTTAACCATAAGTATGTTAACAGCTATAAATTAAAACATTGCCAAATTAAAACAATGCCAGCCTGTTAACAAGAGAATGGCTGAAGGCTGCCCATTCCTGCCACATTATCAATTAATTGAGGTTAGACATCCCTTTCGGAGCCGTATCCTTTCATGAGTCCCATCCCTACCAGACTGCCCAGGGCTGATACGGGTACTCCTACAATACCTGACACTGTATCCCTATGTAATTTAATGTAGGGTTGGAGCTGCCCAGGTAACATGTCAGCCGTTCGTTTCCTATTGCATGATTTAAACTTAAACACAGATTCCATCCACTGCCACCAGTTAGCTTCCTACTATGTTTCCCATAATCTCAGGACCGGAATGCGGGTCTTATCTAACTGTGTCCTGGCCCTGTTCCCTCCATCATCACTGGCTTGTGTAGTCCCTGGGGGAGAGCAGACATTTCTATTTGGCTTCTATTGAAGGGCATCGTTGGTATTAAGTTTCCTGTATATCCCATAATTTTGTCCTCCTCCCCAATTCTCAGAAACAACATTGTACCAACAAAGAAAATAGCTTGTCCCTTGCGTTGCCCATGCCTTTTCAAGTGTCCTGTGTATTGGACTAAAACTGTAATAAAAATAATGCATTTTCCAAATGCTGAGTCACATAATGATCTGGTTTTGTTTTCAGTGGTCGTTTATTTCATTATTTAACTGTGCAATCAGAGAGTTCCATGCTTTAGTGGCTTGTACAGGATTCATTGCTAATAATAACAATTCTTACTTCCTCATAACAGTGTTTTACTGATTGCTTCTTTATGTACTTGTAACCCAAGCAGCACCAGGATAATATTATAGCAACACATTTAGGAGATGTAGGACATAATTACTGTTTTCACGCTTTTCACCAGCAGTGTCAATATCTATAATATACCTGCTAACCTCTGTCTAATGACTTGGCAAGATCTGAAATACATTTCCCTGTAATCCCTTTCTGGGGTCATTTTTAGGTACTTTATATTTGAATATTCCCAGTGTTATCCTAAAGTTATATCCCCAGATAGTTATCTCCAGAGCCATTCATTTCTAGGTGTAATTAGAGTGGGATTAGTCAAATACTCTGAAAGCCCATTGGGATTAAATTTCGTTTTTCTTTTAAATATTTTATCAATTATTTGCCTTCTGACTCCAGTATTCAAATGGGTGTTACTGCCCCCATCTAACAAACAAATGTTCTGTAAGGCTACACATTTAGGGGCTGATTTATCAAGGGTCGAATAGTCAATTCGAATTAGAATTTTCAAGTATTAAAAATTTACATATTCGAATTTTAATCCTCCTGTTCGAATGTAAATTAAAATGTGAGATTTATCATACCTCGACCATGGAAAGAGTTCTAATTCCAATATTCAAAAAATTCCCTTTGAGAAAGCTGAAACGTCGGGGTGATTCTCTTTCTGGGGTAAGGGTATATGCTTCCTTTTTCTGATTTGCTATTTGTGACCATATATATGTGGTATGTATATCTAAATTGTATGTTTTTGCTGGCATTGTTTGCCCTATTTTGTGACCAAACTAACTTTCTGTGATTTTCTTTTTAACAAAATATATGCTCTTTTTTCAAATGCCACTTGGTCTATTTATTTGGTGTGCAGGCCCTATATATGTAATTTAGTTCATTATCTGGCCTTGTATGAGGGTTGTTTTGGGGTTTATTGCACCCAAAGATAATTATAAACTAAATTTATTGTAAAAATTGTACATTAGAGTGCCCTCCATTGATGAATATTTTCTGATTCTAATATTCGCCACCTAAAACTTGTGTACAAGTCAATGGCAGAGGTTCGCTGATCAATTTGGTGATAGTAATAGCCTTCCTGACATTTAAGGTTTTTTTTGGGAGAAAAATTTGATTCGCACGAATCGGATATGATTCGAATTTTCGGGTCGGAACCATTCAGTTGAATATTAGCCATTCCAATTTCTTCTTAAATAACCTCCCAGTCGAATTGTGAGTATATTCGAATTTAAAAATATTAACATGAACTTGAAATTTGACCTTTGATAACGGGCCGCTTACAGTATTGTTATTGCTACTTTTTCTTACTCATCTTTCCAGGCTCTTATTCAAATCAATGCATGGTTGCTAGGATAATTTGCACCATAGCTACCAAAGAGCTGAAATTGCAAACCGGAAAGCTGCTGAACAAAAACGATAACTTAAAAAACCCAAAATAATACAAAATTAAAACTAAATTGTATCAGAATATCAATCACTTCATCATACTAGAAGTAAATTTGAAGGTAAACAACGCCTTGAAACAACAAAAATTCCCACTGTGAAAATAGATGAGCATCTGTTACAATTAGCCAATTTACATGCAGATCAGACAATGAAAACAGTTCTAATCCAGTGTCCTCCATCAAGTTTAAAAACAATTTAGCTGTGATGTTGTTGATGCCTTCTGTACTCACTCCTTTATGTTTTGAATGTGTACAAAAGAAAAAAATGAAATCTGGCAGAGGGAATCATGTGATGCAAGTGTGCCAGTGATTGTGTAAATTAATTAGCCAATTAAATTAATAATTACAATTAATAATGAATCTCTGATCCACCTCAGCCACATCCAGGTATGACTAGAGATGCCCAAGTCCAAGCAGAAAAAGACTGTTTCTCAAACAGATTTATTCAACACACACACACAACAGTTTAGGGATTTTTCCTTTTTTATTGCAAGCCATTCCATTGAGTATATGGGGGGGGGGGAGTATTTGTACTGACTGTCTATTAATTCTAACATTTCTCTGTTCTGCAGTTGGGAAGACATCTCTCATAACAAGGTTTATGTATGACAGTTTTGACAACACATACCAAGTAAGTACCTTTGTACCATGCAGAGTAAATACTTATGTGATGGCCATTTTTCCTCAGAAAGCATGTAGTATGACTGAGTATCACTCAGTGACATCACACTCCTCCAGTGACATCACATTGGCTGCATGTTAGAGAAATAGAACCATAAGGAACGTTGCGGCCAGCCATAATTGCACATTCACCCCTAATATTTCCATTGGGCAAATACAAGATAAAATGAAAAAACAACAACAATATAATGACAATTTAAGAAGTTAGAAATAAAAAAATGCAGAATATATTAATGCAAACATTCATCCGGACTGCAGAGGCAAAATGAAAGGCAGCGAGGAACGACTAATGCACTCTAATTCATTTCAAGTGGCTTATTATATTAGAACAGGTTAGTAGTCACACAGCCAGAATTCTCACTGCCCTCTGAATAAAATGATGGTGTAAATCTAGTGCTGCAATCTCTAACCCGTTCTAATGTAATTATTCCATGCAGCTACTGAGCATACTAGGGTCACTCTTCATTGACCTGGGGGAGGTTTCCATCTGTGTATTATTGTATATTGCTGCTTTGGGACAAGTCAATCAATTGCACTGTTATTTGACTGCACGTATACTTGTGGGAATATTATTTTCTCTGTCCCCTCCACCAAATAGTCAGAAAAATAGGAGGACATGACTTCTTCCTTCTCTGTATATTTGCATCTATATCAAATAGTGGAGGCTCCTATTCCCAGTTGAGGAATCAATTTCTTTTCTAGTAAAATTGCTGGAGTCAATGGAGTTCATCCTGAAGGCAACTTGGGGTGAAAAGAGGTGTTTAAAAAATTTCTGTTTATCCTGAAGGCCCAGCCTGATAGTCAGTTAGGGTGAGATTATGCTAAATACCTATTTGCTTCCCTAAATATTCGGGGGGTTCCTGTCCAAAGGTTGGGTTCCAAGAGGGCTTAAACCAAAAATTACCATTGCTTTAGCGGGACTGAATAGAAAACCCAGAAAGATGCAGACTTGTTAGGAAGAGAGCATGTTTGGGGCAAAGTTAGGTTGTAGCTGTGGGTGTGATCTGGCTTTATTAGGGGCATGACTTTGAATTAGGAGGTGTTGGAAGGCGTAAATGGAAAATCTAAACAACATATATACTATGCATTGAGAAAATGCATAAATGCACAGAAGGTTTGGGTTATGTACACACTAAGCTGATTTCTTCACTGTTTTTTTAATGGAATTAGGTAGGATACTTTGTGCCAATGAATAATGTAAATTTACCCTTTATGTTGAATTGTGGTTTAAAAGGAGGATGTAACTGTGTGATTCTTTTACACAGCTGTCTGATGCACCCCCCCCCCCATTTTGTTTGTTTTAAGCAGCTGATTTTAAAAGAAGATATACATTTGTTTAGATTACCTTCCTTTAGATTATGCCTGCTCACAATATGCATATTTTATGAGCTTTTTTGTAAGACAATCTTTGCTGCTCTCTGTCCCCCATTCACATTTTTAGCTGAGTGTACAGGATTAATACTGTAAATGGATATAGTCATATGAAAAAGTTTGGGAACCCCTCTCAGCCTGCATAATAATTTACTCCACTTTCAACAAAAAAGATAACAGTGGTATGTCTTTTATTTCCCAGGAACATCTGAGTACTGGGGTGTTTTCTCAACAAAGATTTTTAGTGACGCTGTATTCAGTTGTATGGAATTAAATCAAATGTTAAAAACTGGATGTGCAAAAATCCGGGTACCCTTGTAATTTTGCATGTAACTGCTCAATACTGATTACTGGCTACACCAAATTGGTTGGATTAGCTCACTAAGCCTTGAACTTCATAGGCAGGTGTGTTCAATCATGAGAAAAGGTATTTAAGGTGGCCAATTGCAAGTTGTGCTTCTGTTTGACTCTCCTCTGAAGAGCGACCGCATGGGATCCTCAAAGCAACTCTTAAAAGATCTGAAAACAAAGATTGTTCCGTATCATGGTTTAGGGGAAGGCTACGATAAGTTATTTCAGAGGTTTAAACTGTCAGTTTCAACTGTAAGGAATGTAATCAGGAAATGGAAGGCCACAGGCACAGTTGCTGTAAAACCCAGGTCTGGCAGGCCAAGAAAAATACATGAGCGGCATATGCGGAGGATTGTGAGAATGGTTACAGACAACCCAAAGATCCCCTCCAAAGACATCTTGCTGCAGATGATGTATCTGTACATTGTTCTACAATTCAGCGCAGTTTGCACAAAGAACATCTGTATGGCAGGGTGATGAGGAAGAAGCACTTTCTGTACTCACGCCACAAACAGTCGCTTGTTGTATGTAAAAGCTCATTTAGACAAGCCACAGTCATTTTGGAACAAAGTACTTTGGACTGATGAGACAAAAATTGAGTTATTTGGTCATAACAAAAAGCACTTTGCATGGCGGAAGAAGAACACTGCATTCCAAGAAAAACACCTGCTACCCACTGTCAAATTTGGTGGAGGCTCCATCATGCTATGGGTGTGGCTAGTTCAGGGACTGGGATATGTAACAATTCAAATACACTCACGATACTTTGTACAGCTTGTTAACTTTCAGCCCAGTGTATCTTCCGATCAAATGACCCAGCGTGAAATACCAATAGTAGCAACAGAGATGAAGACATGATGCTGATTTTCAATTGGTGTGCTATGTTAGCCTGTGGAGACCTCCTAGAACCCACAGCCAACATTTGGCTACGTTTTTAGAAGTCGAAGTAAAATCGTTCGATCGATCGATCGAAGGATTTCATCGTACGATCGAGCGATTTTACTTAGACTGAATATGGCCAAATTAGATAAAAAAAAACTTCGACTTTGAATATCGAAGTAATGCAATTCGATGGTCGAATTTCGAATTTTTTACACTTCGAAATTCGACCCTTGATAAATCTGCCCCTTGGAAATCTACAAAGGCATTTATGCAGAGGGAAAAGTACAATATTCTGGAATCGCAGTCACAGTCCCCTGACTTGAATATCATCGAAAATCTATGGGATGATTTGAAGCAGACTGTCCATGCTCGGCAGCCACTAAGTTTAACTGAACTGGAGAGATTTTGTATGGCCAAATGGTCAAAAATACCGCCATCCAGAATCCAGACACTCATCAAAGGCTATAGGAGGCGTCTAGAGGCTTATGTTTGCAAAAGGAGGCTCAACTAAGTATTGATGTAATATCTCTGATGGGGTGCCCAAATTTATGCACCTCTCTAATTTTGTTATGATGCATATTGCATATTGTCTGTTAATCCAATAAACTTTATGTCACTGCTGAAATACTACTGTTTCCATAAGGCATGTTATATATTAAAAGGAAGTTGCTACTGAAAGCTCAGCCAATAATAAACAAAACTCCAAAGAATTAAGAGGGGTTCCCAAACTTTTTCATATGACTGTAGATAGATAGATAGATAGATAGATAGATAGATAGATAGATAGATAGATAGATAGATAGATAGATAGATACTTAGATAGAGAATATACAGATAGCTAAATGGATGGATGGATAGATAATAGGTGATAGATAGACAGATGGGTGACTAGATAGACAGATAGGTAGAGAGAGAGAGAGAGATAAAAGATAGATAGATAGATAGATAGATAGATTAGATAGATAGATAGATAGATAGATAGATAGATAGATAGATAGATAGATAGATAGATAGATAGATTAGATGATAGATAGATAGATAGATAGATAGATAGATAGATAGATAGATAGATAGATAGATAGATAGATAGATAGATAGATGACTAGATAGACAGATAGATAGCGAGAGAGATAAAAGATAGATAGATAGATAGATAGATAGATAGATAGATAGATGATAGATAGATGATAGATAGATAGATAGATAGATACATAGTTACATAGTTAAATTGGGTTGAAAAAAGACAAAGTCCATCAAGTTCAACCCCTCCAAATGAAAACCCAGCATCCATACACACCCCTCCCTACTTTTAATTAAAATTCTATATACCCATACCTATATTAACTATAGAGTTTAGTATCACAATAGCCTTTAATATTATGTCTGTCCAAAAAATCATCCAAGCCATTCTTATAGTCATTAACTGAATCAGCCATCACAACATCACCCGGCAGTGCATTCCACAACCTCACTGTCCTGACTGTGAAGAACCCCCTACGTTGCTTCAAATGAAAGTTCTTTTCTTCTAGTCTAAATGGGAGGCCTCTGGTACGGTGATCCACTTTATGGGTAAAAAGGTCCCCTGCCATTTGTCTATAATGTCCTCTAATGTACTTGTAAAGTGTAATCATGTCCCCTCGCAAGCGCCTTTTTTCCAGAGAAAACAACCCCAACCTTGACAGTCTACCCTCATAATTTAAGTCTTCCGTCCCTCTAACCAATTTAGTTGCACGTCTCTGCACTCTCTCCAGCTCATTTATATCCCTCTTAAGGACTGGAGTCCAAAACTGCACTGCATACTCCAGATGAGGCCTTACCAGGGACCTATAAAGAGGCATAATTATGTTTTCATCCCTTGAGTTAATGCCCTTTTTTATGCAAGACAGAACTTTATTTGCTTTAGTAGTCACAGAATGACACTGCCCAGAATTAGACAACGTGTTATCTACAAAGACCCCTAGATCCTTTTCATTTAAGGAAACTCCCAACACATTGCCATTTAGTGTATAACTTGCATTTATATTATTTTTGCCAAAGTGCATAACCTTGCATTTATCAACATTGAACCTCATTTTCCAGTTTGCTGCCCAGTTTTCCAGTTTAGACAGATCACTTTGCAAAGTGGCAGCATCCTGCATGGAACCTATAGTTCTGCACAATTTAGTATCATCTGCAAAAATAGAAACAGTACTTTCAATGCCCACCTCCAGGTCATTAATAAACAAGTTGAAAAGCAAGGGACCTAGTACAGAGCCCTGCGGTACTCCACTAACAACACTGGTCCAATTAGAAAATGTTCCATTTACCACCACTCTTTGTAGTCTATCTTTTAGCCAGTTCTCTATCCAGGTACAAATACTATGTTCCAGGCCAACATTCCTTAATTTAACCAGTAACCTTTTGTGTGGCACTGTATCAAATGCTTTAGCAAAGTCTAAGTAAATCACATCCACTGCCATCCCAGAATCGAGGTCTCTACTTACATTCTCGTAAAAAGAAATTAAGTTAGTCTGGCAAGATCTATTACGCATAAAACCATGCTGGCACAAACTCATAGTATTATGATTTGCTATGAAGTCCAGTATCTTATCCTTTATTAACCCTTCGAAAAGCTTTCCTAATACTGACGTCAGACTAACTGGCCTATAGTTTTGAGGCTGAGAAGGGGATCCTTTTTTGAATAGAGGCACCACATTAGCAATTCGCCAGTCTCTCGGCACTATGCCAGATCTCAATGAATCCTGAAAAATTAAGTAAAGAGGTTTGGCAATCACAGAACTAAGCTCGCTAATTACCCTGGGATGAATACCATCTGGCCCTGGACCTTTGTTAATCTTAACATGTTCAAGTCTCTTTTGAATTTCTTCATGTGTGAACCATGCATCATTAGTTGTATTACTAGAATTGGGAGTGTTAAGAAGGAAACCTTCACTTACTGGTTCTTCATTTGTGTAGACAGATGAAAAATACGAGTTCAGAATCTGCGCTTTTATTTTGTTTTCATCAACCAAAAAATAAAATAAAATAGATAGATAGATGATAGATAGATAGATAGATAGATAGATAGATAGATAATTACACTTTTCAAATGTTTGAATGTTAGTTGTAAATGTTATTGCTATTGAAAACAGTATCTGCCTGGCTGTGTGTGTTATCTGCAATACTGGTTCTGAATTCTATTTCATGAGTCAGAACCAGAGAAAAGGGATAAATAAATCCAGTGTCATTATCGTGCAAATAACTTAACTATTGAGAATGGGGGCTCCTTAACAAACATAGGCGCTGCACAAGTGAACCAATCAGCAACAAGTTCTGATCAGTCTGTTACAAATTAGAGAATGTAATGGAAGGCTTAATTGGAGGCCATTGGCAACTGCTCTTGTGCAAGTCAGCTCCTGTGTTTGTCACTGGACAGAATATATTCCTTCTCTGCACTGCTTGATGAGTGGTTCTGAATTATGCATGGAAACCCAGTAAGCATTGTATCAATTTTTAATCCAGTCCTGTGATATCACAACTTGTGTTCATGATGATGATGATGAGTGCACTGCTTAAGAGTTCTTAACTGTTACCTGGCCCTGTGGTTTTGGTAATGGCTTTATGATTCCACAGAGGGCCGTGGCGGCATGATCTGTTGGCGATATGGGAATTCCCTAGCTTACCATTTTAATAATGATTTTTTTGCAGGCTACCATTGGAATAGACTTTCTTTCAAAGACAATGTATCTTGAAGATCGGACCGTAAGTTTTACCTTTCTGGTTCTGTTGTTAATATACCTATTTTGTGAGCAATTTATAGTGATACCCTGCCAGATATCATGTCCCATTGCACATGATCACATAGAAAAAAAGGACCCACCCTAAGGAACCTAAACATGTATATTTTTATGAGAATGGTTTATTGAGATGAAGCAGGGTTTTAGCTATGAGCTGTTTTATGCAATATATTTTTATAAATACCTGCATTGTTCGGGGGTATAGTTTTCTCTAAAAATTTCTCTATATGTTTCTTTAATTGGTTTAAATGCATTGAGAGATGTATGGCTTGGATGGAAGCCTTTGGCTAATTATGATTGTGTTAGGCTAGCAAAAGTTTCTACTTTTTCACATCAGCATTTCTATGGTCAGTCTCCTGACACTGATAGGTCAGTGCAGTTCTAATTGGCATGAATGATCTCAGGCTCTGTGTGTGCTTCTGACCTACAGGCCTTACTGGCAAATATGTTGCAATGGCACTAGCCACTAGGGATAAAACATCATGGGGCAATGTCATGACTGGCAATGTGGGGCTGCTGTAAGATGCCATAGATACTATTTATTGGCTGGTGGGGGTTTGTTTGCACCTGTGTAACTGAATTGCCCGGGCCTATTTTGAATAGTTTTACACCTTTGAGCTTATTCATAAATCAAGTGCAAATGAAAATATATGTTTTCCCATAATGCACCCTTCCCCCACAAGTTGCACCCGCTACCCCAATACTAATTCGTTTTTGCTTCTGTATTCCGCTGTGGCATAACTCCTTCCCCACCTTACTGCTGATGTTACCTCCTATCAGTTTAAGGCCAAAGACACACACTTGATAGCTTGCAGCTCTGTGATGTGCTAATTATTTGCAGTGGGAAAGTTAAATACTAAGAATTTTATGAACAGACAGCTACAGATAGAGAAAGGGGAAGGGAGAGCTTGACGGACACATTGGATAAAAGACATATTGTGTGTATGGGGCAAGTTTGAGAAGAACAATACAGAATAGGAAGTCCAGAACAGAAAGCCAATGTTTTAGAAAATTACAGGGTGTGTAATTAATAGAGAATTGTTGTCTTATGCCCCTAAACCTTGTTTGCTGTTTAACATTTGTCTTCCCATGTCCCATCCTCATTCATAAACATCTGCTTCCTCATGTTGTCTTTGTCTGTTGTCTGTCTGTCTCCATCGCTCTATTTACACTGCTCTTGCCCTTTGCCCAGTGTCCCTGCTGTCTGCCTAGTTGATTGCCAATGGCTCACTACCCATTCTGCCTACTGTGACCATAAAACAACTATAATAGAGTTCTAGTGCCTTTGACTGATTCTTCATGCTGCCCTTACCTTTTGTCAGTCGTCAACTTTTCATTCTTGTTTGGTGTCCATGGTCCTCCATTGTGGGTTTCCATTACACTAATCACTGCTGCCTTTTACCCTCTGCCTTTGTCAGCTCTGGAATATTTTGCTGTCCTAATCCTGTTATCCATTGCTCCCTACTGCCTAGGCCTAGACATCACTGCCTCCATTGTCCGTTTATATTGCATCCCTGATGTTGTTGTTTGTTGTTAATAACTATATTGTCTTCTCATGAAACCCATAATTCCCTGTTGTCTTTGGTATTTGCCATGGGGCAAATTCACTAAGGGGCGAAGTGGTTGTCGCTTGCGAAAACTCACCAGAAATCCAATCTGCAAGGACATTGCCAATTTACTAACAGGCATAGATGACAATTCGCTAGCAAAAGAGTACAACGCTAACAGAGTTCTGCGCCCTTTCAGCAGGCACATTTTCGCTCAGGCGAACGATCGTTACTCCGTAAATTCATTAATGTGAGAATATTCCATTATGTTACCCGTTTCACCAAAGTTTCCTTCGCCAGTTTAGACCTGGCGAACTGATAAGATGAAGCTACATCCTCCTCAATCTTATGTCAGTGACATCATATCAGTGACATCATATCTGTATGCCTAAAAAAACGCTGGCATTTTTTTCACATTTTAAAGTGGGATTGTGTTTAAAAGTTGTGACTGTTAAAAATCTTTGTTCTAACATTTTTTTTAACCATTTGAGGGGCATGCCACATTTCTTTTATGGTGGGTTTATGTCTAGGACAATAGAGGATCTCTTTTGTCTTTATTTTGCTTCCTTGGACATGTTATAATAATAAGTGACCACATATATACAACCTATATGTAGCCGCTCTATTCAAAACGAAGTTTCGCTAGGCAGAAATGAACGTTAGAGAATGTTCACTATGACATGCTCACGCTGACAAACTTTGCCAGTGTTCGTCTGCTTAGATGCAACTTTGCATTTTAGTGAATTAGCGTAGTGGTGCCGGATTAGCGCCTGATGAAATAGTGAGAAGTGTGGCGAAGCCTTCGCAGGTGAAAGATCGGCCTTTAGTGAATTTGGCCCCATAACTTGTGCCACTGGCTGCTGTGTATAGTAGACAATGTGCCTTCTCTGCAGGTTATAAGTGTAATAGAAACATACAACTACTATTTTGGAAATGAACAATAGTGCAGGTATGGGACCTGTTATCCAGAATGTTTGAGATATGGAGTTTTCTGGATAAAGGATATTTTCGTAATTTGGATCTCCATACTTTAGGTCTGCTGAAAACCATTTAAACATGAAATAAACCCAATAGAATTGTTTTATCCCCACTAAGGATCAAATACTGTATATGATAGTTTGGATCAAGTACAAGGTACTGATTTACTATTATAAAAATGGAAATCATTTTATTTTCTTAAAATGGGATATGGCCTTTCCCTATTTCAGAGCTTTAAGATAACGGGTTTCCGGATAACCAATCCCATACCTGTAATAATAAAGCCTAACTCCCCATGGTAAAACCTTTGTGATCTTGTGACTATAAGACAGGTATATTTTGTTGTCCTCTGATTTATAACATCACTTTTCTCCTGTTTTAGGTTAGACTGCAGCTCTGGGACACTGCTGGCCAGGAAAGGTTCCGCAGCCTCATCCCCAGTTATATCCGTGACTCCACGGTGGCAGTGGTGGTCTATGACATTACAAGCGAGTATTGGTTTGAACCTTAGATTTCAACATAGACAGTCTCCGTGGCCCAAACAAAACACCAAACTGCTGCCCAAAACTTTTACTTGTGCCATGAGCCTTAAGCTGACCATACACGCATGGTAATATCATTTTGTGCGATATTCGGTACATATATGGCGGCCCGTCAGTCATATCTGCCTGCGTATGGTGCATTGACAAGTGAGGAGGTAAAGGGGATCTGCAGCCAGAATGACAATAGATAGAGATACAGTGCTTAGCCCATTATGCCGTACCTGTCCATTCAGACTGAGGGACACATTGGGGGTTATTTATTAAAGTCTGAATGCTAAAAAAAAATTACTATGAAGTCAGAATTCTTAGTGGAAAAAAACCTTGATTGTTTCGAGATTTATTTTACCCTGAGGCTGCAAAAAGTCAGGATCCAAAAATCCACCATCTCAGATCTGCTGAGGTTGTACATAAGTCAATGGGAGAGGTCCCTATACTATTTGGAAGTTTCTGTGGTCTGCGCTGGAATTAGCCCAAAAATCCAATTTTTTTGGGCAAAATCTAAAAAAAAGTCTAGCAATTCGGGAAAATTTTTCTTAAAAAAAATTGGGCGATTCGGGTTTTGCTCGATTTTATGGAGTTTTTCCCAGATCCGATTAAATTGAGGCTTTTATAATAATAAATAAGGTTAAATTGTGGATTCTAGTTTGGTCTGACTTTTTTAAATTATCAGAAAAATTCAGATTTTGATAAATAACCCCCATAATGTGTGAGTGCCACACTTGGGGGCTTTAAAGGAGTTGTTCACCTTCCAAACACTTTTTTTAGTTGAGTTGTTTTTAGATCGTTCACCAGAAATAAAGACTTTTTTGCTATTGCTTTCCATTTTTTATTTTTCACTGTTTTTCCAAAATTAAAGTTTAAAGGGGAATTCCAGCTTCCAAACCAAAATTTGATAAAGAGGCCCACATAACACAGAAATCCCTAATATATCACTCACAGTTACCTGTTTCTTCAAAAAGTATGAATAAATGCCATTTTTCTATGCTGAAATCCAGCTGTTTAACAGTTCTTCTCTTTCTGTATCATTTGAAATCCTGGCAGGGAAGGAGGGACTAAACACTGATTTTACAAATTATAACAACTTCTCCACAGCTTACAGACAGCATGCAGGGACTACATAACCCACAATTCATTGCACTATGATGTTCCATTCCTTATTAAAATCACATGTACAGAACTCATATTAGGACATCGTATGGGGATCCCCTGTATGTGATCTCCTATGCTAGAAGAATGCAACGTCGCCTGCTTTTACACTCACCTCTCCTCAAAGCAGACGTCATACCTTTCTCCTCCTTTCTCAGCTGTCAGTTCCTGCTCCTCCCTCCTCAGCCATCAGTCCTGGGTCCTCGCTCCTCCCTCCTCAGTCATCTGTCCTGGGTCCTAGGTTCTCCCTCCTCAGCTGTGAGCTGTAGCTCGTATTTGATTGCTGCAATTAAAAAACCTACAACGCTTATTGGCTAAAAGGAATGGCAAGAACAAGTAACTATAATCAGGGCACAGGGCTGAATATGCGCACCGTGAGGCGCAAGAGCTGACGACTGAGGTGGGAGAAGCTAGGACCCAGGACGGATGGCTGAGGAGCGAGGACTGATGGCTGAGTAAAACAGTAGTCACAGTAGTCAGCCAGCTCAGCAAAGTAGTCAGAAAGATCAGCAAAAGAGCAGGGGCTAGGCTTAGGGAACTGTCAGAAACCATTAAAAATCATGAATAGTTTGCATATTTTTTAGTTGATGTATATTGCAAAGTTTCTTGAAATTATGTTTACTTTCCAAAAAGCTTAAGTTATGTTTTTGTAGAGTTCCCCTTTAAAGTTTGTGTCCCTGGTGTGTCAGTCTGACAGCTCAGTGATCCAGGAGCAGATTCTGAATCTGTTACAATTTTCTACATTAGTTGATACATTTCTCAACTGCATCTGTGTAATATTGGCGACTCATGTATCAATTCTAACAGCTGCCTTGAATGAAACAGGGATTCTGCTCAGCAGGGACAAAGATAACACATTTATCAACTAAATGTACCAACTTAGAACAGTCGGCGACCCCCCTCCTGGAGCTGCTTTAGAAGGCGAGAGATAAAACTTTATGCTTCAATATTAGAAAAACTATCACAAATAGAAAGCAAATGCAAGAAGTCTTTATTTCTGGTGAACTATCTGAAACCAACTGAATGGAAAAAGTGTCTGAAGGTGAACACCCCCTTGAAATGCAGTGAATGAAACAATTTGGTAGAAGGACTGTGTGAGATCAGAGCAAAATGCTTCATGCAGAGATGACATTGCAAGCAGCTCCGTATCTAGCAGTTCATCTCATTAGCAATGTTAAATCCTCAGCCTCCACCCATGGGGGAACTCCTCACATCTCAAAACTGTTAAAACACTTTATCCCTTTATTAGCTAATTAACTGTTTTTATTAGCAGCTTTCAACATCACATTCAACATTTTATTTTTAATCACATTTGCCTGTGTTGTGCTAACAGTCCCCAGCTGTATGCGGGCGCCAGTGAGAGCACAGTTGGAAGACCCCTAAGGGCTCCTACACACGGCCGCTTTTGCCTGCGCTCCCCTGTGTTGCGCTTTCTTCTGTTCAGCCGCAGGGGAGCGCAGGAGTAGATGCAGTCAATTATTTTAATGGGGGCTGTACTCAAACAGACGCATGTAAGTGCCAAATGCAGGTTGGAACACAGCAAGTTGCATTTCACCTGCTTTCGGCACATACATGCCGGGTGTACAGTGGCGTAACTACTGGGAGAGCAGGGGGTGCGATTGGGCCACCCCCTCAGGGCCCCCCCGGCAGCTCGCACACCACTCTCTTCTAAGTGAAATGCGGCCGTTTCTGGCCGTACGGAGGGGGGCGGGGCCCGGCTGCACGTCCCGCGCCAGGGCCCGCCCCCCTCTAGTTACGTCTCTGTGGGTGTAAGAGCCCTAAACTTACAGCATCAGAGAACTGGAAATAAAAAAGCCATCATAGCCATAATACAATTGGGTGTAAGAGCCCTAAACTTACAGCATCAGAGAACTGGAAATAAAAAAGCCATCATAGCCATAATACAATTGCTCTGAAATGTCTAGTACATCTTTGTGTGTACAAACAAAAAAGCAGTATTCTGCTACTCTGTATGAGACATTGAGACTTGAATGAGAAACAGGAAGTTTGGTGCATTTTTGGAGCTCGCATTTCTTTTAGTAAATCAGGAGATAGGGCCAAAGCCATTGCTGTTTTTTGGATCTGGTGCTGCCCCCTAGCTGTGCATGACTTCACTTCTGCTATGTGTGATGTAATTTCTGCTAAGAGTGATGTCACATCAATCAGTGTTTGAGCTCACCCCCCAGCTCCTATGCTGAATTTATTCAGGTACTCACTTTTGGTGGCTAGGGAAATTTTTTTGCAAAAAAATAACAAGTGCTGCCCTGGTGCCAAATATATAAATATGGCTAAACCCTGAATTTGGTCCTCGCACCATCACTGACTTATATGGGAATCATCTGCAAGCATTTGTGCAAGGGCGAGACTAGGATTGTGCCTGAGCTTGGCCCAGCAAGCATAGATCATTTGAGCTACAATGTGCTTACCAGTACAGTTCTTTTATATCTGTAGCAGTTGATAATTGCATTTATTTGCACGAAACACAGAAAATAAAATTGCCATCGCTCGATCTAATCCACAATGTGTCGTTGGCCAGCTGCTAGAAACACCCTTGTCTCAGTGCTTGTTCTAACCCACAGTCTGGAATTGACCAGCTGCTATAAAAGATAATATTTGTACACAAAAACAATATTATCGTACAAAATTAATTTTCGATGATTTTCGGTGTGTATATGGCGGGAGGGGAGACAAGACAATATCGGCAGAAGACTTGGATATGGGTCGTCTCCTCGATCGGCCCAGGCGGAAAATTTTGTCTGGGTGCCTTTGAAGGTACCCGAAAGTCACCCACTGTTAGTTCTGAATCGTCAGATACAGGTAGAATTCTATTGTTTCTATCTGTATATCTGGCAATTCAGCTCTACACGTGTGTATTGAAACAAACAATCTTTCTTGGGAAGATCTTTGTTACATCTATGGTCACCTTAACCCTTCACTCCGGAGCTCTAGAGAGAGAAAGCAGGGAGCTTTTAAGCTCCAGCCAATTAACATACACCAGTAAATAATTCCCTTGCTGCTCTATTTATTAGCATTCTAAGTTTGTAGTGCATTTAAAATCAAGTCCCATTTGCTACCATTAGTGAACAGCACACACAGCATGTTTTCTCCTTGCTCTGTCTCCTAGTTGGCTGAGACTTTCTGAATTTGGGCTGCATATAGCTGGATACCATGCACATATAATAAAACGGACTATATGATACATTTACAGACCTGAACTCATTCCACCAAACTTCTAAATGGATCGATGATGTCAGAACAGAAAGAGGAAGCGATGTCATAATAATGCTGGTTGGAAATAAGACAGACCTTGCAGACAAAAGGTATGGGGAAGATTAATTGTGCAAATCACTACGTCATAGATCATCTAAATCAATGTCCCAGATCTTATGTTATTTAAAGGGGCGGTTCACCTTAAGATAAATTTTAGTATGTTATAGAATGGCCGTTTTTAGCAACTTTTCAGATGGTCTTCATTCTTTTGTTACAGTTTTTGAAATCTTCTTCTTCTTCTGACTCTTTTTCCATCTTTCTAATGGGGGTCACTGAGCCCACTAGCCTATAAAGTGTTGCTCTGTGAGGCTACAATTGTATGGCTATTGTTAATTTTTGTTTTACATTCAAACCACTGCCTGGTTGCTAGGGTAATTTGTTTTAAAACACTCACAGAAAGGAATGCATTTTATTCATTTAAAGGGGCCCATACGGACACAGGTGCATGTAAGCACCGAATGCAGTGTGTTGGAAGAGGACGGAAGAGTTGGCTGTGTTCTACTGCAGTTGAGTTAAAAGGGAGTGCAGGTTAAAGTGCTTGTACTTACTGAGTAGAACATAGGTTACAGCCATAGAGAACACCAGGCAGAAGCTACTGATTTTTGGCTGAACCCAAATGATGTGTTTTTGTTCAGAAGGACTACTATAGTTTATAAAAGCAAGCTGCTGTGTAGCCATGGGGGCAGCCATTCCAGCCAGCTGGAAAAAGGTATAAAACGGGATTCTTCTTACTTATCTGTTATCTACTGTGTATCCTGTGCTTGAATGGCTGCCCCCATGGCTACAAAGCAGCTTGTTTATATAAACTATAGTAGTGTTTCTGGAGCAAACACACAAGTTGTACCAGTACAGTGCAACACTACATTATATTGTCATTCATTTAAAACAGTTTAATTTTTTGGGGTTACTGTTCTTTTAAGGCAGCTCTGCAATGGACAATGAGCACTTAGCTTGCCAGGAATACCTATTCTTCTGTCTCTTGTTGGATTACAAAATTATTTCATTTACAAAAAGTGGTTTATTGAGCCGTGGCATGACTCCCACCAGTTTTGACAAGACAGTCCTGAATTGCAGACTAAAATAAACAAGGGTTTGCAGGAGATAAGGCAGGGTTTGGAGGAGACCAAGAGTATGACTGGTAATAAGGGCAAGGAATGAAATATCCCAGTTTTGATCAGTTTAGGGTACAAGCCAGGACCTGCATAAGACACCTGCACTTTGCAGCAATGACAATAAATAGTTTCAAGACGCTTGTTACACTCTTCACAGCAGTTGTCCCTATTTTAAAATGGACAGTCCTGATTTGTGGACCTAAAAAGTGGGTGGGGCTTACTATAACTCAAGAGCACTTCAGGGTGAATCCGTGGCTTGGCCTTTTAGGTCCCAGTGTTCTAGGAGGCACATTGCGTTTCAGTTAGCAGGACCATACCTGCTTAAAATGCAACGGTCACATATTTATCATCTCTTTTGTTCAACAGGCAGATAACCATCGAGGAAGGAGAACAGAAAGCAAAGGATCTAAATGTCATGTATATTGAGACCAGTGCCAAAACAGGATATAATGTTAAACAGGTGAAATGCCCATCCAGCTCTCTGGCTATTCATGCACCACAGAGCACTCTTTCTCTGTCTCTCTCTTCATTGGTTATTGTTATTCTCTCTGTCTGTCTCTTTCTGACTGTTATGATCTAGAAAACTAGAAAAGGCTGGGGTCATATTTATCAAGGTTTGAATTTCAAATTCAAATTTGAATTCGAACTTCGAAATTCGAATTCAAAAAGACCAACCCAAAATGACTAACCGAAAATGAAGTATAAGTTTTTTCGGGCGAATAAGTCCGTTTTCATTCAAATAGGTCCGTATTCGGCTGAATTCCAATCGTACGAATCGAAGGAATAGCGCATTCGATCGAATTCAATTTGAAGTTTTTCCCAAAAAAAAAGGGGCATATTTATCAAGGATCAAATTACGAATTGAAAAAACTTCGAAATTCGAATTCAAAAAGACCAACCGAAATTAAGGCGAAGGTTTTTTTGGGTCGAATAGGTCCTTTTTTGATTGAATAGGTCCATAGTTGGCTGAATTAAAATCACACGAATCAGGCAGGAATAGCGCATTCGATCAAATTCGATTCAACGTTTTTCCCCAAAAAACTTAGATTTTTCAATGTCAACCAATTGACTCCAAATAAGTTCTAGGAGGTCCTCCATAGGCTGAAACAGCAATTCGGCAGGTTTTAGAGGTGATTGGTCGAAGTCGAATTTTTAAAGAGACAGTACATAATAAATGTCGATATTCGAATTTTCACATTTTTTTTAAATTCGAATCGAATTTGGACTATTCCATAGTCGAAGTACACAAAAAATAGCTCGAAATTCTAATTTTTTTCATTCGAAAATTCACCTCGACCTTTGATAAATCTGCCCCTTGGTGTTCCTGCTGCTGGAAGGTGCCTAGTTTTATCAGTAATAATTACAGGACAGTTCAGACTTTTTTCCTTATTTCTAATTGTTATCACTCCAAACGTGTTGGATTTGCATTTGACATGAGGTCAGTGCCCTCGGACTAATCATTAGGACATACTGAAGTGATTTTTTGGAAGAAAGTCACATGTTGCTCTTTTATGACTCATTTATTACAACTGATTGAAAATGACTACCATGTGAGTCAGTACTGAATTCTCATCATTAGATTGAGCTATTTACAGCATACAAACAATTCAATTCCTAAAAAATGCAGTTTTAATTGTCAGTTAAACCCCTGACAGCAAAGAACTTTCATTGGCTACCAGTATTGCACGTGCCAGTGGCACAGCTCTCCATGCACAGCAGCCCATTGTAGATAAATGTCACTCCAATTTATCTTGCTGCTTTTTGTGTTGCACTCCAATCCATCCATGAAAAGTGTATGATAATTATGGCTGCACTAGTCAGTGGTACATACACTATGGTATATATTATTTATTTATTTTTGGATATTTAAGCCACACACTTCATTGCCACGCAGGTGCCATGATATTCTTGACAGTTGCTTCCTCCCTTGTTGCAATCCAATCAGCAATGCAGTTACAATGTGCTTGCTACATCCAAGCAGTGATGTGTGGGTGACACGTTTAAACTAAATTACAGTTTACCCCCTCAGTATCTTAACTTGGTCAATATACACTCCTAATGTTTTCACTTTTGCCTTCACTTAACCAGCTCTTTCGCCGCGTTGCCTCTGCTCTTCCCGGCATGGAGTGCTCCGAAGAGAAAAGCAAAGATGGCAGTATCCTTTACACTACAATGCCAGGTTTGATGTCTTGTTGTGTGTTTGCATTCAGGTAACTCCTACCAATGAACTAAAAGAGAGGGCTTATTTAGCCTTTAAGGTAAACCACACTTATGGAAATATAGAGCTTATTTAGCCTTTAAAGGAGAACTAAATCCCCCAATAAGAAAAACCCTATCCCTCCTATTCAGGGACACTTTTTGGAATACTCTGCAGGGAGGGGGGACTATCTAGGCTTTTCTTATTGGGAAGGGTTAGTTCTCCTTTAAGGTAAACCACTCCTATGGAAATGTTACATTTTATATATATATATATATATATATATATAATATATATATATATATATATATATATATATATATATTTATATATATATACTATAGTATATGCTGGTAAAAAAGTATCATACATATCATAAAAAACTGCACTCCAAGGACTTCATAGTGCATAAGCAAAAATTGTGTTTATTTCAACGTTTCGGAACCATCACTTCGGCACCATCACTCCGGCCGTCTACCTGAAGATGGTGCCGAAACGTTAAAATGTTTTGCTCATTTTAGTAAATACAGTAAGCTCCTTCCAGAAGTGCTATTGTTCTCGACATAAAACACCTGTATATAAGCTTTAAAGGGGTAGGTCACCTATGAGTTAACCAGGACAGCCTAAAGTTATTACTCTGTGAAGCTGCGGTTTTATTGGTGCTTATTCTATAGCTTCTTCAGTCCCGCTATTATTTATATTACAGTCTCTGATTCCAACATACTGTTTGGTTGCTACGGTTAACCCTAACATTCCAAATTGGTAAATTGCTAAACAAAAAGCTAAATAATTTAAAAAAAACATAAAAATGAAGACCAATTGCAAGTTGCCTCAATATCCCTTTCTGATCATACTTAAAGTTCATGTTAATTGATCTGCCTATAATAAGTTTACTTGAGTAACATCTTCCTTAACCAAACCACCCCCTCTCCAGTGATTGACATCAAACTTGACAAACCACAAGAGCCTCAGGTGGCCGACGCTGGGTGCTCCTGCTAAATTGCCTGGATGAACATACCAACTGCTGGATGCTTCGCCCAAAACACTTTCTTTTGGTTAGACTGGAAAAGAAAATCTTTTGGATGCCAAGCCTATAGAATGTCGAACAAACTTTCATTTACTCCAAAAAATGACATCAACTCCCCCCTCTCTGCCCCCCCCCCATATCTTTTCTCATCGTCTCTTTCAGTTTTGGGTTGTAACCCTTTAGTGACCATGTCCACATTTCACTCAGCATGCACAGGTTATATGTACAATAAGGCCTCCTCTAAGACACATATGCCATACGTGTAATTGTGTTGGTAATATGGTCTTTAAGGGGTTAATATTCTTTCCTATTTTCATTGAAATGTTCATATCACTTCTAGTTTCCTCTGTCTTTTCTTACTAACCCTGTGCTTGCACCCCTTACTCTTCATTTGCTCACTATACCCCCAAACATCCTCCCCTGCTCAAGATAAGGAAAACATATCTGTGGAATCCCATTTTTTTAAATATATATAAATATATATATAATCTAGATGCTAGAAACTGACATTTCACAGACGGATAGTACATATTGTGACCGATGTTCTCCACGTATCAAGAACACTCACGAAACATAGAGCTGAGGGAGACTTGCAGTGCATATTACACCTCGGTAACCCCCTCTTCTCACTAAGCTTATAGCGCCTATCAGCCAACTAGATTATCTTCTGTTTCTTGGTCTCGCTAATCAGATCTCGGAAGAGAAAAGAATGGAAAATGTTGCCTCTAAATGCAATTACGACCATTTTATTTTTTCACTTTTTGTTGTAAAATACTATTGTACTTTATTAAAATTGCCAAAAACTCAAGTGACCAGATGTGAGTTGCCCTGTGTCCTTCTTTAGGTTTCATTGCATAAAAAAAAACATGTACTGTATGCTTCTGTTCAGTGATTGCCACCATGGAGGACAAGAATGGAAGTCACACTATTGTTACCACATTGTGCAATAATTCCAGGTTTATGTCTAATAAATGTATGTTGTGGGGGTGTCCTTGGTGTGGGGGAGAGGGGCCTGTGCAGGGGACCCATGGTTAATGTTTGGATTTAATTTTTCTTCACTAAATGGAAACAATATACAACTGTGTGGAATCCCAATACCCTTATATCTAAAATCCCTGCATTAAAAATGAAGCATAAGTGAAATTTGAGGTTGGAATTTCCTTTGATAAGACTAAGATAGAAAAAGGGTTCCACTGGTTAGGGCCTCTTCCTTTAATTGCACTTGCTCTGGAAAACACAAGTTTAAACACAAGTCTTTAATTTTTTTAATATTATATGGAACATGAGGACAGACTTATCAGAGCTTAATGACACTACATACCGGTACGTAGCCCAGATGGGTTTCATGGTAAGTTGGGTAGGTAGCATAGGGTTTTCTCACAGTCACTCTAATGTAGTACATTAGTGCCCAAACTGTAGGACTGGTCCCTCTGTGGTGGGGGGTCTCAGCCTGAAGATCACATAGGGTGAAATTAGGTGAAGAATGGCCATCTGCTCTGCTAGATATACCTAAAATCCCAGCATGAAGGTCAGTTAATGTTTGAATTAGGATGAATATGTATTTTCTATCAACAAGTATATGTTCTTGAAATTATGACACTACTTTCCTATATTGCAGCCATTTCATTGGCAGGGGAGTCCAAATGTTGGACCTTTCAGTGGGGACCTGAACTGGAAACCTCTTACAATCACTGCTCAGTTGTGAAGAAGAGGCCATTCCATGAGCGGATTACATCTATTTGTGATATGGAGGGGTTCATTCCTAAAACAAAACCACACTTGGGAAAAAGTCCCATATCCCGTGGCTGTACACCGATCATTTCATACGTTTGTTGTGAGATTCTAGATGCAACGATCATGACTTTTGGTTCATAATGAGATTAAAAAAAATGTACTTTTAGCACTATATAAGCAGTAATTAGACAGAATAGACACATTGGAAGATGATTAGCTAAAAAAAAAATGTAAAGGGTAGATAAATATATTTGTATCTGTGTATGTTGAAAAAGTTGCAAAGTTTCCTAATTTAGGACTATGGGCAGTGCTGTTAAGCTTCTGGGGAATACGTCACTTTACTAAGATGGTAGAGGAAAGGAAGGTGTTTTTTTTTTCCCACAGAATCACATCCCAAGAAACCAAATCTTAGTTTTTTCCCCCAAAAAGATTCCACTTATTTATATAGGCACCACAAAAAATAAGCTGTTTTTCCCCACCTTATGCTTTTCTCCCTTCTTTTTGATACTTTGTTTCTGATCACCACAAGCCAAAATGTTGACTGGCCTCTGATTATTTTCTCCTTTAGCCTCCTCCCATTGCTCTTCTTCTCATTCCTTCTTTTTATATCTCTTCCGGGGTCCACTTCTCCTATTTTCTTTTCTCTGGCTTCCCTTGTGCTCAGTAGTGTGGGGATGTCCCCTCTATCTATTTGCTACCTCTTGGAATTTAGTTGGGCTCCCATTCTGCCCTCCAATAGATGTGATTTCTTCTCTCTCTAGATTCATCCCTGTTTCAAAAACGACTGAGCCATGCTGAGACCCCACTTCCCAGCAGATAAATAGATACAAAAATTGAAATAAATTGAAGTTGAAATTCCACTTTAATACTGAACATCATTTATTTAAAAGTTCTAATTCAGAATAAATATGACCCTAATGCAACACAACCTGCAGTCCTCCAGATGTCTAAATAGGTCTCCCAACATCCAACTGCAAATGGAATGGTGGAAGTTGCAGAAAACTAAAAGTTGCCCTGCATTAGTAATCCCCTCCACACAAATGGAGTACAAAAGTTCATATAAGGGACATGGTTTCCTTAGAGCTGCACTTTTCTTGTATGTGGAGTGTAGGAAGAAAGAAAATGCAGCAGTTGTTGACAAGGCACCGACCAAATAAGAGTTTCCCTTACAAGTCAAAGTGCAGAGAAATTCATTAAAATGTTTCATCAGCTGAGTGCCCATGTCCTTCTACAACTTGGTATACGTTTACCAAACTAGCTTAGCCAGCCAGCCCTCAACATTACTGATGTTGGCATCACCATCCTCTTCTTTACTGTCTCGAGTGCTGCATTCCAGGAATTCAACCTTCATAGGCAACTGGGTAAAATCAAAGTCTTTGCCTTTCTTCCCAAGTTGTGTTACGCCTGAGTTGCTACTCTCCAAGGTGCTGGGAGCAGCTGAGCGGGTAACACGAAGAGTGTTCCTATTAAATAGAAAGAAAAAAGAAAAACATATATAAAAATATTAGTATACATAATGAGTCATATGGCAGTGAGAGGCAAAGCCCTATTTAAAATCTTAATAGAGATTAAGAAAAAGAGTAATACAAGAGAGTAAAGATATATGCAAATGTATGCTTTGCACAAATTTAATATAGCTTCTGCAAATCCAGACAGTATTTAGCAACCCATCCACCAGTGGAAGAACGATTGATTTCATAGTTTGGACTAGTGCACAGTGTGAGTAACTTCTTACTATCCAAGTCTTTATTTTTGTAATATGGCAACTTTCAGCACAATTAAAACGTGCAAATTTTATGTATGTCAATTGAACAATACTACATTGCAAAACGCAAATTTTAGCTGTTTTGTAACTTTTATTACATTTAATATTACTTACAGCTCTTTCTCCAACTGCTGCTGTACAAGTTTGGCTGATTTGGCCATTGAAATATCTGTGAAAATATAAAGACATAAATTATTAGCAGTAGACAAAAGTTGGCAGGGCTTTATGAAAGAAAAGCTAAACATGTATTGTTTTATATGGGTTACTGCGCAGGAGCAACTTTGCCCAGTGTTAATAAATGAGCCTGCTAAAACTTAGCATAATATGATCCTTTAAAGGGGACCCATCACCCAAAAAAATTATTCAAAATCCTATTTTATCACATTAGTCAAGCAAAATGAACTTTAATTACACTATATAAATTATTTGAATCTTGTTTCCTTCAGTCTGGGAATTCATGATTATATCAAGCAGGCAGGAGCCATTTTGTGGACACTGTTATTAAGACAAGCCTTGTATTATCTCAGAATCTTGTTTATACACCAGAATGGGGGACCTGATGTCCATCCCCATGTACTGGCTACACAATTAAAGGGTGAAGACAACAGGGGGAATGTGGGGAGAGCAGTGACATCTAGGAAGTGCTGAATGGAAAGTGAAAGTAATTTTCTGACTACGGCATAGAGGAGGGGCAGACAATATTTGATTGACAGCTGAGCTTTTTAAATGAGTTTACAACAGCTATGAATGTTTTAATAAAAAATAGAAATTGAATTTCATGTTTAATTTGAAAAGGACTTTTTTTTTTATACAACTTTTTGTGTCTGGATGACAGGTCCAATTTAAAGCGATACCGACACTTTCCTATAAAAAATTCCCAGGAAAGAGTCAATATCAAGGAAGTGGGACGCTGGGCTGGGGGGCAGAGCAATCCTTCCATAGGCTGAAGTCCTGTTTTGATTTGTAATTAGCCTATGGAAGATTTTGCGGAGAGAAATATTCAGCGTGCAGCACCTCCTTGATATGGACACATTCCTAGGATTCTCATAGGAACGTGTCGGTATCGCTTTAAGAACAAAAATGAATATATTTTTTCCTTATAGAAATTATTACAAACACGCACTATTAAAAGTTGTACATGTACATCATTCCAGCGCCCGTGTACATAACTCAGAGACGGACCTACCTTGTTTATTGCAAGCAAGAAGTATTGGTGGTGCATTTTTCTGTATTTCCACATCTGTCAATAGCTGGTAAAGAAGCTCAGCCACCTCTTTCACCTCACGTTGGAATGCTGAACTGTCCACTACAAACAGCAAGGCCCTGAAAAAATGTAAATTATCAACTCTTATAGATAGTGCCTTTTCTCTCACACAACTCTCTCATTTTACTGAACAACAAATCCTACAATGAAATATCAATCGTTTGCATTTTTCTTTCAAAGCATTAAAACACACCAATTTATGCTAGAAAACGAAATAAACGTAAAATTAGCTTTTTGCCTAAATTCGGATTCGGGATTCAGCTTTCTTCAGCAGGCCGAGCCGAATCCGAATTTGCATATGCAAATTATGTGCGGGGAGGGAAATCACATGACTTTTTGTCACAAACAAGGAAGTAAAAAATGTTTTCTCCTTTCCACCCCTAATTTGTATATGCAAATTAGGATTTGGTTCGGTATTCAGCTGAATCTTTCACAAAGGATTCGGGGGTTCGGCCGAATCCAAAATAGTGGATTCAGTGCATCCCTAATTATAACATGAGCGAATAAGAAGCATTTTTTTATCACCACTGGAGAGCTACAGGCCATTTGTGGATAAATATAGACCAATAGCCAGGGGAAAATGAAGGTCCAGCCCACTGTACATGGTTGTCATAGAGTTGTTAGAGGCCCATTTATCAAAGGTCGAATTTCTAATTCATGTGAATTTTCCTTTCATTTGAATATACTCAAAATACGACTGGGAGGTTATTTAAGAAAAAATTAGAATGTCTAATATTTAATAGAATGGTTCCGTCCCGAAAATTAGAATCATATTCAATTCGTACGAATCGTGTTTTTGTCGCTCGAAAAAAACGTCAGGAAGTCTATTAACATCTCCAAATGGCTCAACGGACCTCTGCCATTGACCTGTACATAAACTCAGGCAGGTTCTAGGTGGCGAATATTTGATTTAGGACTGTTTCCATTTTTGATTGTTTCCATGTTCGATATGTGATAAATCTCACATTTGAATGGGGGGATTAAAATTCGAATGTCAAAAGTTCGACACTCGAAAATTCAAATTTACTATTCCACCCTTGCTAAATCTGCCCCTTAATGTCTCACTCACTTATCGTGGATTGAATGACAAGTTAGAAGATGAATAGTGAGGTGCTGATCAGAAAAATCAGGAACAGAAAATATAAAAGACCTCTGAAAATATTCTTGCTTGGCATTACAGCCTCCAACCTCTATTTTAAATCTAGCATCAGTTAAAGACAATTAAATCAACAACATATGGAAAGCTAATTTTAAAACATATGCCTGTCCCTGATTCAACATATGGCATATATGCTCAGAGACTGTACTCGAGGTTATACCTTGCTGATGCTTTATATTGCTCCAGGAATTGAAACCTCAAACTTTCATGACCAGGAAGGTCAACAAGTGTCAAACTGGACCCCTTTGGGAGGAAAAAAAACTCAATTGTTAGCACTCCAAATAGCCCCGAACAGCTTCCCCAATGTCTTCCGTCTGCGGCATGTCACTCGCGGCGCTTCGTTTTCCGAAGTCGCCCGAAGTTTCCTCGTGAGGCAACTTTGGGGCGACTTCAGAAAACGAAGCGCCGCGATTAGTTGCCGGGCGACTAAATCTTCCCGAATCTTCAGGTGTGACCTTACCCTAAAACGTGTGTGGATTTACATATTGTTGTATCATTTACAATCCTACATTTTAGCTAAACTAAAAAAAAAAAAACCACAACATAAAAAGCAATAAAGATAAGTCATTATTTTTGGCATACTATTTGGAGAATACACGTCTTTTTGAACTGACCCATAATAAAATTTGTTGGTCCTTATTTCCTTTGTTCACTTATCTGGCACCACATCACTAGCTACATAAGCAGCTTGAACATACTAATAATGCCAGACTTATTTTAGCTAAATAATGCCTATGCTACACTGTGCAATGACTACTTTCTCCACTGTAAACGAATGAAACAATAAAACATTACTAAAGATCTCTAGAAATCTAAGGGCCAGATTTATTAAGGGCCGAATTGAAATAATCTAAACTCGATTCGACATTACCTTTCCCCTATAAAAATTCTAATTTGACAATTTTGCCACCTAGAACCTGCGGAGTTCATTTATAAGTCAATGGCAGAGGTCCAGTGACCAGTTTGAAGAAGTTACTAGCCTTCCTGACATTCGTGTTTTTTTCGGAGAAAAAACTTGATTCAAATTTAGACAAATTAGATTCGAATTCGATTTGAGTTTTCAGGTCTGTAATATTCATTCAAAGTTTTTTTTTTTTTGAAAAATTGAATTTCAAATATATTGGAATTTATTAGAGTTAAAAAAAATTCACATGAATTCGAAATTCGACCTTTGATAAATGTGCCTCCCAGTGTGTGGGTCCCTAGTAATTGGTTTCTCCCAGCAAACCTAACTAAGCCAAACTATGCTAGTGACCTGCCAACATTTTGAGTGCGAAAGACTGAGGCCCTTTAAAAAAATAAATAAATAAATCTGAGACCATCACCTTGTCACTCTTCACTTTATATGCAGCAGTATTGGCAGTGATAGATGTTTGGGTTTTCTTGTATGTTCCTGTAAGCAACTAAAAGAACACAAATTTAGAACATAAACACCAAAGGAGAGTACTTATCCTATCTGTGAGATTATATATATACTAGACATTAAGCCCGTTAAATTAACGGGCGCTAGAACGGGCAGTCAGAGATGGTCCGTGGGGCACATGCGCAGTAGCGCAATCCCACGGACACAGGGACTGGACGCAGAGACACTTCAACTTTATTATATAGGATATAGATATATATATATATATATATATATATATTTGCACTGTTTGATTCCAGTGGGGAACCGAAACATTGAGCAAAATAAACCTTTGGAAGAGAGTGCTGTTCTTCTGCATTGCTTGTGTTGTTTCTTAACTCAGGCACCCAGATGAAACAACTGTCTCTGTCTCTCTGCGTCTGTCCGTCTGTCTCTCTGCGTCTGTCCGTCCGTCTCTCTGCGTCTGTCCGTCCGTCTCTCTGCGTCTGTCCGTCCGTCTCTCTGCGTCTGTCCGTCCGTCTCTCTGCGTCTGTCCGTCCGTCTCTCTGCGTCTGTCCGTCCGTCTCTCTGCGTCTGTCCGTCCGTCTCTCTGCGTCTGTCCGTCCGTCTCTCTGCGTCTGTCCGTCCGTCTCTCTGCGTCTGTCCGTCCGTCTCTCTGCGTCTGTCCGTCCGTCTCTCTGCGTCTGTCCGTCCGTCTCTCTGCGTCTGTCCGTCCGTCTCTCTGCGTCTGTCCGTCCGTCTCTCTGCGTCTGTCCGTCCGTCTCTCTGCGTCTGTCCGTCCGTCTCTCTGCGTCTGTCCGTCCGTCTCTCTGCGTCTGTCCGTCCGTCTCTCTGCGTCTGTCCGTCCGTCTCTCTGCGTCTGTCCGTCCGTCTCTCTGCGTCTGTCCGTCCGTCTCTCTGCGTCTGTCCGTCCGTCTCTCTGCGTCTGTCCGTCTCTCTGCGTCTGTCTGTCTCTCTGCGTCTGTCTGTCTCTCTGCGTCTGTCTGTCTCTCTGCGTCTGTCTGTCTGTCTCTCTGCGTCTGTCTGTCTGTCTCTCTGCGTCTGTCTGTCTGTCTCTCTGCGTCTGTCTGTCTGTCTCTCTGCGTCTGTCTGTCTGTCTCTCTGCGTCTGTCTGTCTCTCTGCGTCTGTCTGTCTGTCTCTCTGCGTCTGTCTGTCTGTCTCTCTGCGTCTGTCTGTCTGTCTCTCTGCGTCTGTCTGTCTCTCTGTGTCTGTCTGTCTGTCTCTCTGTGTGTGTCTGTCTGTCTGTCTCTCTGTGTGTGTCTGTCTGTCTCTCTGTGTCTGTCTCTCTGTGTCTGTCTGTCTGTCTCTCTGTGTCTGTCTGTCTCTATCTATATCACAGCTAAATGTTGCATAGTAGGGCTATAGTTTCCATCTACTCTGAACAAAGACTCAGCAGCTTGCCCTTTTACCATAAACTAGGGATACACCGAATCGAGGATTCGGTTTGGAATTCAGCCTTTTTCAGCAGGATTCGGATTCCTTGTGTGTGGCAGAACCAAATCTGAATTTGCATATGTAAATTAGGTGTAGGAAGGGAAATCACGTAAAGCTGGCCATAGAGGCAACGACCTGATCATACGAATCGAGGATTCGTACGATTTTCGGACCGTGTGGAGAGTCCTGACATTTTTCGTCCGGCGGAGATTGGTCTTTGGCCGATCAGACAGGTTAAAAGATTTCTGACGGCTGCCGATAATATCTCTGAAAACGATTTTCAGAGGGAGACTGTCACTAGATTTAGTCGGACATAACTATCGTACGATTGCTGTCAGGGGCAGAACATCGGCTGATCTGTTCTTTTACTACTTTATTTGATCTGAATGGTTAGTGGCACATTGGGAGATGGGGACGTCAGATCATATGTTGATTCGTACGATCAGATCTTTGCGCCTGTGGCCATCTTAATTTATCGTCTCAAAAGAAGGAAGTAAGACATTTTATTTCCACTTTTTCCTTTTCTACCTCTAATTTGCATATGCAAATTAGGTTTCGTATTCAGACAAATCTTTCACTAAGGATTTGGCCGAATCCCAAATAGTGGATTCGGTGCATCCCTACCATAAACCAAGCACAAGTTAAAAAATGTGTAAGCTTCTAAAAATCATGAGCGTGAATAGATTATACCTGAATAAGGATAACAGCTTTCTATGCAACAACCACAGCCACATTTTTTCATACCCTGTTGAAAAGTAGAGTTTTTCCGGAGTCACACACTCCAACAAGGAGCACTGCTCTGCGGCTGATCCGACTGCCTCTCAGAATCTTCCACAGAACTGAGGAGAGACAAAACAATGTGATGCCCTTCCCAAAACACAAGCAACTTTAGCCTACATTAAATTAATACTTTATATTGAACCGCCCCATAATAAAATTAAATGGATGCGTTTGTTTCATGACAGTGCAAAATGGAGAAAGAAGAGGACATACTCATACGTTACTGACAGAACCCCAACAGGCGGTTATAATCTCACATTGGGCAATTGCACAGTAACAGATCTGTAGAAGTACAAGTTATTAGTAAATGTAACTGCTACTGAAAGCAGCATCTGGCTGGTCCTCTTCTGCACTGCCGGTTCTAACAAGAGAGACACCTCCACCCCAGATCTGCAATCCTATTCATATTCCAGTCTCTTATTCATATCATTGCATGGTTGCTAGGCTAATTTGGACCCTAGCAACCAGACTGCTTAAAATGCAAATTGAAGGGTTGCTAAATAAAAAGCTAAATAACTCAAAAACCTTAAATAACAAAAAATGAAAACTAATTGCAAATTGTCTCAGAATATCACTGTCTACCTCATACTAAAAGTTAACCCAAAGGTGAATAACCCCTTTAAGTCCATTCCCCACCTCCTCACTCACCAAAGCTGAGCAAAACCACAATCAGGGCGACCCCCACCGAGAGCAGGGTCGGGTCTTGCCTCTGAAGCTCCTGTTTAATGAACTCCATGTCCGGCAACCACCTGGAATCAACTTGTACCGCAGCCTCAGCCATCACTCACACGTAGCAGTAACTATTCTCCGCGCATGCGTAACTCTCCGATCTGCTCTTGCGAATTATTAAAAACGCCGGAAGCGATGCAGTGCGCGTGCGCCTTGAGTAAGAGTGACGTGTAACTCTCCAGAAGGGAACCAGTCAGAGTGAGACTAAATTACAGCCGCTGTTGAGAGGCGCGGTGCAGGCTGGGAGATTTGAGAGCAATCAATGGTCGCCGGTTTGGTCCCATGTCGGGGGGAGTCTGTGATAAATTATGAATGAATATTTCTGGCATCTAATGTTACATTTAATTTTCCTTGTGCTTCATAATTATCTACATGGACCAAACTACAGTGGCTTGTGACTTGTAATAGCCCTATTGCAGACAGGCAGTGGGGGGGTACAGCCCCCCCCATGGAATGATGGAATGGTTTAGCCCACAATATGCAGCAGGGTTGCCAGGTCTACTGTTCAAAACCAGCCAAAGTCAGCTACAAAATCAGCCCAAAACTAGCCAAGAGGCACTTCAAAAGTAGCCCAAAAATAGCGCAATATGTGCAGTGAAAAAAAAGTCTAAAAAAATAAATGACTATATGTGAAAATTCATTTTTCCATGAAGCAAAATGGAACAGATTTGCCCCTCACCAGGGGTGTAACTACAGAGGGGGTCCCAGGAAGTATAGGGGGCCCTAATTCATATACAATTTCAATAAATATTGGTAAACCAGGTCCAACCTCTAGACATTATTGTGGCCAGCTGATTTTTGCCCCAAAATTGTCTGAAATTGAGGAAAGTCACTGGAAAAAGCAAGAATGCTTTAGAGTGACGGGAGACCGGGCTACAGAGCCCAAAATTCAGTAACTCCTGTCCAATTGCATGCTGGGTATTGTAGTCTTACATTAAAGTTGGCAGTCGGGAAATTGTTAAACAAAAACTGCATTACCCAACATGCATTGGGAGACTTAGGCTTGGCACATTAGGGCAAGGAAAAACTTTGGCTGGTTTCCAAAGTACAAACCAGTCAAAGGCCCAAAAAGTAGCCCAAATCCCTACCTTGGCTAGTTTGTACTTTCAAAACCAGCCTGGGCTTAGTAGCCCAAATTGGCTGGAAAACCGCCAAACCTGGCAACCCTGATATGCAGTTATGCTTCTAGGCGCCAAGGTATTTCCTAAGCTCCACCCCTTTTGAAGGTTCATGGTTTAGGGCTGTCCCTTGTAAAATGGGATATTTGGATGGGTGCCTAGAGCAGGGGTCCCCAATCTTTTATGTTTGTAGCTACATTCCAATGTAAAAAGAGCTGGGAAGCAACACAAGCATGAAAAGTTCCAAATAAGGACTGGGATTGACTGTTTGGTAACCCCTGTGTGGACCACAGTTGTCAGGTCTAATTTTCAAAGTCAGCTACAAAACTCGAAAGTAGTCCGTATATAGCACACACTGTGCAATGAAAAAAAAGTATAAAAATAAATTAATATATCTAAAAATACGCTTTTTTCAAATGGTCACTGTTTCACAAATTTTTCCATGAAGCAAAATGGACCAGATTTGCCCATAACCAGGGGCGTAACTACAGAGGGGGGCCCAGGAGGTATAGGGGTCCCATAAGGCCCTAATTCATATACAATTTCAATAAATATTGGTGAAACAGGTCAGTCTGTAGACATTTTGGTGGACAGCAGATTTTTGCCCCAAAATTTTCTGAAATTGAGGAAAATTAATGGAAAACGTGAGAATGGGATGAGTGACTGGGGTACAGAGCCCAAAATCTGGTAACTACCTACTTCTATACAAGTCATGTCCCATTGCATGCTGGGTATTGTAGTCCTACATTAAACTTGACAGTTGGCAAATTGTTAAAAGAAAACTACATTACCCAACAAGCACTGGGAGACACATTAGGGCAAGGAAAAACTTTGTCTGGTTTCCAAAGTACAAACCAGCAAACTTGGCTAGTTTGTACTTTCAAAACCCACCTGGCCTTTAAATTAGAAACCCAATTTGGCTGGAAAATCGCCAACCTGGCAACTCTGATTCTAATGTAAAAAGAGCTGGGAAGCAACACAAGAATGAAAAAAGTTCCAAATAAGGACTGGGATTGGCTATTTAGTAACCCCTGTGTGCACTGGCAGCCTACAGCAGACTCTGTTTGGCTATAAAACTGCTTTTTTTAATATCAAAACTTGCCTTCAAGCCTGGAATTCAAAAATAAACACCTGCTTTGAGGCCACTGGGAGCAACATCCAAGGGGTTGTTGCTCAGGAGCCACAGATTGGGGATCACTGGCTTAGAGACTGGTTAAATGTAACCCCCCCGAAATGTTGATACTTTGGTGGTTGAATAAATGGGTAAGCTCCCCACCTGCATATAAGTATGTTTGCGGCTCCGTTAAAAAACGTTCTTGTATTCCAAGGACCTAGCCAGCCAAGCAGAAAGCTCCACCAGTTCAGTTTACATTGGAATGACAGGTGTGTGGTGAATTAACTGTATTCTATATGGTTCCTTTAGGAATTCTCCTTTCCTTCCTTTTACACCCAGTTACACTCATCCTTTAGCAATAACTACATTTTAACTATAGTTCTGGTACTTCTGGTTTATATATAATCGCTTCCCAGAACCACCAGCTTAATGCCTCTACCCCTCAACATAATACCACTCGTCCAGGGTTGCCAGATTTCAAAACCAGCCAAAGACTTTAAAAAAAAGTAGTCAAAAGCTATTTTAAAAGTAACCCAAAAATAGTTATATTTGTACACAAACAAATTGGGCTGTACACTGGAATGCCATGGAGCTGCAGGGTTGTTTCATCAAATCCTGTCTGCTTGAACTGTGCCAAGCCAAGTTGAGAGGCTGGAGTCCGGATGAAAGGACAGAACTGCAGGCGGTTGGCACCCCCCCTCCCCTCCTAAACGAAGAGCAGGCAGACTCAGGGGAAATGGATGCCTGTTTCTACAGCGTATCTGCCAGGATCAGACGAGACAGAGGAGCTTTTTCATTTAAAATAACAGGCACAGATAAGAGCAGGAGAGTTGGGCTGGGAAATTGGGCGGGTTTTGAAAGTCCAAACCCGCTGCAATTTCCAAAACTAGCCAAAGTCTATAGATTGGCGGGTTTGGACTTTTAAAACCCGCCATTAAGTTTTAATAGTAGCCCAATTTGGCTATTAACCCGCCAACCTGGCAACCCTGCACTCTTCTCTCCCCATTATACTTATACCCCACCAACTCCATCATCATCCACCAATGTCCTTCCCATGATTTGTAATGTGATCTCACGTTCCTTTACTTGTTGCAGTAACATGTTCACCTACACCTTCCCCAGACCCTGTTCCGGTAAATGAAAATAAAATTCTGTGTGTGCAGATTCCCCCATGATCCCCCTTACTTGGATGGATTCTGTTCTCAAGCTAGCCTTGTAGAAACAGGTATAGTTACCAGCTTGCACACCCTGGCTCTCCAAATCGTATGTTGCCCGGTGCCCGGCCGAGAAGGCTTCGGAAACCCACAAACTACAGAGTAAGTAATTCAACCGGCACACAGGTCTTAGTTGCAAGCAGGGACAACCCTTGCTGTATTTTATTTGCGTGATGCAACGTTTTGGGGTGACCCCTTTTGTCAAGCATACAAACCGTTTGTGATCAACACTATTTAACACCACCTCTAGTGTAGATAATTCACATAGTTAATTGAAGGTGTGCACCAATCATTAACCCCATTATGATAAATGCCAAATACCAAATATAATAAGATAAAAAGTATTTAAAATATTCGTTTGTTACAATAAATTATGTTATCACAGTAATAAGTGAAACCAGCATCCACCATTAAAAATTAAAATCAAGTGGAAATTTTTTTTTTTAAAATCAAGTGGAAAAAATTTATGAAAAAAATATTGAAAATTTCAAAAACGAATAAAATTAATTAATGTTCATAGTCCAGGTCCCATATTGTCCAGAGAAAACATTCTCACGGTGTCCAAAATTTACTAAATGTCCAGAATTCAGAGGAAAAAAGAAACGTCTTGTACCTGGTGAACATTAACATCTTGCAACTAAGACCTGTGTGCCGGTTGAATTACTTACTCAAGCTAGCCTTGGTCACAATTACTCTGGCCTTGAGGGCAGAGCCATCTACTTGGCTGGAAGAGCAGTTCTTTGTTTTTCTGTGCTGTGGAGCTATATCTCTATGTCATTTATGAGTCTATAAAAACCTGTGATCTCTTTGTTCAGGGTTCTGACTCTTTGTGAGCTCAGAATTCACAGAGCTTGTGTCAAATAAACGTTGTCTTTTATCTCAAGTGACCTCAGGTTCCTGAACTTCAACAACACTGGAAATTAACTTGTCTGTGACGTACCCAACGGCTCCCACTTCAGTATCTTCAGAATTTAAGGTGCTGTGTTTTACAGGTATATGAGAAGGACAATCACTGTGGACTGCCAATTTGTTAGGAGCCCCTCAGTGATTATAATGGAGACCCTATGCCAACATCTAAACTCGCTGGATCAAAAATTAATGAATATCACCTTATTGTGAAAAAAATATTTTATTTTAAATCGCTGTGCATTGCAATGTTTCGGTCCTCATTGGGACCCTTATGAAGGATTGAAGTGAGAGATTCAGCCTGAGAGATTCAGTGGATCGTTATTGGTATGCCTTAATTATCTTATGCATTCAAGACTTTGCTAGGGCTGCACCCTTCCTCTGGAACTCTCTCCCACGGTCTGTCCGACTTTCTCCCAACCTTTCTGCTTTCAAGAAATCTCTTAAAAGGCACTTCTTTCGAGAAGCCTACCCTCACTCTCTTAACTACCAAACGCAACACCACATACAGTACCACATTTCTCACCCACTTAATTAGATCTTGCCCACTCCCACACCTTGTGTATTACTCCCTTCTCTTTAGAGTATAAGCTCTTTCTGCATAGGGCCTTCCTCACCTTTTGTACTGGTATTGATTGTGATGTATGTAACTCCATATGTTCTATGTATATAATTTATGTGATTTAGTTGTATAATCACATTTACATTACAGTGCTACACAATATGTTGGCGCTATATAAATACATGTTAATAATAATAATAATAAAGTGTAAATGAAACATAATTGAAATATGATTTAGATACAAATTGAATCCAAGTTCTTACCACTAGGTGTCACCATAAGCGCGTCCACTACATTTTTATGTGAAAATTCTGGCTGCCCCTTTGTCCGGATATCTATACCAGCAAAGATTGCAACCCTAATCCAAATGCTGACATGTATGATTAGCAAGCACATATTTTTGGTCACCCATTGATCAGGCAGTATAGAGGGTTTTATAGACGTGTCACGGACAATCTGTTTTTCCTATGGACAGGCATAGCAGAACATTTACACACATAGTTTAATGAAATACATGCTATGGATAACTATATGAAGGTAACAATGAAGTTTGGTGTTTCTGATATTTGAGTTTTTGGATGTACTGGTCTCAAAGGACACAATAAATTGGACACATCCATTCATATCAAAGACATGGATAGGAATACATTGCTTCATTACCACAGCCATCACCCAAAACACCTATCAAATTCAATGCCAATCTCAGATGCTAAGGGCAGTGAGAATAGAAAGTGATCTGCAAAAGGGAAAGAATGATCTGATTGCTATGGGTGATACATTTTTGGCAAGAGGATTCCCTAATGAATTAAGGTCACTTGAGTGGGCAAAAACACTCAATCAAGAGGAAGATACTGTTAAGAGGCCTAAATTGAAAAGTTGTGATGTGATGTACTATGTCAGTCTCTACAGTGATTCAGTACGACAAAGTGTATTAAACCACTGGCCATTGGGGTGAAATCTGAAGGAACTAACCCAGCAAGTGAATATATCTGAATGACCAGTGCACAGGTTGTGTAATTGCTTATTACTGGGTACATATTTTGTCCACACTCACATGTGTAAGAAGTATCCTATAAAACAGAGAATGTGCCACGTCTGTGGTGAGTTCTAGGTACAAAAGGGTGTGTGTTTATATACATATATATGTAGATATTTATAAATAGGCTTGAGAAAGGGCAGAAGCCTGAAACGTTGCCTAGTCTTTGGCACTAATAAAACAGAATTTTCACCATTTTAGAGTGCTGCAGCGTGAATTTTTCTCTGTATATATTTGTAGAGACCCTAAAGCTCCCCATAGACGCAAAGATTCCTCTTGCCGAACGACCGATTTTACTGAAGTCCGACCAATCCTTTCGAAATTATCGTGTGGTTAGTGGGATTCGAACGATCGTACATCTTACAATTTTTCGGCCGACATCTGTCAGGAAATTGATCGGCCAGGTTAAAAAATCTTTATCGGCCCCAGTGCAATCTATCTATGTTTGCAGGGCCAAGCAGGCAGCTCCCCTTTGTTTTGTTCAAATTTGTCTTTTTAGTTGATGGACAATTTGTACGATCGTTTCGAGATAATCATGGTCTCACGATGACGATCGGATCTTTTAAAAATCTTTACATCTATGGCCAGCTTTAGAATTTAGAGTAATTAGACATTTTCTCAGGCAGTTTCCTCTGTATTTTGGACACCTAAAGTGGTATTTTGGTTCACCCTAGGCAGCTATTTCCCTTTGCTGTAGTTATCAGTAATTTGATCTAGTTTATTGTTTGCCCAGTAGGTGGCAGTATCATTTTGTATAAAGGGGGAGCACACGTGCTCAGGACTCTTTTCCTGGATCCCACCTTGCTGGGAGGTGGGTACAGGACTGGTTCTGAGCTGGTAACAGTCCTTAATTAAGGGACAGTTTTAGTTAGTGATAGAGGTCTTTGTTGTAGTTGCTCTAAGAGCGAAAATTAGAAGTAGGGTATCTAGTGAGCAGCTTTTTGGTTCCAATGAGGAGAGTAGTTGGGTTAGCACTAGGGAAGTGCGAATCTGACCCATTTCACAGAAACTTTGCAAAACGGCTAAAAATTTGCGGTCTATGGGCGAATTTTTTTTTCCACCCATTGTAGTCTATGGGCGTCTATTTTGTGGTGAAACCTGCCAGAAAGTCATCACTAGTTAGCACCGTTATGGTGATCAAGCCGCTACATATTATTTATTTATATTCATTTACAACAATGTGGGCCCTACCCTTTGTGTATTACCATGAGATTCAAAATGGGCCCTGGCATTTCAAGTATACAGAGGCCCAAACACACCCAATAAATAGTAATTGCCTGTGGTATCTTACAGCAGCCCCTCTCAAGAAAGTAGAGAAATTACTACTTCAAGAAAGCAAAGATTGCCAAATCCACTCAGGTTTTTTACGCTTATTTATTATTGCATTTTCCCGAAAATTTGCTTTGTGCTTTTTGCCCGAAAACTTAAGGGTATTGCACGAAACCCAGCGCACATCAAAAAATCATCGGGACTTCTCTCATTGACTTATATGCAACCTCGACAGGTCTGAGATGCCAGATTTTCAGATTCGGACTCCGAAAAATGTGTGATTTTTTCAAAAGTCCAATTTTATAAAAAAAAAAAAAATCACAAATTTTTTGGGACTTTTGCATTTGGAGTTTAGTAAATAACCCCCTAAAAGTTAATTAAAAGGTGAACAACCCCTTTAAGTATATATATGTAGTAAAATATGTTGTTTAATGACAAAAGCTGTACCTGTGGGTATTGTGTAACCCCAGTGAAACACGCGTGTGAATTGGTCTTCTCATTGACTCCAATGCAATTCAGCACATTCAGACACAAAGCAAAAGATGCCATATTAATTTATCATCACAGTCTACAAAGCTTGAAAGTAATGGAAAATGTTTTATTGGTAGCCCCAAAGGTGAAAAAAGGTGACACAAACAAAACACCCATAGAAGATGGGCTTCATCAAATTGCATTGCGCGTCAAAAAATAACCTCACGCTGAAAAACATAGATATGCGTTCGCAAAAAATTATTTTGATGCGCGACAGGTCCACAACGCATTATTTTGACGCGCAACAAAATCGTGGCGCTTGACTCGTTTGGCAAATTTTTCACAGTTTTGGGAATTTCGTGGGAAATCCGGAAATTATTTGACGAAGCGAAACGCCACAGATTCGCCCATCACTACCCTTCAGCATTACTCTCAGTGGTACTGTCCCATGTTAGTGTAATCTAGTGTAAACACATGTGTACACATATATATTCATCCACATGCATACACAAACATAACACTTAGGGGCACATTTACTAAGCTCGAGTGAAGGATTCAAATGAAAAAAACTTTGAATTTGGACGTTTTTTTTTGGCTACTTCGACCATCGAATTGGCTACTTCGACCTTCGACTACGACTTTGAATCGAACTATTTGAACTAAAAATCGTTCGACTATTCGATAGTCGAAGTACTGTCTCTTTAAAAAAACTTTGACTACCTACTTCGCCAACTAAAACCTACCGAGCATCAATGTTAGCCTACGGGGACTTTCCCCATAAGCTTTCTAACCTATTTCTGATTCGAAGGATTTAATCGTTCGATCGAATGATTTTTCCTTCGATCGTTCAATCGAACTAAATGCTGTAAATCCTTCGACTTTGACATTCGCAGTCGAAGGATTTTACTTTGATGGTCGAATATCGAGGGTTAATTAACCCTCGATATTCGGCCAATAGCAAATGTGCCCCTAACCGTAGCCATAGATTTTTTGCCTTTTCAAGAAAATATCTAGCCCTCTTCCATCAATAAATTACTGACAGTCTCACCTCCATAACAGCAAAAAAACAGATCCTTTCCTTTAGATGAAAATTTGTCTAAAATGATCATGCCTCCTCCTTGCAAATTAGGGGAACAATCACCCCAACGTTGATCGTCTTTTCTGATCTATTTCAAGTTTAACATCCTTCCTATGTGAGTATTCAAGCTGAATTGTGCAGAGGAATCAGGATATTAATGCCCTCAATTCATGCTAGCTTCTTATCAATTATGGGCTGTGACTGTTTTCCCATGTCCATCATGTATCATTACATATATATATTGTCACCTCCAAAATCTTGTAATATATTTAGCTTCATATAAACTATTACAAAGGCAAGCTGAGCATGTGAGTATAACTTTATTGGATAAACAAAAACAACAGAAGATAAGGAAAACATTCCCCCTTCCACATCTGAGAATAAACTGAGGTTTGGGGTTATATGATGGAAAGGGGACAATCTACCATGATATAAATCTTCAGCAGCTGTGGAATGTGCAGGCAGCCAGGAGGCCTGTTCAGGAGAAAGGAAAGAGATCAACAAAGATATTCCCACACCATCATGATGCATTTAAATCAATTCTATAATATATGTTAAAGGATGGTAGCATCAATTAATAACCCCCATATATTATAAATCATTTACACAAACTTGTTTCTGTTGGTAATTTCTTTGTTAGAGGTTTCTGTTTACTCTGCCTTCTTATGTAAATACTGTATGTAATTTAATATGTATATATATAAAATTGTAGAAAGGACCAGCACTCCGTTTTCCAAAAAAATTCAATGGTTTATTCAAAACTCACACTGACAGAGACACTGTGAGTTTTGAATAAACCATTGAATTTTTTTGGAAAACGGAGTGCTGGTCCTTTCTACAATTTTATATACCTAATTTTGACCAAGCACCCGGCAAAAACGAGATGTGAAGGAGTGCGGGTATCATCTACGATTTTGTTATATATATATATATATATATATATATATATATATATATATATATATATATATATATATATATATATATATTTACATGTTTTTCTAAGTGGTCAAGAAATGGGAAGTTTTTAAACAGCTAATACGGTATGATGAATTTGAAACCACAAAGCCGCCGGCGGGCCATTTCAGCGGACTGAATACACTGAATTAACTTCCTCAAAAAAGAAACTAGAGTTTCACAAATCCCCAATTCAGTTCTAGATATAGAGTCTGAGCCTTTATAAGGGCTCTTACACACGCCCGTTTTTACCTGCGCTCCCCTGCGTTGCATTTTCTTCCGTTCAGCCGCAGGGAGCGCAGGAGTAGACGCAGTGAATTATTTTGAAAAGGGGCTGTACTCACACAGGTGCATGTATGCGCCAAACACAGGTGAAATGCAACATGCTGCGTCCCAACCTGCGTTTGTCGCTT
Organism: Xenopus laevis; assembly: GCF_017654675.1. Taxonomy (NCBI): domain Eukaryota; kingdom Metazoa; phylum Chordata; class Amphibia; order Anura; family Pipidae; genus Xenopus; species Xenopus laevis. The sequence goes on along the minus strand of NC_054380.1, from coordinate 117,445,944 downwards.
ACATGCGTCTGTGTAAGTACAGCCCCCTTTCAAAACAATTGACTGCGTCTACTCCTGCGCTCCCCTGCGGCTGAACGGAAGAAAGTGCAGGCAAAAACGGCCATGTGTAAGAGCCCTTAGCAGGATTAAGATTCAGTCAAATCCAAGACCTAAACCATAGCCTTAAAACGTGACTTTTTGTCACAAGAAAAATGTTATTTAGGGTCTTCTAATCATACTCTGTAAACCCTTATTTGTTCCCTGTTATAAAGCACTGCATAATTTCTTGGTGCTATTTAAATGAATGATGATGATTTATGCTCTGCACACAGTTCTATTTAACCCTTTCTTGTCCTAAGTCACATATGCAAGTAAGGAGTCAGCCGAATCCCAAAATAGTGGATTCTGTGCATCCCTAATAGAAACATCTTGTTGCTGTGTGTAGAACTGATCAGAGAAGCATCAGATGACGTCTGTCTTTTCACTAACTAAAAGGGGTGGTTCACCTTTATGTTATAGAATGGACAATTCTAAGCAGCCTTTCAATTGGTCTTTATTATTTATTTTTATAGTTTGTTTTTTTAATTATTTGCCTTTTACTCTGACTCTTTCCAGCTTTTAAATGGGGGTCACTGACCACATCTATTAAACAAATGCTCTGTAAATATACAAATGTATTATATTTGCTACTTGTAATTACTCATATTTCTTTTCAGGTCCTCTCCTGTTCATATTCCAGTATCTTTAAATGTACTTAATTTAAGTCAGTGCATGGTTGCTAGTAGTGATGTGCGGGCCGACCCGAGGCCCGCGGGTCGGGCGGGTTCAGGCCGACCCCTGGACGAAATGCGCAGCTTCCGGCGCCAGAATTTATGGACTTCTGCCTGCCCCGCCCCTTTTGTGACATCACGGCGGGCGCCGGTCTATAAATAAAGGAGAGCAACGGGGCCGGGTCGGGTGCGGTTAGGGAGCGGGCGGGTTAGGGTCGAGTGCGGGACGAGAAATTCTCGACCCGCACATCACTAGTTGCAAGGGTAATTTGGAGCCTTCAATCAGATTACTGAAATTGCAAACGGGAGAACTGCTGAATGAACAGCTAAATAACTCAAAAACCACAATAATAAAAAATGAAAACCAACTGTAAATGGTCTCAGAATATTATTCTCTACACCATACTAAAAGTTAATTTAAAGGTGAACAACCCATTAATTTTCTAAGCACAGCAGCATCATAAGGTCAATGGGGCAATCTGTTATGGGGGGTCAAGAGGGAATCAGTCAGTCTGAGTGGGTGGAAAGTTGCTGCATGTGAGGGGGAGTCATTAATTTCTCTTTTACCCCCTAGAAGTTGCAAACAGCGACGAGATTGTCAGTTACCTGATTTTGAGGTGCTGCATTTATTCAGGCTGGTAACAGCAGTGTGATATTTATCTCCAAGGAATTCTTGCATTGTGGTTTTGCTTGGAATCTCCAGTAAGCACTGGGTGGAATCTTTAAACAAAAGGTCTTTGCCACCAGTCGACTGAAACATCTGGAAGATATCTTTTTGGAATCCTTTTCGGCCATACAATGACTGCAATCAGAAAGCAGCAGGGTAAGTGCCTTGTTATGTCGGTAGAAACAATGGTGGTCATGTACTTGTTCAATAGTTCTAGCCCCAAAGTCAGTTCTGTTGAGGCAGTCTTAGTGCAAGAATGAACTACAGGTTTGGGACGTGTATTCCAGAATGCTCGGGACCTGGGGTTTTCCAGATAACGGATCTTTCCCTAATTTGGATCTTCATACCTTAAAGGGCATGTAAAGTCTCAAATAGAATAAGGCTAGAAATGCTGTATTTTGTATACTAAATATAAACATGAACTTACTGCACCACAAGCCTAATCAAACAAATAATTTATGCTTTCAAAGTTGGCCAAAGAGAGTCACAGTCTTGTAACTTTGTTAAACATCTTTGCAAGACCAAGACTGTGCACATGCTCAGTGTGGTCTGGGCTTCTTAGGGATTGTCATAAATTATCAAAACAGCACAAGTCAAATAATATCTGCCAGAAGCCGATACAGCAAGACTGATTAATAATCAGAATATACAGACTGCACTGAGTCCTGTGTTGTCATGTAATCTAATGTGGATTATAGTTTTGTATTGTTTAATGCTAACTTTCTCCAACTCTGCAGCAAAATAATCTCTAAATAAAATCCCAGTTTATCTGTTTCAATCTGGCTCCATGATCTTTGTCACTGCTGGAGTTGGAAACAGTAAAGGGGATGTAAAGGCAAAAATAAAATCCAATACAAATCTCTACACAGTCCCCAACTGCTCTACAGGGAAACAAACAAAGCTGCTTGAGTTCTGCATGGCCGGGAAGTAAGGCGGAGGCTCCCCCTGTTGTTCATAAGTATGATTGTTTCACTGCAGAGCAGTTAGGGACTGTCTGACAATTCCTATCTACAGCAGTAAATGAAGGGAGAATTTCACTGCATACAGTCAGGATTTTTACAAAACCAGTATGCATTTTTTAATTAAAATATATTGGAGATAGGTTTCTTTTTCATTAAAAAAAGTAAAAATGGAATTATATTTTTTTCCTTTACATGCCCTTTAAGACTACTAGAAAATTATGTAAACATTAAATAAACCCAATAAGCTGGTTTTATTTAGAATGAGTGCACATTTTGTTTTACAAAAATGTAACGTTTGGGTTGAGGACCTCTTTAAGATTTGAGAGGACTTGATAGATTTTCTTTGTTCCGAGTTGCAAGAAGCATTTGTGCAATACTATAGGGAATCCAAAAGATCAGTGTAACTCATAGGCACAAATATAGTCATCCAGCAGATTCTACTGAAAATCATCACTGATTCCCTATAAATTTGGCAAAGTAATGAGAGCAAACCAGAACCATGGGCTAATAGGAGAAATGTAGAAATAAGGAAAAAGTATCTGAAAAATAAACATTGTTCACAATCAGAGGCATTTCTATCCACAATTCCACGTGGCATAGGCTAACCAATGTCAGCCACATGTGAGGGAAGCACATAACTAGTAATCTTGAAATTAGAAATGCTTAATTGCAGGAAAAGTTTCTTTCCACTACAGCTTGAAGTCCGAAGCCATGACACACATTAATCCAAACATATTCTATATTTCCCTAACCCAGTCACTCCAAAAACAAGACTGCACTACTTCTGAATAGGGTAGTTTACCATATAATGATCTTTTAGTATGATAGAAACATCATTATTCTAAACAATTTGTAATTAATCTTTATTTCTTTTCCACTGTTTTTCTTACATTATAGGGAAGTTGTACCTAAAGCCTATGCAACACTCAGTATCTTTCCCAGACCAGGTTACCTGTTGATTGACAACAATTTTCGCAACTTGCTCCCTCTTGTCTGGCAAAGTGACAACAGCATGGGCAGGAACCTCTGCAAGGTTGCACCTCTTATAATCAGTGACGGGCGCTCTGCTGCCATCGGGGCACAGCAACTCAAAATCTTCTGATTTCAGATCTTTTGCCCAGCCTGCAGGGTTTTTCCCTAGTAAAATAAAAGTCGGACATTTTTTCTTTAAATGTATGAAGACCAATGATTGTTTTTGTTTTAACTGAAGCTATTATATTGGAATCTTTCAGTATTTCAGATTTCACTTAGACATTACAGGCACATTTATAAATCTACTTCATTGCATACCAGCTGTTTATGGTAATCTTGGATGTGCTTCATTTCATCTTTCTGAATGTTTAACTCTTAATTAATATTAGGGGCACATTTACTTAGCTCGAGTGAAGGATTAGAATGAAAAATACTTTGAATTTCGAACGATTCAAACTAAAAATCATTCGACTATTTGACCATTCGATAGTCGAAGTACTGTCTCTTTAAAAAAAACTTTGACCCCCTACTTCAGCACCTAAAATCTACCGAGCGTCAATGTTAACCTATGGCAGGGGTCCCCAACCTTTTTTACCCGTGAGCCACATTCAAATGTAAAAAGAGTTGGGGAGCAACACAAGCATGAAAAAGTCCCTTGGGCTGCCAAATAAGGGCTGTGATTGACCAATTGGTAGCCCTATGTGGACCAACAACCTACAAGAGGCTCTACTTGGCTCTATACTTAGTTTTTATGCAATTAAAACTTGCTTTCAAGCTTGGAATTCGAAAATAAGCACCTGATTTGAGGACCCTGAGAGCAACATCCAAGGGATTGGAGAGCAACATGTTGCTCACGAGCTACTGATTGGGGATCACTGGCCTATGGGGAAGGTCCCCATAGGCTTTCTAAGTAATTTCTTATCGAAGGATTTAATCATTCGATTGTACAAATTTTCCTTTGATCGTTCGATTGAACGAATTGCGGTAAATCCTTCGACTTTGATATTTGAAGTCGAAAGATTTAACTTGGATGGTCAAATATCGAGGGTTAATTAACCCTCGATATTTGACCCATAGTAAATGTGCCCCTTAGAGTCTTTGCATCTCAGCACTACTGTTTCCACCCACCTTTCCCCTAATGCAGAACTTGGAATAGATGTAGCCACCTGGATGTGGCCTGGTAGACATGTAGGAGTGACGATCTACATTGCCCTAGATCCTTTAACAGATAAGCAATCCTTATATTCTTGCAGCATTAATAGCTTACCATCTGTGTTCTCAAATACCGTGGTGTGTTTTGCAAAACCCACTTGCCCTTTCTCGACCAAACATCTAAAACAATTAAAAAAAATACATGAGAAATATTTTACAGCAGACATTTTTTTTTCAAGCCCCCTTTGAAGTCCAATATTTGGGGACCCTATTGGTAGTAAAAATCCAAGTTTCACTATGACTCCTCCAGATACATTGAGCTGGGGAAACAATAGCTTATCTGAAAGCAGTTCCATCATGAAGTACTGGCTCCTTCTGAAAGCACAGGATCAGGCAAAATGACCTGAGTTGGCTGCCTACACAACAGTATTACAAGTAAAAAAAATACACTTGTTGGTTCAAAAATAACATTTTATATGGTAATGTAAACAGTGTAATTTAGAAATAAAAACTAAACCAAAGAGTTTTATATGTGTAAATTCTAATTTGAATTTTCTAATTGTTTTTGGTAAAAACGTTCAAATTCGAATTGTGAATTATCCAAACTCGATTCAAATTTTAATTCGAATTTGAATTTTGAGATTTATCATACTCTGGCCCTTTAAGAACTCGAATTTAGACTATTCAACACCTAAAACCTGCCAGATTACTGGATAAGTTGATGGGAAAGGTACAGGGATCAATTTGGCGATGTTTGCAGCCTTCCTGACATTTGAGTGTTTTTCGGATCAAGTTTTTTTCATTCGAATCGAGGTTTTATAATTCGAATCGAATTCGATTTGAGTTTCCAGGTTGTTTCAATTCATCTGAGTTGAAAAAATTCTATTTTATTAACACATTTTGATTGGTCGAATTTATGGGAATTTTAAAAAAAACGAATGAATTTGAGATTCGACCCTTGATAAATGTGCCTCCCAGTGTTCATTATTTCCTCTAGGGGGTAGAAAGGGGCAGTAGTAAGAGTAAAAACAATCCAAATCTTGGTTTTAAATGTACTTGTAGGGCTTCACACAGCTAGAGGTGTATTTGGGACTGGAAGTCTTCAATAAGGCACTGTTGTTATGGATGGAAAGTATATGCTACTAACAACAAGTGAGGTGAAGTGTTGCACTGAAAATGGCATAGTGATCAATGAGCCACAATAACATTTGTCATGGAGTCCCATTTAATGAGCTACAAGAGCTAATGATTTATCAGTTTATCAGTTTTGATTTAATGTGGATTGTCACCCACATGTTCTAACTGGATGTCTTTATACAATACCTGAATGCACCGCTGTATCCATAATATGCCTCACTGGCACTGGGGGAACACTTTTTTGCGCTCTCCGACAGCTTTTCCGGATCACCAATACACAGCGCGCACAGATTAGATTTCACATCAGAACCGGGAGCACAGCTTTCACCCACGTAACTAGCTGTCAAAAGAATAGGTGTATTGATCCAAATGCTGATTTCTCACACTCCTAAATGAATCATTGTCCATAGTACATGAAATAAACCGTATTATGTGAGAAATCCTTGGGTAGATCCATTCCTTGGGGTATTAGATTCTGGGTTACTGATCAATGACCCTTTAGAAGTGAAATGCAACTACAGCAAGAACACGTTACACCTGCAAGGGGATCAGTTTCAGCAACATTTAAAATGTTTCTACCATGCCATGATAAACTGATGTGCAAATATGTAATATGGAGTACCATCCCATTTTTAGTGCAGTACTGGGCTGAACTATACTTTTAGGATGGTGGGTATAAGCTGTTACCTCTTTCTAGGTGCCTTATTAGAGGGGTAATGTTTTACTCTACAGGGATTTTCTTCCTGACCTGCATCCTCTATGGTAAAGGCAATAGCTATTATGTAGGTCATGATGCTTACACACTTTGGCTTTTGGCTGCACTTAATAATCTATTATAATATATATATATATATATACACTTCAAATAAGATCAGCACTCTCAGGTCTTAAAACATGTAGAGAAAATGTATTAATAAAACGACTGATGTGCCCAAAACAACTATGAACGTGGCTTTATAACTACAGACTGACGGGAAGACAACAGCTGCAGCATTATCACATGATCAGCGTCATTAGTAAACCCGACTTAAGTTGTTTTACTTAGGCATACATATAGTATACCTAGAAAAGCTCTAAAAATGTGTGTTTTTCAGACAATACCTAACGAAACCAAAAAACTTCTATAGGACCTTGACATGTTTTATTTTGTTAAATATAAGAAAAAAATAGAAATTCGATTGTTAGTAAATGGGCCCCTTATAGTATGGAGTATTATTAAAATCAAGTTTCCACATTTCAAAACATACTGGACACCGGAACAGTGGGAACTAAGTACAAGAATATTCCTCATATTTCTAACTATTTTCTACCGCAATACTCTACATCAGGGGTCCCCAACCTTTTTTTACCCATGAGCCACATTCAAAATGTAAAAAGCGATGGAGAGCAACACAAGCATAAAATAGTCCCATGGGGTGCCAAATAAGGGCTGTGATTGGCCATTTGGTTGCCCCTATGTGGACTGGAAGCCTACAAGAGGCTCTACTTGGTACTATACTTAGTTTTTATGCAATTAAAACTTGCTTCCAAGCCTTGAATTCAAAAATAAGCATCTGCTCTGAGGACACAGAGAGCAACATCCAAGGGGTTGGAGAGCAACATGTTGCTCGCGAGCTACTGGTTGGGGATCACTGCTCTACATGGATTGTCTTTCCCATAATGCATCAACAGGATTTACTTACCAAAATCACAGTTCCCGGTTTCACTGGTAATTAGTCCGACGGGTATGTTCCAGCCAGCTGTACGTCCAACAGCAGTGTGACATGTCTTTACTCCTCTAAGATTGCTCCATGAGACTTGTGTTCCCTTCTTTACAATGGCTACAGCATAATATACACCTATGTGCACACAATATGGGTAAAATATATATAAATATATATATATATATATATATATATATATATATATATATATATATATATATATTCTGTGCAAAGCAATAATTGCATCATGTGAAGGTTACAAAAAACACAGTACATTTATGGGACCTATTATCCAGAATGCTTGTGACCTGGGGTTTTCCAGATAAGGGGTCTTTCTGTAATTTGGATCTTCATACCTTAAGTCTGCTAAAAAATCATTTAAACATTGAATAACCCAAGTAGAATTGTTTTGCTACCAATAAGGATTTATTGAATCTTAATTAGGATCAAGTACAAAGTACTGTTTTTAATTACAGAGAAAACGGAAATCATTTTTAAAAATGTGAATTATTTGATTACAGTGGAGTCTATGGGAAATTGGATTTCTGTAATACCTGTATTATTTTGTAAGTTAAGGCAGGACCTTGACGGGTGTTTATTGACAAAGGATTTGAGATTATTATTATTATTATTATTAATAACATGTATTTATATATTGCCAACATATTGCGTAGCACTGTAAAGTAAATGTGATTATACAACTAAATCACATGAATTCTATACATAGAACATATGGAGTTACATACATCACAATCAATACCGGTACAAAAAGTAAGGAAGGCCCTATGCAAAAGAGCTTACACTCTAAAGGGAAGGGAGTAATACACAAGGTGTGGAAGTGGGCAAGATCGAATTAAGTGGGTGAGCAATGTGGTACTATATGTGGTGTTGCATTTGGTAGTTAAGCAGAGTGAGGGTAGGCTTCTCGAAAGCAGTGTATTTTAAGAGATTTCTTGAAAGCAGAAAGGTTGGGAGAAAGTCGGACAGACTGTTAGGGGCAGATTCACTAAGGGTCGAATTTCGAAGTAAAAAATACTTCGAAATTCGACCCTCGAATTGAAATCCTTCGACTTCGAACATCGAAGTCGAAGGATTTAGCGCTAAACGTTCGTTCGATCGAACGATTAAATCCTTTGAATCGAACGATTCGAAGGATTTTAATCCAACGATCGAAGGAAAATCCTTCGATCAAAAAATGTTTAGCAAGCCTATGGGGACCTTCCCCATAGGCTAACATTGACTTCGGTAGGTTTTATCTGCCGAAGTAGGGGGTCGAAGTTTTTTTTAAAGGGAAAGTACTTCGACTATCGAATGGTCGAATAGTCGAACGATTTTTAGTTCGAATCGTTCGAATCGAAGTCGAAGGTCGTAGTCGAAGGTCGAAGTAGCCCATTCGATGGTCGAAGTACCCAAAAAATACTTCGAAATTCGAAGTATTTTTCATTCGAATCCTTCACTCGAGCTTAGTGAATCGGCCCCTTAGAGAGGGTTCCAGAGGAGGGGTGCAGCCCTTGCAAAGTCTTGAATGCAAGAATGTGAGGAGGTAATGAGAGAAGAGTTGAGTAGCAGTTCAGTAGAGGAGCGTAGTAAGCGGTTGGGTGAGTATATAGAGATGAGTTCAGAGGTGTAGGGTGGGGCAGAGTTATGAAGTGCTTTGAATGTCAGGGTCATTAATTTGAATTTGATTCTAAAAGGTAGCGGAAGCCAGTGCAGGGATTGACAGAATGGCGAGGCAGAGGAGGAGCAGTTGCGGAGGTGTATGAGCCTCGCAGCAGCGTTCATTATGGACTGGAGAGGTGACAGATAGGTATTTCCCCCTCCAAATGAATAGGGCTTGTACTAAACATACTTTTAAGCATATTGCTTTCAAATCCACCATTACTGATATTTTTTGCACTAAACAGGGTATAATCTAAAACTGCACGTAAAGTCACACGAGCTTCCAGTCCTCACAAGCTCAAATTAGCAGCCCACTGTATAATGGTGTGCTCCTTATCCAAAACTCGACAAAGACTTCAGCTGGGGGAAGGGTGAGGTTTGTTTATACAGAGGGATTTTGAGCAGACCGGTCATTTGTTTTGATTGTGCTTTTATGAGCAAGGATGTAGATTTTAAGATGCTAAATGGAAGAAATACTAAAAGCCATACATATTTCCCCATTAAAACAATAACCAAAAAGTATGTTCAAAACGAGCCCTATTTAATCCATGTCAGAAAAGGGGGTATACTTCCCATTTAAAGATGCCTTCTATACAGTATCAAGTGGAAATATTGCACTGATCAATACCATACTGTGTACCTTTTGCCTGTGAAGAACTCCTTTGGCATGGTGTTAGGTCATCTGCACAGAGAAAATACAGATTATGAGCAGCAGCATCATAGATGGCTATGGATTTTTTTACATCTGAAACATCAATTCTCATAAATACAGATATGTTTTTTCTCTGTGCTGTCTAGTCACTGAACAACCCTGCAGATCAATTAATTTTGTTTTTGTTGATGTAGCAGGGACTCATTTTCTTTTTACACTTTTAGCTGAAGTTTATCTCAAAATTATTTTATTAAGAGCATGTAATTTGATTGTATTACCGCCCCAGAAAAAGACCAGATATAGTTTATTGCGCTTACCTTGGTCGTAGTACTCTCCCATTACTGGAACCAACCCACATAACCCTGCAGTGTACATGTAGCCTCCATCCAAAGTGACTGCGTCAGCATCACCTTTCTGTGATAGAAAAAGTCATCACAAAATTATGAAATGTTAAATATCGTATATATTTTTACAGTGAATAAATTGCTGCTGGTCATATTACTAATCTATTATACCCATGCCTGACTTGCAAAAGGATGCATAATTATTATTACTCAGTATGGGAAAACACTATTGGGGGAGTTATTTTTTTTACTAAAAAATACGAATTTTTAGAGGGAAATAAACGCTCTTAATTTTTCAAGATTTATTATACCCCGAGGATGGAAAAAGTTTGATCCGAAAATCCTCTATCTCAGACTTGCCAAGGTTGTATATAAGTCATTGGGAGATGTCCCTATCCTATTTGGAAGTTTCTGTGGTCTGCGCTGAAATTAGCCTGAAATCTGACTATTTTGTTACTTTTCAGACAAAAATCTAATAATCAGAGAAAAAAACGTACGATTCGGATTTTAATGCATTTTTTTGTGTTTGTCCCTAATCCGATTAAATCGTGCTTTTTTAACAATAAATAAAGTCCAATCGTGGATTCTAGTTTGGTCTGACTTTTTCTATTAAAATACTCAGAAAATTTTGGATTCTGATAAATATGCCCCTAGCAGTCATACTCCTTTGCACACCGTCTTCTACTTTTCTTGCCTTGACTCTGTTTCAGAGTGCAGAGACCTTCTGCTCACCCAACAGCATTTTCCAGTAGGCAAGTGCTTGTTAAAGGACCAGTAACATAAACAAAATGTAAAAAAAAATCGTTAATATACTACGGAAAAAAAAACACCAACACATATTAAATTTATATATTTAAAATCGCAAAGTCTTTATTTAGAAAAAAACTTACCGAAACTCCGCTTGCACTCCTCTTCAGAAAAGGCGACGATCCATCGTGCGGTGCTTGATTTCTCCTCCCTGGCTATCTCCTATAAGGAAGGCAGAGAGGAGAAATCGAGTGCCGCATGATGGATCACCCAATTGCCTTTTCTGAAGAGGAGAGCAAGTGGCATTTCGGTAAGTTATTTCTAAATAAAGACTGCAATTTTAACGTTTAATATGGGTTGGTGTTTATATTCGTAGTATATTAACACATTTTTTTTACATTTTCTTAATGCTAAAGGGGTAGTTCACCTTTGAATTAACTTTTAGTATGATGTATAGTGCTATTTCGAGACAAATTGCATTTGGTTTTTATTTATTATTATTTGGGGTTTCTGAGTTGTTTCACTTTTTATTTAGCAGATCTCCAGTTCTGGTTGCTATGGTCCAATTTACCCTAGCAACCATGCATTGATTAGAATAAGGAACAGGTATATTAATAGGAGAAGGCCCGAATAGAAAGATGAGTAATAAGAAGTAGCAATAACAATAAATATGTAGCCTTACAGAGCAATTTTTTTTAGATGGGGTCAGTGGAAAGAGTCAGAAGAAGTAGGCAAATAATTTAAAAACTATAGAAAAGAAAAATTAAGGTCAGTTGAAAAGTTGCTTAAAATTGGCCATTCTATAACATACTAAAAGTTAACTTAAAGATCTACCTCCCCTAAGCGATCACTAAAGGGAGCCCCTTGTGCCCCTTAACATTAATACTTAACCTCTGTTAATGGTAAGAACTCTTGCTGCTGCTTTTCATATTGTGCATATAATATATTTCATGTATGACCCAGCAAATATGGTGATACTAATATATCAGGAGGAAGGGGTCAGCACAGAAATCTGGAATAAGCTTATCAATGCCTGAAATAATAGAGACATGTCATATCTTTGAACTTGAACTCATCTGCTTTATATATATATATATATATATATATATATATATCTCACCAGAATCTGTACGATACATTCTTCAGCAGTGGAGGCCTCAGTGCATTCAATGGCGCCACCACTAATAGTTGTCCAGTCATCACACTTGGTTTTTTCTGCCTTGCTTTGTGTACACCAACGAACTTTCACTTGAGCCGCAGAGTCATCTGAAAAGGACCAGATTTTGTTTTCTTTTTCATGTTGTAATAGCACAAGTCACTATGTAACCTGACTTCCGAAATATCTAAAGTGAGTCTAGTAAGGAATATATGTCAACTGTAAAGCTGCAAAAGGCTTTGTGGGTAAAAAGCATGGCACTTTGTGTCTGAACTTGCACTTTAGACTTGTACTTGCATTTGTACATGTGCCCTAGACCAACTATAGAGAGAGTAATGTGAATGGAGAACTCTCCCTTGTGGATGGACCACTGTTCCATTCATTAAGAATGATTGGGGTTAAATAGTAAATTGTTTAGTAGAGGGTAAAGGGGCAGTAGAAGCGCACACCTCACAGCAGTGATCACCAATCAGTGGTTCACATGTTGCTCAACTCCTCCCTGACTGTTGCTCCCAGTGGCCTCAAAGCAGGTGCTTATATTTTAAATCCAGGCTTGGAGGCAAGTTTTGGTTGCATAAAAACCAAATGTACTGCCAAACAGAGTCTCCTTCAGGGCAGAGACACACGCTGCAATTCAGGGAGATTAGTCGCCCGGCAACAAATCTCTTCTTCTGGGCGTCTAATCTCCCCGAACTGCCTCCCCTGCCTTCCCGCCAGCTAGAATGAAAATTGCCAGCGGGATGGTACTCGGAGCGTTTCATTTTCCGATGTCGCCCAAAGTTGCCCCACGAGGAAACTTAGGGCGACTTCGGAAAATGAACTATAGCCAATTATAGCCCGTATGACCCCCCCAGAACTTGTGTAGCTGCCTTACAGTGGGGTGTCAGATGGAGTACACGTCTAAATCCACTTTACCCTTTACTAGAACAGTAAGGGGCAGATTTATCAAGGGTCGAATTGAAAATTTTAATTTTTAAATTCAAATCTCGAATTTATTTTAGTTTCATTTGACTAGGGAATAGTCCAAATTCGATTCGAGTTTTAAGAAAATAACAATTTAGAAATTTATCATGTACTGTCTGTTTAAAAATTCTAATTTGACTATTCGCCATCTAAAACCTGCCGAGTTTTAGCCTATGGGGGAACTTCTACAACCAATTTGGAGTCGTTTGGGGGACTTTTGAAAATCAAATTTTTTTTCATGAAAAAACTGGAATCTAATTCAATTGAATTCGATTAGAGTTTGCAGGTCCATTCTATTCACCCAAATTTTAAAAATTTCAATTTTTTAATAAATTTCATTTTTTTTTTCCGAATTTCAAGTTTACGGGTGTTTCAAATAACTCCCATAAACTCGAAATTCAAACCTTGATAAATCTGCCCGTAAATGTCTATAAAGTCTATAGTTTGTCTTGTAGAAACACAGAATGCTTCCAAGATTATGTTCCAGACTTACCCTCCTTCACCCCTTCCTTCAGTGCTTGGATTGCATTGGAATAATCGGCTCCGAGGAACAGAAAACTGTCCATAGAAGATGGGAGGGGAATAAGACTCACTGCGCTGTCCTTGAAAATTAGATCCTTCCCATACGGGGAGCTGAACAATTTACATTCTTGTGTTTTCTTTAAAATAAAAAAGCAACAATAGAAAATTAACTTAGTATGTAAATGTATTTTATTCCTGTGTTTCCTCGCATACTTAGAAAACATGCTGGGGTAAATCGGCTCATAAAAAGTCTGACTGTAGTGGGTTAATATAACAGGGCAGTGTCGGACTGGGACACCAGGGGCCCACCCAAAAACCTTTGACCAGGGGCCCACCAATTAACCTTAGACCAGGGGTCCACTCTTAATACTATTTTTCTTCCTCTCCTCACTCAACCTCTATTCTCCTAGCCTCTTTTCTTTACATACTATACTCTATTTTCCCAACTATTTAGCCTCTTTGTTCTCATAAAAATAGGGAATGGTCATGAAATAGGCCAAATGTTTAGCAGCATGAGGGGCCACTGACACCTGTGCCCACCAGGAGTTTTCCTGGTATCCCTGTGGGCCAGTCCAACACTGTAACAGGGTACTTATAGGGGCAGTTCACCTTTATGTTTACTCTTTCCTATTCATATTCCAGTCTTTCAAATCAATGCATGGTCACTGGGGTAATTTGGACCATAGCAACCAGATTGCTGAAATTGCAAACTGGAAAACGGCTGAAAAAAAATAACAACTCAAAAACCACAAATGATACAAAATTGTCAAAGAATTGTCTCAGAATATTATATCGTACTAAAAGTTAACTCAAAAGTGAACAGCCTCTTTAAATTGTAAGCTCCACTGCGGCAGGGACTGAGTGATGTATAAAATCTCTCAAAATCACTGTGTTGTTGTGTTGGCCCAATATAAATAAAGGATAGTAATAAAACAATATTAGAGCTTATTTTATTTATCTTGCCTTGCCTCCCAGTACACCCGTGGCTTTGCCTACAGGACTAGTATCCCTTAAAGTGGGGCATACAACCTTGATTAAGCCTTGCTTTTCTTCCATCTTAAAAAGATTCTTTTATTTGTCTTTGGTTTTTAACTTTGCTCCGCCCCCCCCCCCCCCACACATGCACATGGAAAGGTCTGATAGCTACAGACACCAAGCATGGCAAAACTTATCTGCACTTGTAAGTAAGAATGAAAAACTGTGAAACCTGCGCTTCTTGGAGGAATTCAATGATGTCCTTAGATTTATCATCTCTGCCCCTGGTCAACACCGCATGAGCAGGAACTTTAGCCAAGTTGCAATTTTTATATTCCTTTATGCTTTTTCTTGTATTATCCGGGCACAGCAGCTCATAATCTTTATGGAATTCCTCTGTAATGGAGAGATATTAAGGATATTTCATAGGCCGTTTAAGATCTTCGGATATTCTTAGCCACAGAATTTGTTATATTTGTTGTCTGTTACCTGGTACAGTTGATTGCTTCACAAAAGCAACATCTCCCTGGTCATCTTGCAAACACCTGTTTATTAAAAGAGTTGAAAAGAAAGATTTGGACGATTCCTCTTACCGTACATTTCCGTTGAATACCAGTCAAATAGTTTTAATAATGCAACAAACTAAATATAAAGTTATTAATATAACGGGCAACCTCTATAGCAGTGTTACCCAACCAGTGGCTTGAGAGCAAAATGTTGCTCACCAACCCCTTGGATGTTGCTCCCAGTGGCCTCAACGCAGGTGCTTATTTTTGAATTCCAGGCTTGGAGACAAGTTTGGAGAAACAGAGCTACCCATAGGAAGTCAGTCTACATAGGGGCTACCAAATAGCCAATCATAGCTCTTATTCGGCACCCCAGGGACATTTGTCATGCTTGTGTTGCTCCCCAACTCTTTTTACATTTGAATGTGGCTCACGGCTAAAAAACAGGTTGGGGACCTCTGCTCTATAGAGTTATCCCATGAAAATGATAGATGATGAGATAATTACGACTTCCCAACTGAAACCATCTAAAGCTAATAGTTCTTTAAAATATGATATGGTATCACAAAGCTATACTAATCCAAGCATGCTGCCCTCTCATGCACTATAATAAGTCTATAGTTTAAGTTGTTGCTGTACTGAGCATTAGATGTTTGTTTCTTAGTCTTGATTGTTCTCCTTTGCCAAGAATAGTTTGCATATCGATACCACAATAGTGAGCAGAAATTGGTTTGGACAAGTCACACTCACTTGAATGCACCAGCGTAGTTGTAGTACGGCTCGTTGTTAGAGCGTGAGCACTTATGCTCCTTAATTCCGGCACACAGCTGGCACAATTTAGGCTCTTTGGCTCCGGGGACACAGCTGGCTTTGAAGAATTTTGAAACCGCTAAATGAGAGAAATGCAGCGTCACTCACTGATAATCCCCACCTAGATTTGACTAATATTTACTACGCAAAAGGATAATACAAACCACAGCTGTCCTTTTACAAATTATTATCTAACAATGAATTCACAAAAATTGTAATTAATCCGAAAACAACTTTGAATTCACTCACACTAAAGGCCAATAAAAGCTGCCAATGTGGTCCTTCCGGACCGAGTCAGCAGTTTATTGGTTTCTGTTTGGGGTCCTCCAGTATGCCTGCTGGACTAGTATCTGGCCAAAAAATGTTTATGGAGGTGTAAGTGGCAATGACAAAGGCCCAGGACCAAATTATTCAATTGGGTTCACCTTTTAATTGAACTTGTAAGGTGAAGTAGCCAAATATATTATAAGAAAATTGTTTTAGTTTTGGAATTATTTTGCTTTTTTTTGTTTTTGTTCAGCAGCTCTCCAGTTTGAAATTTTAGCAGCTGTATGGTTGCTAGGGTCCAATTTACCATAGCAACCAGGCAGTAGTTTGATTGAGAATATGAATAGGAGAGGGCCTGGAAACAATGCAATAACAATAAAATGAGTGAGATCAGTAGTTGATCATTAGGTTAAGCTTGAGGCTATTACAAGGGTAGTTTTCATCTTGCTATTAAGGAGAACCTGATTTTCTATATTTCTATAAATTAAACTGCTTGCTTTTCTGTATATATCACACTTTATAACTCCTGGGTTGAAGTGAGATTTATTTCAAACTAACTGACACTACGGGGTCGATTCACTAAGGGTCGAATATCGAGGGTTAATTAACCCTCGTTATTCGACTAGGAATTAAAATCCTTCAACTTCGAATATCGAAGTTGAAGGATTTAGCGCAGATAGTTCGATCGAACAATCGAAGGATAATTCCTTCGATCGAACGATTAAATCCTTCTAATCGTTCGATTCGAAGGATTTAAATACAACGATCGAAGGAATATCCTTCGATCAAAAAAAGTTAGCCAAGCCTATGGGGACCTTCCCCATAGGCTAACATTGACTTCGGTAGCTTTTAGATGGCGAACTAGGGAGTCTAAGTTTTTTTTAAAGAGACAGTACTTCGACTATCAAATGGTCGAATAGTCGAACGATTTTTACTTTGAATCCTTCGATTCGAAGTCGTAGTCGAAGGTCGAAGTAGTGAATCAGCCCCTACATGTTTCGGGCCCAAACTGGTGCCCTTTTCTCAAGTGTGAGAAACTTAAGAAAGGGCACCAGTTTGGGCCTGAAAAATGTAGTTAGTCTGAAATAAATCTCACTTCAGCAGTAATCTGCTCATTAGATTGCTCTCCTTTTCCACTACAAAGAATACATATAAGGTGTGCGGTCCATCTGTAAAAGGATGGATGCATTCATCGTAAAACATGCATAGGTAGTGCACTGGAAACAATCCTTTCTATTTGGTAACTCCTGGGTTGACACAGAAACTTGCATTTCAAAACCAACCTTTCTCCAATGTTTCTGAATCTGGTCCTGCCCATTTCAACAGCTTTTTCTCCAGGAGTAATCCAATGATGATATTCCATCCAGCAGTCTTGCCAATTCCCGTATGGCATGATTTTTTATCTTTCAGCTCATCAAATGTAAATTTGCTGGATTTTTTTACAACTGCCACTGCATAGTAACATGTGTCCGTTTCTGCAAGGTTAATGACAGACTTTTAGTATCTTCATAATAATCCTAATGGTTTTAAAATATGATATTGGACGGGTGGGTGTCTGGACGTGTATGGCCATACAATGTAGTGGTCAGTGGCATAAGTACCATACTGTGAATCCCTTGATCGGGGGGAGGGGGGTCCGGGGTACAATGGGGCCTGGATCACATGGCTACAGTCAGTTCCCCAGCCACATTAAATTCAAACATGCCATCCAGTCACTTGCACTTAATGTGTGGGCGGGTTGGGAGTTTGGTTGGGGATGGGGCCTAAACATATTTTGCAGGTAGGACCAGTACTTTGAAGTTACACAGCTGGTAGTGGGAGTATGAGAATATTTTGGTAGAAAACACAAAGTAGCAGGGGTGGAGGCAAGTGAGTGAGTGAATATAATGTTTATCAAGTTGAGTTCCAAAGTATTAGATCCATAAAAGAGTTACAAACAGAGCATGGGGAAATGAAGATCATGTGTACAAATAATAGTTTGGACATCAGAAAACTATTTGAGAGTGATTGCAGCTCTAAAATAAGCAGGGAAATAACATAGAGTCCAAGAAGCAGTATATTAGTTACATTCACATAAGAAAAACAATTAGTCAAGTTTTTCAACTTGTTTATTAATGACCTGGAGGTGGGCATTG
This sequence comes from Xenopus laevis, assembly GCF_017654675.1. Classification (NCBI taxonomy): domain Eukaryota; kingdom Metazoa; phylum Chordata; class Amphibia; order Anura; family Pipidae; genus Xenopus; species Xenopus laevis. The sequence goes on along the minus strand of NC_054380.1, from coordinate 117,427,866 downwards.
AAAGTACTGTTTCTATTTTTGCAGAAGATACTAAATTGTGCAGAACTATAGGTTCCATGCAGGATGCTGCCACTTTGCAGAGTGATTTGTCTAAGTTGGAAAACTGGGCAGCAAAGTGGAAAATGAGATTCAATGTTGATAAATGCAGGTTATGCACTTTGGCAAAAATGATATAAATGCAAGTTATACACTAAATGGCGATGTGTTGGGAGTTTCCTTAAATGAGAAGGATCTAGGGGTCTTTTTAGATAACAAGTTGTCTAATTCTGGGAAGTGTCATTCTGTGGCTACTAAAGCAAATAAAGTTCTGTCTTGCATAAAAAAGGGCATTAACTCAAGGGATGAAAACATAATTCTGCCTCTTTATAGGTCCCTGGTGAGGCCTCATCTGGAGTATGCAGTGCAGTTTTGGAATCCGGTCCTTAAGAGGGATATAAATGAGCTGGAGAGAGTGCAGAGACTAAGTGCAACTAAATTGGTTAGAGGGATGGAAGACTTAAATTATGTGGGTAGACTGTCAAGGTTGGGGTTGTTTTCTCTGGAAAAAAGGCGCTTGCGAGGGGACATGATTACACTTTACAAGTATATTAGAGGACATTATAGACAAATAGCAGGGGACCTTTTTACCCATAAAGTGGATCACCGTACCAGAGGCCACCCCTTTAGACTAGAAGAAAAGAACTTTCATTTGAAGCAACGTAGGGGGTTCTTCACAGTCAGGACAGTGAGGTTGTGGAATGCACTGCCGGGTGATGTTGTGATACTGATTCAGTTAATGACTATAAGAATGGCTTGGATGATTTTTTGGACAGACATAATATCAAAGGCTATTGTGATACTAAGCTCTATAGTTAGTATAGGTATGGGTATATAGAATTTAATTAAAAGTAGGGAGGGGTGTGTGTATGGATGCTGGGTTTTCATTTGGAGGGGTTGAACTTGATGGACTTTGTCTTTTTTTAACCCAATTTAACTATGTTACTAACTAACTATGTAACTAAGTTATCAAATTCTAGAATATCTTGGTGTCTGCTAGTCGATAAAAACATTTGCATTGATGCTTTCTAAAAGTTTCACTTGCACGCTGTACAACTTCTTGAAGATATAAGTCATCTTCCTATCTTGTTTGGAGTTTATGGGGTTTTTTTCTTCATCACTATTCTCTGAAAGTCAACTATGGTTCGGCAGAAGTTTATATGTTTTCTCTTTTCTCCTTGTCTCTGAATCATTGTGCTAGTATATTGTAGGCGTAGAGTATAATGAAATGTATATATGCTGAAATGTGGCATGTTTAGGAGAATATAGGACAGTTATTATGCTTCAGCCATTTAGTAACCAGGATGTAACTTACCTGTATGTGAACCATAGTTTTCTGCCATGATTGGCTTCAGGTTATAAGGTTGCAGTGATCCTTTGTACACATCCCCTCCGTCCACACAAATTGCATCTGCATGGTCTTCCTGAAAAAACAGAAAGCCTGCTCTTAGTAATGATGCCTTTTATTATATTTTTATTAACTTTATAAATTTACTGTGAAGTCTATGTCTGCGTAAAAATGTTTTACTTTCACCCTTTGTTGGATTGTTTTTGTCACTTTTGAAGGTAGATTAGTATTACTAAACAAACTGATAGTTATATTGTGTGGGACATATTGTGGGTCACAATTCCAGCAAACACTCCAGTATAGGGGGGCACAACAGTTCATTCTTTGTTTCACTCTTTGTTTATCTGAGAGTAAAGTTTGCCTCTAGCAGTGTAACAAGACATTGGCCGATCGTGTCTACTGATGAAGGCTTGTTTTAGAAATTACCCCATATGCCAAAGTTCAGTTATAAGAGGGGTAGGAATCTGAAGGAGAGTCGGAGCCCTTCAGATCCTATTGATAAATACGCGTTAGCCCCAGAAACAGCATTTTCTAACATAGTGCCCTGGTGTATATAAATGCAGCGGGTGTGTAATGTGCAGCAGTTTGATTCTGGGTCCCACACATTCACACACAGGCAAAAAATATGCTATAAAACAGAGGATGAAGTACAGTGCTACTCAATATGTTGGCGCTATATAAATGCATGTTAATAATGGTGGTGTGTATTATAAAATGTCCTTGTGGCCTCATTTATTGTGGGAAGGCAATAAGACAGTAAGACAGTTCAAGGAGCACATTGGAATGCATAGGGCCAGTATAAGGGTGTCGGTAAACTCAGAGATAGATGACAAGGGCAAATAGAAAGGTAAAAAGCAAGATTTCACCCAGAAATTGGTGGCAAAGCACTGGGTGGAGGCTACACATAGTCCTGCTGCCTTTAGGCGTATGCCAATTGAGCATGTTCCTGTTAGGGGTGGTTAATTTGATAGGGCTTTACTTCAAAGGGAAGCCTACTGGATCTAAGAGGTGGGCTGTGGCACCTAATGGGTTAAACTGCCAGTTGGTTTTGAGTTGCTTCTTAGAATAAATTCACTTATCACGATATGTAGCCAAGGGAAGACAGAACAATGAATAGTAAAGTTGTACATTTGTTTATTGCTACATTATATAAAAATGATTTGATTTGTGATACTGTGTATCTCTTGCTTATGGTAACAGAATATGTCATTTGTATAAATTCACAGGTTGAACATGAAAGGATTTTTGTGAATGGATTTTTTCACTAATGAATAATCACTTCGACCTCTCGTGGTGAGAAATGATATTGCAGGTCGATGGTTACATTACACGTTTTTTTCACCAATGGTTAATTATGTGCAATGTGAGCATGTATGACGTCGTGATTTTTAAATTGGGTGGGGCTAGATGTGTATAAATAATTACTCGTATTTTGTCCTTTTGCCCTAATGTGAGCCGAAACGTTGGATTCACAAGTTTGAAAAATAAATAATGCTGGTTTGCTGATTTTGGAGTGCGGGTCCTTTTGAACTTTATACAATGCTTTGATCCAGCACCCTCATCAACATAAAACTGACACAGAGTGCAATCATTTAACTCTCTCTCTCTCTCTCTCTCTCTCTCTCTCTCTCTCTCTCTCTCTCTCTCTCTCTCTCTCTCTCTATATATATATAATAGTTGCCCTCCCAGTGCAGGATAACTTGCCCCCATCATCCCCATAGACCTATAGTCACCCAGAATCAATTAAGAACCTTTTGTAGAACATTCCCTTTAATATTTTTAGTAAGATTGTTTAAGATATCAGTTGAGTGGCACCCTAAAAGTCTATAGAACAATACTCCAACTGAACTTTCTATTGATAAAGGAATAATTTAAAATTTAGAATCCATGGTCATTGACACCACAACATTTATCTTGGCCTCCTGTTCTACTAATATATGTCTTATGGGAACTCGGATCCCAAAATAAATTCCTTATAGGATTCCTGTACAGGTATGGGATCCATTATCTGGAAACCTGTTATTCAGAAAGCTCCAAATTACAGAAAGGCCATCTCCCATATACTCCATTTTATCCAAATAATACAAATGTTTATAAATGATTTCCTTTTTCTCTGTAATACTTGATGCAAACTAAGATATAATTAATGCTTCTTGGAAGCAAAACAAGCCTATTGGGTTGATTTAAAGGACAAGAAAACTCTTTTCAATAACTCATTAAAAATGTTGCCAACCCTTCATCTACTGGATATCTAGATTTATGTCAAGAAAAGTGCACGTGAAACTGGCTGCTTCACTTAAGAATCCTCCTTCACTTATGTCATTCGCGGCTGCCATCTTTCCTGTGATATTATCGTCAAAATGTACAACTCTAAAGAATTGAAAGCAGCGCTCAAGCATCACGCAAGAGCAGCATGTATGTTTTAAAATATCTATGTTTAAAAGCTAGCCGCATGGGTAACCATAGCAATTGCTATAAGCAGTTCCGACTGGTTCCCATTTTCAAGAGGGCGGGCATAGCTGGGTCCATGAATGTGAGTGATCATGTTCTCATAAGAGTAAGCACGCACATGATGAACATAATCTGCCTCTTCTGAAGTCTAATAATTGTGCATTGTGTTAGGTCTTGGCAAAACAGCATTGCATTGTGGGATTTTTCTGTGCCAAACTAAGTGCTTTTTCTGAATACTAAGGTTATGGATCTACTGAAAGGTTAGAATCTGACCAAAGCAGGAGAACTGTTAGACACTACTGAGATGTGCCTATCCATAGAAACATTATTGTGTTTCATCTTCCCTTGTCCTTTAATGTTTACATGATTTTCTAGTAGACTTATGGTATGAAGATCCAAATTACAGAAAGATCCATTTTACGGAAAACTCCAGGTCCCGAGCATTTTGGATTATAGGTCCCATACCTGTGTCCATCACTTCCTGCTTATTTGCCCCACCCTCCTGCGAAATCTATATATCCTGAGTACAGTTTCAGAAATTCAAGTCCATGTTCTGTTTTCCCACTATCTCTCGGCGTATAAGGTATTCTAATAGTCATTTCTCCTCAGTATAGAATAATAACTTGTTGCCATTGCCCTATAAAGAAAATAAGCACTGGTAACTATTAAGATGTATTTACCTGAATAGCAGTGAAACACTCATCAGTATTGGATTTTTCTACGCAGGACAATTTGATTTCCTTGTTTTTGCACGTGTCTACCAGATCTTTGCACTTTTTGAGTTCACTGTTTGATTTTACACACCAGCGCACCTGCTTTTCTTTTTGTATTGCCAGGCACAGGGCTGCAGGGGAAATGAAAAAGAGAACATGTCATTGGAAAAAAAGCAGCCCCAAGATCAAAGCAAATATTTGAAGCAACTTATAGAAGACATTAAATAAAATGTGTATAACTTGTCTCCAAACCCACAGCAGCCAGTTAACAGCTGACTAGTAAATGATACCTTCTCAATGGCTCCTGTCCATTACTAGACCGGCAGCAAAGCTTACAGCACTTGTCACTTTTTCAGGAATAACAAATGCATATTCTACACTTTTGTACTTTCTCAGCTGTCTGTTCTGTCCTTTATTTTATTTCAACTCTCCTGCCTTTCTATTCTCAGTTCTCACTTTCCTTTTATTTTTCTCCTGTTTTTTTCCACCCTGTCTTTCTAGCTTTCTTCTGGTTTACTGTTTTGTCTCTCTCTCTCTCTCTTGTTTGACTTTTTTGCTAAGCCCCTTTCTTTATACCTGTCCCCCTTTCATTTCTCTGCTCCCATTTTGGTTTGTTCACATACATATGCTGTGACCAAAATCCCTTATAAGAGAACATTAAGCCATAAGGTAACTTTCTATAATATTGTACAGTACAGGATCCCTTATCCATAAACCCGATATCCAGAAAGCTCCGAATTACAGAATGGCTCCCATAGACACCATTTTATCCAAATAATCCAAATTTTTTAAAAATGATTTTCCTTTTCTCTGTAATAATAAACCAGTAGCTTGTACTTGATCCCAACTAAGATATAATTAATCTTTATTGTAAGCAAAACCAGCCTATTGGGTTTATTTAATGTTTAAATACATTTCTAGTAGACTTAAAGGGATCCTGTCATCAGAAAACGTGATTTTTTTCAAAATGAATCAGTTAATAGTGCTACTGAGCATTTAGGGAATAGTGATCATAACATGGTCTCCTTTGAGATTCTGTTGCAGAAGCAATTCTATAAGGGAGTAACTAAAACACTAAATTTCAGACGTGCAAACTTTGACAGTATAAGGGCATCTCTGCAACATATTAAGTGGGAAATGCTTTTCACAGGGTTAAACACAGAACAAAAATGGGAATTCTTTAAAATGCTGCTTAATAAATATACTTGTCAGTATATTCCACTTGTAAGCAAGGAACGTCGTTGCAAAGCAAAACCTTTTTGGTTCAATAGAAGCGTTGGTGTTGAGGTGGGTAAGAAAAGACGTGCTTTTAAGGCTTTCAAGTTAGCTGGTACAGCCGAAACATTTATAAGGTACAAGGAGGCCAATAAATCATGCAAAGAAGCTATAAGGCAAGCTAAAATTGCTATAGAAAAGGATATTGCAGCAAGCAGTAAAAAAAATCCAAAATTATTTTTTAAATATGTCAATAGTAAAAAAATGAAGCAGGAAGGGGTGGGACCCTTACTATCAGAGGGGGGTCAGCTGGTTGATGAAAACAAAATAAAAGCGCAGATTCTGAACTCGTATTTTTCATCTGTCTACACAAATGAAGAACCAGTAAGTGAAGGTTTCCTTCTTAACACTCCCAATTCTAGTAATACAACTAATGATGCATGGTTCACACATGAAGAAATTCAAAAGAGACTTGAACATGTTAAGATTAACAAAGGTCCAGGGCCAGATGGTATTCATCCCAGGGTAATTAGCGAGCTTAGCTCTGTGATTGCCAAACCTCTTTACTTAATTTTTCAGGATTCATTGAGATCTGGCATAGTGCCGAGAGACTAGCAAATTGCTAATGTGGTGCCTCTATTCAAAAAAGGATCCCGTTCTCAGCCTCAAAACTATAGGCCAGTTAGTCTGACGTCAGTATTAGGAAAGCTTTTCGAAGGGTTAATAAAGGATAAGATTCTGGACTTCATAGCAAATCATAATACTATGAGTTTGTGCCAGCATGGTTTTATGCGTAATAGATCTTGCCAGACTAACTTAATTTCTTTTTACGAGAATGTAAGTAGAGACCTCGATTCTGGGATGGCAGTGGATGTGATTTACTTAGACTTTGCTAAAGCATTTGATACAGTGCCACACAAAAGGTTACTGGTTAAATTAAGGAATGTTGGCCTGGAACATAGTATTTGTACCTGGATAGAGAACTGGCTAAAAGATAGACTACAAAGAGTGGTGGTAAATGGAACATTTTCTAATTGGACCAGTGTTGTTAGTGGAGTACCGCAGGGCTCTGTACTAGGTCCCTTGCTTTTCAACTTGTTTATTAATGACCTGGAGGTGGGCATTGAAAGTACTGTTTCTATTTTTGCAGATGATACTAAATTGTGCAGAACTATAGGTTCCATGCAGGATGCTGCCACTTTGCAAAGTGATTTGTCTAAACTGGAAAACTAGGCAGCAAACTGGAAAATGAGGTTCAATGTTGATAAATGCAAGGTTATGCACTTTGGCAAAAATAATATAAATGCAAGTTATACACTAAATGGCAATGTGTTGGGAGTTTCCTTAAATGAAAAGGATCTAGGGGTCTTTGTAGATAACACATTGTTTAATTCTGGGCAGTGTCATTCTGTGACTACTAAAGCAAATAAAGTTCTGTCTTGCATAAAAAAGGGCATTAACTCAAGGGATGAAAACATAATTATGCCTCTTTATAGGTCCCTGGTAAGGCCTCATCTGGAGTATGCAGTGCAGTTTTGGACTCCAGTCCTTAAGAGGGATATAAATGAGCTGGAGAGAGTGCAGAGACGTGCAACTAAACTGGTTAGAGGGACGGAAGAGTTAAATTATGAGGGGAGACTGTCAAGGTTGGGGTTGTTTTCTCTGGAAAAAAGGCGCTTGCGAGGGGACATGATTACACTTTACAAGTACATTAGAGGACATTATAGACAAATGGCAGGGGACCTTTTTACCCATAAAGTGGATCACCGTACCAGAGGCCACCCCTTTAGACTAGAAGAAAAGAACTTTCATTTGAAGCAATGTAGGGGGTTCTTCACAGTCAGGACAGTGAGGTTGGGGAATGCACTGCCGGGTGATGTTGTGATGGCTGATTCAGTTAATGCCTTTAAGAATGGCTTGGATGATTTTTTGGACAGACATAATATTAAAGGCTATTGTGATACTAAACTCTATAGTTAGTATAGGTATGGGTATATAGAATTTTAATTAAAAGTAGGGAGGGGTGTGTGTATGGGGCTGGGTTTTCATTTGGAGGGGTTGAACTTGATGGACTTTGTCTTTTTTCAACCCAATTTAACTATGTAACTATGTAACTATGTAACTATGTACTCCAACAGAATTCTGCAGTGAAATCCATTTCTCAAAAGAGCAAACAGATTTTTTTATATTCAATTTTGAAATCTGACATGGGGCTAGACATTTTGTCAATTTCCCAGCTCCCCCTGGTCATGTGACTTGTGCCTGCACTTTAGGAGAGAAATGCTTTCTGGCAGGCTGCTTTTTTTCCTTCTCAATGTAACTGAATGTGTCTGAGTGAGACATGGATTTTTACTATTGAGTTTTGTTCTTAGATCTACCAGGCAGCTGTTATCTTGTGTAAGGGAGCTGTTATCTGGTTATCTTCCCATTGTTCTTTTGTTTGGCTGCTGGGGGGAAAGGGAGGGGGTGATATCACTCCAACTTGCAGTACAGCAGTAAAGAGTGATTGAAGTTTATCAGAGCACAAGTCACATGACCAGGGGTAGCTGGGAAAGTGACAATATGTCTAGCCCCATGTCAGATTTCAAAATTGAATATAAAAAAAATATGTTTGCTCTTTTGAGAAATGGATTTCATTGCAGAATTCTGCTGGCGCAGCACTATTAACTGATTTATTTTGAAAAAAAATTAATTAATTGCTGCACAGGAGAACACTTTTCACTTTTTATATATACCCCTTAAATGTCTTCTTTTTCTAACTAACAGTTGTTCAAAAAAAAAGGAGCACATTTGCTAATAAGCCATTTGAAACACAGGGTGATATCCCTTTTAAATGAACATATTACGCTATGCTGGTTTTTAATTTCTGTTGCCACATGCGCTGATCTGCCTATATATATTTCTTTGCAAATATATATACTCGTTTGGATTTCTTTTGACTACAGTTGAGAGACTGTGAAGTGATCGGCAAGAAATAGCTAAAGGGACTGACATTTGTAATTAATTGCAAACTGTAGGTAATATTTTTTTTTTTGCTGAATCAGTTACTGTTAGTTTCATTCTGCTCTTTGCAATCTTTGATCACTGTACAGGTATGGGATTCGTTATCCGGAAACCCATTATAAAAAAGATCCAAATTACGGAAAGGCCATAGACTTTATTATAATTAAATAATCCAAAATTTTATAAACTACAGGTATGGGACCTGTTATCCAGAATGCTCGGGACCTGGGGTTTTCCAGATAACGGATCCATCCGTAATTTGGGTCTTCATGCCTTAAATCTACTAGAAATTCATTTAAACATTAAATAAACCCAATAGGCTGGTTTTGCTTCCAATAAGGATTAATTATATCTTAGTTGGGATCAAGTACAAGATACTGTTTTATTATTACAGAGAAAAAGGAAATCATTTTTAAATATTTGGATTATTTGGATAAAATGGAGTCTATGGGAGACAGCCATTCCGTAATTCGGAGCTTTCAGGATATCGGGTTTCCGGATAAGGGATCCTATACCTGTATTTGCTTTTTCTCTGTAATAATAAAACAGTACCTTGTACTTGATCCAAACGAGCCTATTGAGATTATTTAATGTCTACATGATTTTCTAGTAGACTTAAGGTATTCAGATCCAAATTACGTAAATATCCATTATCTGGAAACCCCCAGATCCCAAGCATTCTGGATAACAGGACCCATGCCTGTATTTTTGAGTCATGTTATGTATATGATCATCATCATCTTCATTTATTTATATAGCGCTGTCAAGATATGCAGTGCTTTACTGCAGTTATAGCAAACAGGGAATAAATGGTGGATAACAAACAAGGATTACAGAATACAATGGGGTTAGAAGGGCCTAGAGATTAGAGTTTACAAACTAAAGGTTAGAGAACAATTGAGACATTAGGATTATATAAACACTTGTTTATATATGAGTGCAACATGAGGGCTTGAGCTGAGCATATTTTAGTTATTTCATGAGTTAAAGAGGTAAATGGTAATTAGTTACTCTGTTTGATCCCTGCAAGTTAGATCATATATTTTTCATAATTAAAATAATAGGCAAAAAGTATTTTCAGCACAAGCCATATTCATTGTGTTAATGCTAAGCAAGGGGGTATATTGTTCACCTAATATCAAGTGAATTGAAAGCTCTGGACAACTGAATAGAATACATTTTTCATATATTTTTCTTCACTGGCATTTAATAAGCAAATTAGGGTTCAGATTTATTTTGGTTTTTGGCTGGATCTTTGGTAGAAGTCTGGGTGTTTTGCTGAATCAGAAAACAATACATTTATTGCTCACCTAGCATTTTTGTACCGCTATGTTTTTGTACGTTAAGGTCTATAAATTATAAAGAGGTACCTCTGTGCATGTCTGTGTGTGTGTTATTGAATGTATGTATATGTGCATCTGTATACTGATATATTTGTGTTGTATAAACGAGAGTGTATCTGAGCACATAAATCACCATCTTCTATGGGCGGAATACAGCAGACAAATAGGTCACCCCATTTACAGGGGGTATTTTATTGGCAAGTAATACATCTGAACTGCTTAGAATATCAAACTAGCCTGCTATCTCTTGACAGGGCTAACATTTTAAATTAAAAAATATTGCCGCATAAAAAAAGAGGAAAAAGACATTTTTGTCCCTGACAATGTTCTTTTATAATTATTTCTCAAACTAATACATTGTGGGCTTGTTTGCCTTACAACTAAATTCTCTGCAAACGAGGGATTCCAGATCATCTGCAAACATCATGGAAGCGTCTTTGAGATTTTGGCCGATCTTCATTGAAAATACATGTGATAGATACTGATATATTATACGATTCATACATTCTTTATAAACAAATTATTATATTCCAATAAAACAGACTGATATGACGTTGTGTATGGCAAGTGGAACGGTTTAGCATTAGAATGTTTGTGGAAGCTATGTATAATATAAATAAAAGGCACTAAGAACATCCAAAGGGTGATGAGACTTACAGAGAGTATTCTTAACTTACCCAGCATGCCCAGGCACAGTGCGACACGGAGAGAAAGATCCATTGCCCTTGGATTATTCAGGGCTGGAAGGTAAATGTTCCTCACAGTTTATCCTCTGTCAGATAAAGGAGGGATTGGGCCATCGTTTGCTGCCTTTTTATAAAAGGACATAGGTGCTGACTAATCAGATTTTGTAGCCCTGCAATGTTTACCTTCTGGAGTTTCCCAATAAAGCCCCCTCCTTTATGCCGCTTGCTGGTTCCTGTAGCGAAATATCTGGCACTAAACCACTTTTGAGGCTGAAGTTCTGCAGATCCTGGGATGGGCTGGATTAACCCTTCCATAACAAGGAGACTGTGAGGAAAGGGGATTCAGAGGGGATTTCACATGCAACATCTAAGTAGACTCAGTGCCAAGTCATAATGAGAGGCTGTTTGTTTTTTGTGCATTTTCCCAGTGTGTGTGTCTGGTACTTGGATAGTAGATCGTGAACACCTCACAAACCCCTTTATGTATTCAGCAATTTACTTCCATGGCCATTGACATTTAATACATGTAACTCTGAAGTGAAAAACATATTAATAACATGGGTTAAGAACTGGAAGAATCATCACATTACTGACTGCACTGCTTTACTCCGTGTGTAGGGGTCACATCAAAAAGCATGAGAAAGTATTGGACTTGAGATATAATACCTTAAACACAGGACATAAACAATGCCCAACGCCGGTACAAGGGATGTGGTGCAAAGTCCCCCATTCCCACAGTGTTTTAGATGCAGACCTGCACAAGGAGTTTGTTCAGAAGCACCTCTGCATTTGCACCACGGCTGGGACTGGGACATCACACCATTGCCTTCAACCAAGCGGATTATGGTGTCCAGGTAAAGGCAAATGTGCAAGACATGGAAGCATGTTAGGATGCTACAGGAGCCATCATCAAAGTATGGATGCAGTAGTACATGACATTTTTAAGGTACTGTATGTGGTGCAGTTATCAATAGTTAATTTGATTTGGGCAATAAAATGGCAATACATTTCAAGACATTTATTATAAAGACAGGATCATCCCCCCTTTCCTATGACGGTTTCATCTAGGCAGGTACCCCTGCTTCCTAACCCTAGCTCTGGTCATTTTTTTTGTCAGGGATTATCTGTGGACCTGTAGCACCCATTTTTCTGATCATGCTAGGTCCCTCTCCTTGAGCCCAGTCTTCTGGTCTATGTTAGATGGCTTTAAACAACAGCATGGGAGCATGCCAAAATATAAACATTAGCCTACATCAACATGAGTAAATCAAGCATTGTACTTTGGTGTTCAATCATTTATTAATCCACTCTATATTTTATATCTACGTATATTTATATCTATATTACATATCTATATATTTATAAGCAAACATATAATTTGTGATGCACCTGTGGGTCATCCACAGGGAGATTTTTGCTCCACTTACTGTACAACATCTAGGGGGTTATTTATTTAAGTCTGTTTTTATCTGGTTGGACTTTTAAAGGGGAAAACTAAAATTTTTTCATAGAAAAAAAAAATAAAAATGTTGTGATTTATTAAACCCAGATGGTGTACTCCAACTTGCAAGTTCAAGTAGAAGTCAATGGCAGATGTCCCATTGATATCCTGATCTGCGCGGGGTTCTGTTTAATAATCCGAAGATTTCGTGGGTTTTTTGGGCATCAAATCCAAAAAAGTTGCAGGTTTCGAGAGTCAAATCCAGGGGCGTAACTACAGAGGAAGCAGACCCTGCGGCTGCAGGGGGGCCCAGGAGGTATAGGGGGCCTATGAGGCCCTAATTAATGAGAAATGTCAATATATATTGGTAAAACAGGACAACCTCTGGAAATGTTGGGGGCCCTAAAATTAATTTGCTGTGGGGCCCAGTAGCATCTAGTTACTCCACTGGTCAAATCCGAAAAAGACTTTTCGGATTTTGATAAATTACCCCCCTAGTGTTCCTTCAAATTATACTAAACAATATATATACATTTTCCCCTGAGGAAAAAACTAGTCCTGTGGCCAAATAATGGTTAGCACTGAAGCTGTTAAAAAAAAAGACTTGTGTTTAAGGTAGGCAGCTTCTTTAGGTCACTGTGACCTTTTGGATACAAGGAAATTGGATTATTCACACATGAAAGAAGCATCAGTCTAATATATTCTGTAATAAAAAAATGTCTGGTTAGCGGATCCCATTTAAAATGATGTATTAATAAATATGGTCAGAACTAGAAAGGATTGTATGCTCTTTTTTTACAATAAATGTTTATTGTATTTTTTTTTTCCTGCAAGCGAGTTACATACAGAAATTATTAATCAAATAAAATTGTGATGAAACGGATATAGATTGGTAGTTCAGGTCTCTTAACATTATCAATCAGGTACAAAGTCACAACATATAGGGGGTTATAAACTAAACTCCGAATGCAAAAATCACGAAAAATTCTGTTTTTTTTTTAATAAAATTAGACTTTTAAAAAAAAATCCAGAATTTTTCGGAATTTATTGAACCCAGAGGATGGGAAAAGTCAGAATCTGAAAATCCGGCAACTCAGACCGGTTGAGGTTGCATATAAGTCAATGGGAGAAGTCCCAATGATTTTTCGATGTGCGCTGGGTTTTTAGCAATACCCCGAAGTTTTCTGAGTTTTTGGGCAAAATTCCGAAAAAAAATTGAAAATTTGATGAAAAATCTGAAAAAATCATGAAAATCGTATGAAAAAAATCATGAAAATTGGATTTTTCACTATTTTTTCAGATTTTTTCCCGCAAACAAAAATTTCAGGAAAGTGTATAATAGATACGCCCCAAAAACCCGTGCGGAATTGGTCTGAGTCTTTTTTCAGAAGATATTGAGATAAACTCGGACTTTGATAAATAACCCCCATAGTTTTGGATCCAATCTCTGGGGCTTTCAATGTTCTAATAGGCAGGCCCAATAAGAATGATAGGGGGTTGGGCTCTATGGAGTGTTTGAAGACACCCAACAGGGTATGGGCTACCATTCCCTCAAACTCTCTTACCACCCCAAAAGTCCACCAGCTTTGTGGGGGTGTAATGCCGCCGGAATATCATCTTATAGGCCTTTTCCATCACTATAGCACACACTGATGTTTTGCTGGCCTTATCCCAAACGATGTGCCACTTTTCATGTGGTCATGTCAGGTTGCACTAAGGAAGTGTTGTCCACTGCAAGACTGCTGTACAGTAGTGATATCAAATGAGTAGCATTTAATGTTCTGAATGATTAAGGCCTACCTTTGGTCCACTATGACTGAAAGACAAATGCCTACTGTATATAAGAGGAGGTGGATAGGGAACCTGGATCAGATGGCAGATTAATACACTGTCACCTTTCGTTTAATACCGAGGGATTGTTGTATTGCTGGAATAATAATTTCAAAATTCTTCTGCTCAGTCTGGTAAAAACGTGACTTCTATAGAAGTAATGGTCCTAGAATAGATATTAAGAGATCAATATTATTAAGAGATTAATATTATATTTTTGCCGGCATGTTATTCCTAATACCTCAGCCTATGATTAAGTGTTTGTAACATGAAACGCTTAAGGCAGAGGACACAAAAAAATCTTTTTACTTCATTTCAATTATTTGATGGAAGATTGCCTTTATTTGAGTGCCTGCTCCAGATTCATTTACTGTTATCCGCTCCCTATGCTGAGGGCTCAGGGAGGTGCACCTGGGCCACTTCCCCAATGTGCCCAGTAAACATTCTACTTTATGGAGACCCTTCCAAATTTGATTACATTCCTAATACCAAAACCATATCACCTTAAAGAACTGAGTAGAGGTTTTGACCTTGAGCCTACAGGGGGTTCTAAATCATCTCTTCTACTTTAGGACTCCACAGAAAAGATCAGAGAATGAAGAAATGTGGCGCTTGCATGTCAAAAACCCATTAAATAAAGGGTTTAATTGTAAGGTGAACTGTTACCTGTCTATAACATACATATCTAGACACCGGGAGTTCTTGACCATACAGTAATGATGTATAAGCAAATTGACAACACAATGTAGATGCATTTTTTAGTCATTGGGATGCATGGTGGAGGCACTGCATGTCTGTATAATCCTTTTCTTTACAAATAATGGGGTTAGGCAGTTAGATTGTAGGGGTTAAGGGTTAAATACTTTCTCCAATGGAAACAAAACAGAAAGGTATAGTAACCTTTTGCAGGTACACTCTCCCCCAGCACTGGTACAGAATGGGGGTATCACAAGGCCCTTTGTTCTTCTCACACACAAGGAACACATTTAAGGGGTTATTTATCAAAGTCTGAATTTATCTAAACATTTTCTGCTACAAACTCCAATCAAATCCGCTTGGGTATTTTACGATTATTTATTATTACATTTTCGTGAAAATTTGCTTTGCGGGAAAAAAAAATCCGATTTTCAAGATTTTTTGGGATTTTTCACCCCGAAAACTCAGATTTCTTATGCTTTTTGCCTGAAAACTCAGAAAACTTCGGGGTATTAAAAAATCATTGGGATTACTCCGATTGACTTATATGCAACCTCGACAGGTCCGAGATGCCGGATTTTCTAATTCAGATTTTTCCATCCCCGGAGCTTAATAAATTCTGAAAAATTTGTGATTTTTTTATAAGTCCGATTTTATTAAAAAAATTTGGAGTTTAATAAATAACCCCCATGATGTCATGGATTCTCTAGGGTTCTCTGCAGTTTTTCAATATTTTAACAACTGCTAAACCATGGGCATATGGGGAGAAAAAGGCATGACATCCACTTGAAAAGGTCAGGGAAGCCATATATCCCCCTTTACCCACAATTCACAGAGCTGCCAATTGACACTTAAAGGGGATCTAAAGTCTAAAATAGAATAAGGCTAGAAATGCTGTATTTTGTATACTAAAAAATAAACATGAACTTACTGCACCACAAGCCAAATCAAACAAATAATTTTTTAAATAATAATATGCTTTCAAAGTTGGCTACAGGGGGTCACCATCTAGTAACTTTGTTAAACATCTTTGCAAGACTAAGACTGTGCACATGCTCAGTGTGGTCTGGGCTGCTTAGGGATCGTCAAAAACAAAGCTGCTTGAGTTCTGCATGGCTGGGAAGTAAGGCGGGGGCTCCTCCTGCTGTTCATAAGTATGATTGTTTCCCTGCTCAGCAGTTAGGGACTGTCTATCCACAGCAATAAATGAAGGGAGAATTTCACTGCATACAGTCAGGTTTCTTTTAAAAACTGTACACATTTTTTAATTAAAGTATATTGGAGATAGGTTTCTTTTTCATTAAAGAAAGTAAAAATTGGATTTTATTGTTTTGCCTTTACATGCCCTTTAAGGGAACATGTACATTTTGTGACGGTGGCAATGCCATTGCTGATGCAGTCTATTTATTTCAAAGCAGCGTTTTTTGTGCGTTGCTATGTTCTTGGTTTAGTACTGTGCAAAATGCAAAGATAATATAGTATATATTAGGTCTTTTAGGGAACCAGAAAAAAATGGTGTAAAATCCAGGAAAATGTAAAATCAAGCAAATGTATTATTATTGATGGGGCCACAAAAAATGGTTTAAAATGTGTGAACTTAAAAGCAAGGGATATAAAATGTGGTTTCACTGTAATATATAAGTACTGATATGCCATTTAATATATATATATATATATAAATATGACGCTCAAAGCAAAGGATATACATAAAGTAGCTTCCCAGCTGCCTAAAAACAAAATTTATGGATTTCAATCATAAGACAATTGTTCTGTGAATTATAGATCTGAGAGAGCTGGACAGCCTTCTTTTCAACATATTTGCTGTGGATCCTCAATATGTAGTTGCCCTGCTGTGTTAACTGATGTGGGAATAGGGTGTGCCTTAAGGGTTTTTCAATTCTAAAATAATCTATAGCCCTTCAGCCATTTTTTGTACAAACAAAATCACGTTTGGTCAGTTCTAGAAACTTCAGCTGATACAAAGAAAACTGTATGGTGGCCAAGACTTAAGCTCCACAGAGAAATCAATAACTGTTAATGACTGACCTATTATGACATGCCTCATGACAAACACAGCAGCTTGCTGTCCCTTTGCTGAAAATAGAAAAATGTTCCCTACGGTGGAGATTTATTTTCTTTTTGCAATCCTGCTCATGTTGCAGTGCTGAAATAACAGGCGATCACCCTGTGCAATTATTTATTTTAACGCCCAAGGTAATGTTACTGGTGCCCAACGACACTATTGCTCAAAACTTTTCACCCAAGAGCACTGGGAAGATTATGTAACATGCGTGGGCTCAACTACAGGGCCATGGTTTTAGTTCATTCCCTTTCTACAGTGTATTATCTTCAAATGTGGTTTTTCTCTTAAGTATAAGGCTATGTACCCCCTTTATTAAAGATGAGTGTAATGAATTGGAATTGGTGCTTTACATGCTTTTCGCCTGTTGGTTTTTCTTATTTCTCAAGCTAAATAGGGCAAAGAAGAAAACTGAAGCTACTTCATGTTTGGTCCTTGCAAGGTGGATAATGGCATAATCCCTCTGAATAATGGTCTTCTTTTTGTAATCTAATTATCTACTTCACTACTTCTACTTCAATTTTCAGTTTGCCCTGTTTAGCAAAAAAAATGTTATGTTTTGGATTCATGTCATGTTGAG
The DNA here is from genome assembly GCF_017654675.1 of Xenopus laevis. Lineage (NCBI taxonomy): Eukaryota > Metazoa > Chordata > Amphibia > Anura > Pipidae > Xenopus > Xenopus laevis. The sequence goes on along the minus strand of NC_054380.1, from coordinate 117,410,444 downwards.
CAAGGGAGGTATACCCATAAAATAGCTTTGAGGTCTGTTATTCAAATGTTGAGGAGTTTGGTCCACAGAGCAAGAGCTTGTTGTTAAAGCAGCTAGGAATGGCCATGCGGGTCTGTCAGACTTTAGTGTGGTTTAAAGGTGGCCATAGACGTAACAATTATGATATTTCTTGGAAAAGATCTTTCCAAGAAAGAGCGTTCGTTTCAATACACACGTGTAGAGCTGAATCGTCAGATATACAGGTAGAAACAATAGAATTCTACCTGTATCTGATGATTTAACACTAACAATGGACGATGTTTGGGTGCAGGGCCTGATTTACATAGCAGTCGCCCCTAGGCCCACTGTCATTCTTCACCCCGTCCCCCTTGCTTTTATTCTATCATATTTTCATCATCGGGTACCAGAGCAATGGGGATTGACATACAGGAAATTTTAAAATCTATCATATCTCCTGTGCCTCCCCAGTGTTTCTGAACCAATGTGGGTATGGTTGGGCAGCATGCAACCCCCCTAAAATCCTGCCACCCTAGGCCCGGGCCTTGGTGGCCTTTCCACAAATCCGGGCCTGTTTGGGCGCCTTCAAAGTCACCCAATCAAAATTTTCCATCCTGCCCTATCGACGGCTCTTTTCCCACCATACATGCACCGAATATCGTACGAAAACTCGTTTCGTACGATATTATCTGTGCATCTATGGCCACCTTAAGACTAAAGTTGCAGATAAAATAAAACAATAAGCCCCTGAAATTTAAATGAAATTAAATGAAATTAAAATTTGTAACAATTTGTAATCTGTAAATTATTCGTTTTTAATAATTTGTAATTAAATAAAAATTAAAAATTGTTGACACAAAAATCATCTTTACCCTTTACCTTTAAACCAAGGGAAAAAATGGTGTTCGCTGCTAGGGGTAAGTCAATATATTCAGCAGTATCTAGTAGAAGAAGAAAAACAAAGGAGCAAATATTAATACAATTCTAAAAGGATATAATTTGTAGCACAGTGCTATCCAACTTATTACATATAGTGGGCCAGTTATATCACACAGATTCAATTAATAAGATGATGTCATATAGTGACGTCTATGGAGTCTTTGAGCAAACTGGGGTCCATACAAATCATTTGGAGGGTCACATCTGGCCCACGGGCCTCCACTTGGACAGCCCTGCTGTAGCAGAAAGAAAAAAGAAGTCTAGAGACAGAACAACACATCTCCAATAACACCAATAACAGTCAATCATTAATTATTTTTGATTAGACCATTTAGAATTAAATAAGGAACAGCAAATATGTGACCTGATATGTGATGCAGAATAAATAAATTGATGCAATTAATTGTGAACCTTCATGAGTGCATAAATTTACCTTTATAATAATTCAGGCAAAAAAGAAGTTCCATTTCAAGTCAATTTGACTTAAAGAAAATACAAGAAAACCAATTAAAAAATAAATAAATATACAGTATCTGAGTTCATAAATTGTTGTCTTCTGTGCAGTTTTACATAACCTTACCATGAGACATGGCTTTCACAGACAATGATTGGGTTCTGGAACTAGCGATTGAGGTGAATCAATAAAGGACATCCCTAATTTTTGTCAGTATATCCTATAGGCTAAATGTTATTCAAGTAGATGCTCAGCATTTACTAATTCCACCTTTTAGTTAATAATGGCAATATGTATGGAAATTATAACAGATGGGACCCATTTGTATACTTAAGATCCATTGCGTTTTGCTATTTGTTCTTCTAATTTAATTCATTTCTGTTTATTATTCTACCATTCGTCATGCTGAGCACAAGCAATCTGGATCACAATGCTAGCTAAAAAATAACAGACAAAATATACCACAAATGCATGTTAACAAGGGCTTTTAAAGCCTGTAATTGCAAAAAATAACATTTCCTGAGTTGTCTTCTCTTAGACAATAATATTTTTGTGCAGCGGTTTTGTGTTAATTGACCACTGTGTCCAGAGATTTAAAATATGCTCTAAGAAAAATGGCTCAGTACCCCGTCAGATACATTGCATAGTATTCTGTGCACCCATTGCACAGTGACCATAAAAGCTCTGCATGTTTCCCCTTATCAATAATACCCTGATCCAAGTATTTTTGATTAAAGATTTGCATTTCACTGCCCAATCGCCAGTGGTTTGATGGCTGAAGAGTCTGCCCATTGTAGCCTAGCACTGCTTTAGGCACAGATACTGAAATACTTAGAGATGTTCTATTATTTTATTTATTATAGAAGTGGTGACAAATCAGAAGCATTCCCTATAATGATACCAGTGTTTAAACCAGGGATCCCCAACCTTTTTCATCCGTGACCCACAGTCAATTGTAAGAAGGGTTGGAGAACAACATAAGCATGAAAATAGTTCCTGAGGATGCCAACGAAGGGCTGTGATTGGCTATATGGTAGCCCCTATGTGAACTGGCAGCCTACAGAAAGCTCTATTTGGCAATACAACTGTTTTTATGCAACCAAAAGTTTCCTCCAAGCCTGGAATTCAAAAATAAGCAACTGCTTTGAAGCCACTGGGAGCAAACTCCAAGGGGTTGGGCAGCAACATGTTGCTCACGAGCTACTGGTTGGGGATCACTGGTTTAAACTATAGACTCAATTTTATCCAAATAATCCATATTTTAAAAAATGATTTCCTTTTTCTCTGTAATAATAAAACAGTACAGGTATGGGATCTGTTATCCGGAAACCCGTTATCCTGAAAGCTCCGAATTAAAGAAAAGGCCATCTCCCATAGGCTCCATTTTAATAAAATAATGTTTAAAAATAATTTTTTTCCTCTGTAATAATAAAACAGTAGCTTGTACTTGATCCCAGCTAAGATATAATGAATCTTTATTGGAAGCAAAATCAGCCTATTGGGTTTACTTAAAGGACCAGTAACAGAAAAAAAAATGTAAAAAATGTGTTTGTACTTAACGAAAATAAAAAAACTAAGACACATTTAACTTTAAATTTGCAAAATCTTTATTAAGAAATAACTTGCCTATTCTCCGCTTGTGCTCCTCTTCAGAAACGCTGACAGGGCGATGCTCGATTTCTCCTCCATGGCGATTTCCTATAGAATGCAGGGAGGAGAAATCAAGCCCTGTCGCCCTGTCGACGTTTCTGAAGAGGAGTAGTGATGGGCGAATTTATTCGCCAGGCGCGAATCCGCCAGCGAATAAATTCGCGAAAAATTTGCTGAAAAAAATTTGCCAGCGTCAAAAACGGTGGTCGGCGTAAAAAAAACGGGCACCGGCGTCAAAAACGAGACGCCTGCGCCGTTTCGCGAATTTTTCGCCGTTTTGCAAAATTTGCAAATTTTTCGGCGAAGCAAAACGGCGCAAATGCGCCCATCACTAAAGAGGAGCGCAAGCGGAGAATCAGTAAATTATTTCTTAATAAAGACTTTGCAAATTTAAAGTTAAATGTGTCTTGGTGGGTTTTTTTCGATATGTAGAAACACATTTTTTTTTACAAAAGATGTTTATATTATTGGTCCTTTAATATTTACATGATTATCCAGTAGTCTTAAGGTATGAAGATCCAAATTATGGAGAGATCCATTATTCAGAAAACTCGAGGTCCCAAGCATTCTGGATAACAGGTCCCATACCTGTACCTTGCATTTGATCCAAGCTAAAATATAATTAATCCTTATTGGAAGCAAAACCAGCCTATTGGGTTTATTGATTGATTACATGATTTTCTAGTAGACTATTACAGAATTTACAGAGATCCATTATCCGAAAAGCCCCAGTTCCCAAGCATTCTGGATAACAGGTCCCATACTTGTATTAGAAAATCAATCAATATCTGCCTGCAAAAATGGGTCAGACTCACTCCCATACTGTCTGCAAAAGGCTGAAAGCGGTTACTACGCCAAAAGATGTTGTTTTCAAAATTCTTAACTTGTTAATATGATCTATTAAAGGGGAACTAAGCACAGCACCCCCCCCCCCCGGAATCTGGTGATAAAATATAGAGTCGGTGGTCACTGCAGATTTATTCAGAGCAAGGAGCAGCTCTTTACTCCTCCATTCTAGAAGTGCAAAAAGCTAACCCTTCAGCTTCAGGCCAGACCAGAAGGACAACGTGCAAAAACCACTTTGCACTGCAGAGCTCTTCGCACCTGCCTTTTGTTTTGTAAATCAGCCCCATGATGATTCATCTTATTATGTATTATGCTTCTTTCAATTTATGTAACGTTATCCAAAAGTATTTCATAATGTACATTTGTTACATAGGTATCATCACCTTGTAATCTTGCAGAAACCTTCTGTTTATACAAAGGGGCCATTGATAAAATCTCTTCTCTTCCCATCAATTGTACACGGGGAAAATCCCAGGCTGTTCCACAGTGAGATCTGAGAACTCATGAAGACAGAGAACAAACACAAGGGGAAAAGTCTGAAAGTCAACTCTTGTGAAATACTTGTTATTGCAAATGCCAATTACAGAATCTCTGGACCAAATATTTCTGTCTCATATAAAGGACAAGTGCAGGCTTGTATGCATTATTAAAGGACCAGTAACATCAAAAAATGAAATTGTTTTAAAGTAATAAAAATATCATGTAGTGTTGCCCTGCACTAGTAAAACTGCTGTGTTTGCTTCAGAAACACTACTATTGTTTATATAAATAAGCTGCTGTTTATCCATAGGGGCAGCTATTCAAAGGAGAACAGGCTCAGGTTACACAGCAGATAAGCTCTGTAGAACATAATGGTGTTATCTGTTATCCACTATTTAACCTGTGCCATTGCTACTCAGCAGCTTGTTTATATGAACTATAGTAGTGTTTCTGAAGCAAACACATCAGTTTTTCCAGTGCAGGACAACACTGCATGATATTTTCATTACTTTAAAACACTTTCAGTTTTTGGTGTTAGTGTTCCTTTAATAGAATATGCAGCAGAATCAGGGGCGCTCCACCAATGAGGCGAGTTGAGACACTCGCCTCAGGCGGCAGCGCCCCCCTGGTTACCAGGGGCGGCAAAAATGCCGCTCCTGGTAACTAAGAGCCGAATTTCCGGTTTTCAACCCGGAAATTCAGCTCTTCTAGTGCAGAGAGCGCAATTGCGCTCTCTGCACTAGCGTCGTGCAGCGCCCCGACCCCCTCCTGCGCAGAAAATGTGAGCGCCATGAGGAGGGGTCGGGGCGGCAACGGAAGGCCGCCTCAGGCGGCATAAAGGCGTGGATCGGCGCTGAGCAGAATATCAACAGTGCCAATTTTATATTGGACAGCACAATGGTACAAAGGTTAGTAACAGGTATGGGATCTGTTACCCGGAAATCCGTTATCCAGAAAGATCAGAATTACAGGAAGGCCATATCCAATAGACCCCATTATAATTAAACAACTAAACTTTTTAAAAATGATTTCCTTTTTCTCTGTAATAATAAAACCGTATCCTTTCTAGAATATAAATCGACAGGGGGTTGGCACTCGGAGCGATTCATTTTCCAAAGTCGCCCGAAGTTTCCTCACGAGGCCATCCCGCCGGCGATTTACATTCTAGCCGGTGGGAGGCAGTTCGGAAAGAGGAGATTTGTCGGTGGGTGACTAATCTCCCTGAATCTGAGTGTGTGTCTCTGCCCTTAAAGGGCATGTCAAGTCTAAAATAGAATAAGGCTAGAAATGCTGTATTTTGTATACTAAATATAAACATGAACTTACTGCACCACTAGCCTAATCAAACAAATAATTTATGCTTTCAAAGTTGGCTACAGGGGGTCACCATCTTGTAACTTTGTTAAACATCTTTGCAAGACTAAGACTGTGCACATGCTCAGTGTGGTCTGGGCTGCTTAGGGATCGTCATAAACAAAGCTTAAGGTCTTTGTTATATCAAGCTTTCACTTGCTCAACCATACACTGCAAGGGAGGGATCCTTAGGTGGGTGAAGGGGTTGGCATGATGCGGGGCATTACATGGTGTACCTTATAGACGTTCAGATTGATCAATGTGTTAATTAATAACCATTATTTGATCATCTCTGACCAACCGTCACTTTTTATTGACACAAGTGCAATTAGCATATTACCCCTCGAACCCATAGTTACCTAGTCAATCAGCCTCCTATACCTAACCTCAATTTTAATGTTGCTATCTAGATTTCGCTTTTAATGATTTATTAAAGGTTAAGTTTTATCATTTACTTCACTTGAGTTTTGGAACTAACGGATGGGAGGGTGCAGCTGGATGGGTCAGCTCTTTTTTTTTTCTCCTACGTATTATACAATTCCTATCCACAGCAGTAAATGAAGGGAGAATTTCACTGCATACAGTCAGGTTTCTTATAAAAACTACACATTTTTTAATTGAAGTATATTGGACTTTATATTTTTCATTAAAGTAAGTACAAATGGGATTTTATTTTTTTGCCTTTACATGCCCTTTAAGGTATCGAGATCCAAATGATGGAAAGATCCCTTATCTGGAAAACCCCAGGTCCTGAGCATTCTGGATAACAGGTCCCATGCCTGTACTGCTGATTTGCAGTGCTCAGGTCTAAGGATTAGTTCCAGCCAGATCACCAAGCAACAATAAATTGTAGCCTCCCAGAGCAATAGGTTTTCTGATCCCCAATATAACCAATAAGCAATGTAATTATGCTGGGAGCAGTCATTAACATGAAAGACTATTCCGATATAAAGACTGTAATACTTGGCCTGATACTATTTAGACAAAGAGTGATTAGTGTTTAACCATTGCTTTTAATAAAAAGTCCCAGTCTCTCCCCATCACTGAGACTTTCGGGTTTATAGAAAACACTCATGACATGCGTCAGCTGGTTGATGGTCTTACAGGTGTACCACCTGAGTAGAGTTGCTCACCTCACACCAACCCCCTTCTGCCAGAATAACAATGGTTAAACAAAACAATATTGTTTTATTTGCTCTTAAAGGAGAATTAAACATTTCCCACATCACCTGTTACTGCCATTGTGTTACTATGTGTGTACCTGGCATAAAGATGCAGAGTTGCACTTGGGTTAGCAGGTCCCATCTTTCGCCGCTTCAGATCACTAGTACATAACTTACAAGACCTTCCCGGGCCAAGCTTCAGTAACAGGTGGTGCGAGGAAGGAGCCAATGGAGCTTCATTCTTTCAAAGCGCACACTGGCCCCAACTAGTAAAAGATGATAAGCTGGTTGATGCCAATATCAGAACTTCAGGCAAAAGGGAATGGAATAATTGCACTATGAGGAAAGAAAATCAAAGTTGTGATTGCTTTACAGGTACATTACAGGACATTATAGATAGCAGGTGATCAAAGAACCAGAGGCCACCCCTTTAGACTTGAGGAACTGAACTTTCATTTGAAGTGTAGGTAGTCCTTCATGGGGAGGCTGGGGAATGCCCTGCCTGGAGATGTAGTGATGGAAGATCCTATTAATGCCTATAGGAGTGGCTTGGATATTAATATCCAAGTCTATTATAGATCTAGTTTTCAATATATTTACTTTTTTACAATGTTAAAATAATGACAGTAGAAAATGAAGTTCATGAAAGCAGGAATGTCTTGTGTCTGCTTAAAACTCGCTAGAGAAGCATCAGATGACTTTTCACTACTTACTAACCTGCAAACATTCACTCAGATACTGCTTTTGATGGCAATTACCTTTGTTCATAAGTTTCGCTTACAATTGCATTTTCCTTCCTTACGCAAAAACTGTTTTTCTTGGAATCCCCTTTAAAGGGTATAAATTAATGACAGATTGACATCCCCCGTTTTTTTTCTTTAAATGCAGTTCTTTTTAACATGATTAAGACAGGAGATTGAAATAAAGGAAACAACTCAATAGGAGTGAGTAATGTTATAAAAGCTGTATATTTTTTTTTTCTGGCTGTAAACCATCACATAAAGCAATTAGAGGTTTATACTATGAAGCAGAAATAGTTTTACAATGAAGTATTTTTGTGCAGCTCGTACTCCTTTAGTAAAACACACATTATGTAGAGAGTATATAGTACAAGTGATATTACTCATTACACAGTGCTATTAGCCCACATACGATATGAAGCATCCTGCCAACACAGTGGCCTTGGTCTATGTGTTTGTTCAGAATCAAGTCAAACAGCAGGGAAAGCCATATGAGGCACAACAGAAAAGGTCATCTGCACTTACAGGTGTCTGGGAAAGAAGCCACTGAACTGGACTTTATCTGCTTCTTTGTATAACCGAAACATTGCAATCATAAGTTAATTATTAGGGGTATCAAGCTTGTTTTATATATATATATATATATATCTATATATAATACACGAAAGCCATGAATATCCTGTAAATGATATCCTTATAAATGGTGAGTACTGATGTCATCCGTTATAAACGGTGAGATCTGATGTCATTTCTGTCACATGACTCACTGAAACTTGTGTATTATAATAAATAATAAATAAAGTACCCCCAGTTAGTGATGTGCGGGTCAGGGTTGTACCCGACCCTAACCCGCCCTGCTCCAGCCCGCGCCCGCCCACACCCGTGCTTCAGGGGCCCTTTTATAGACCCGCCGATGACGTCACAATGACCTCACAAAAGGGGCGGGGCGAGCAGAAGCAAGACTATAAAACCGGAACCCGGAAGTCGGAAGCCGGCATTTGAAGGTGGCGGGGAGAGCAGGAGAAGAGCTCAACCCGCACCCGCCCGCCACCCACGAGGAGCAGTGAGAGGTCGACCCGAACCTGCCCAACCCGCGGGTCGGCCCGCACATCACTACTCCCAGTTGCAAAATATGAGGATATTAGAAATTACCTCGGAGTTACCTCGTGCTTTTTTATGGTCATGAAACTCCTCGGTAACTTATAATATCCTTATAATTTACAAGAGGGGGTACTTTATTCACTATATAAATAATATATAATATTACAACATGCCAGCAAACCCGCCTTCAGCAAAATACTCTCTGGGATCCCTGGTAATGACGTCCTTGTATATTGCACCTCTCAACAAGAACATGATAGGCAAAACTATAATAACACATAAAAACCACAAAAACCTGCCAAATTTTGTAAAATGAATATGGTAATTAGGGTGTGTGGCCACAAAAATGAGTGTGGTCAAACAGTTTCCACCACACTCCACACGCCAAATCTTTTTGTCCATCTTTCTATTTCCAAAATGTTGGGAGGTATGCAGGGGCATCTGTCAATCTTATCAGCCGTTACAAGCAAACCTGCATTACAAAATACTGAGCTGAAAATATTTCCTTATGGCTCATCACACGCTTTGCCTATATGTGGCAATTTTCAGTCACAACTGACATTTAGGGGGTTATTTATCAAAGTCTGGGGAAAACCTCAATTTTTTCGTAGGAGAAAAACTCAAATTTTTCGTGATTTCTTAAACCCAGATGGAGTTTAAAGTCTGAATATAAAAGTACTCCAACTTGCGACGGCAAGTATAATGATATAGGGGGAAAAGTCAATGCAGATTTGGATGAAGTGGTTTTCCAAAAATAGTGAGATAAATTCAGATTTTGATAAATAACCCCCTTAAAGCTAGTTCAATAACTGACTCTTCTATGTAATGGACTGTTCTGCTGAGACACTTGTTAGCTGCAGCAGTGGCCCTAGGTCTTGTTACATTTGTGAGCAGCGTAAACGAATCCCTCGCTCCTGACATAAACAAATCCCTCGTTCTTGACATAAACATCCAAACCCTTTTACAGGCATTGGCAAATTAAAAAGGATACAGGTGAAACTTCATATTGATCAGTCAATACCACCTTCAGTTCAGCCTCACAGACGCATACCTTTTTATGTTCGCAAGCTGGTGGAGAAAGAGTTGCAGCAACTGCAAACATTTAACTTTGTTCAATGAGTGGAAGGCCTGACTCTCTGGGTTTCTCCAATTGTGGTAAAATCTGATTATGCATAGATATGCTCCAGACAAACAGAGCCATTCAAAGAGAAATACACATCACACCTACTATTTGTTATTGCAGATCTAAATGGAGCCAAAATATTTTCAAAGTTTGACCTTAACTCGGATATCATCAGCTGGAGCTGCACCCTCAATCCAGGTACATTACAACCTTTAGCACACACATGGGACTTTGGAGATTTAAGAGACAACATTTTTGCATATCATCAGCTGCAGAAATGTTTCAAAATGTGATTAGGGAAACACTCTCTGGGATCCCTGGTGTCCTCAATGTAAGTGATGATGTCCTTGTATATGGCACTTCCCAACAAGAACATGATAGGAGACTGGAACAATTATTTCAAAGATGACAAGACTAAACCTGACATTAAACCATTCAATTTCAGCTTATTACACTTCTTATTCTTAAGTTGGTCTGGAAAAAAACATATTGTTCTTCGACTTCAATCTACTCTTCTGTTTCTTTTTTTTCATGGCGCCCCCCATTTATAAACATTTTTCCTCCTAAAGCTTTAGGGGTACAATACCCAAACTCTCCACACTTCTTTGTCCTATAATGGAGCAGGTTCTGTGTGCTTTTCTAAGCAATCCCACCCTCAATCTTTTTGGAGAGGCACTCTGAACACCCCAAGTTTTCCATTGACTTTGACAGTAAAGATTTTCAAACTGCTGCCTCTCTTACAGCTTTGAAGTTACACTCACCAAACTTGAATCACGTAATCATGGAGTCACTCAGAATGAAACAGTGACATTTGTTGGATGCCCAAAAATGGGAGGAGCCAACAACAGCCAATCAAATTTCACGTATTTACTTTCTATGGGGAAATTTACATTGCTGCCACTCTTACAGCTTTCTGGCTACACTCACCAAATTTGAATTACATAGTCATGGGATCAACCCAAATGAAAATCCAATATTTTTTGGTTGCCCCAAAGTGGGCAGAGTTATAAACAGCCAATTAAATTTTGCCGATTGACTTTCAACGGGGAAATTGAACCTTGAGACCTTGACAAGCCTGTTTTCTTTTAAGGATGAATTAATAAAGGTGAAGATTTTTTATTCATTCAAAATCCCCAGCGTGCATCTGTATTTTTGATGAACTTTGAATAATTGGCAAAAGATAGCACCTGGGTCAGAGAGTTTTCAGCGTGGGAGTGCTTGACCTACCACAGTTTGTATATTTATATATATATAATGCTTTTCTGGTAGCTCAGTCACAATTACATTGTAAGCAAATCATTCTAATTGGAGGCAATCTGATTCACTGATTGAACCCAAACCAATTTGAGAAACCAGTCCCATATTGTTATTATCCTTTCATACAAAGAATCATATTCAGTCAATTACATGTTACACAGAACCTGGTCTTGTTTGGACTCGGAGGGCCCGGCACGCATAGGGACTCCTGAAACATTATAGAGGAAACAGACCCTGCAGTCCGAGCCCCCCCTCTCCCTGGGGCCCCCTCCCCCGCAACCGCAGGGTATGCTTCCTCTATACTTATGCCAGTGATGTAAGGTGTGTAGGTAAGGAAAGGAATGTGTGTCTGGAAGATACATGTGTGTGTGTGTGTGTTTGTGTACATATGTGTGAGGTGCATGTTAACTGAAGCTGTAACTCATGGCAAAGTCCTTTACGCAAAATAAATTATCTTGAATTATAAACAAAATAGGGAACTGAAATTGTTTTATTGGCATTAGAGTAATTGATATGCAAGCTTACAAAAACAGAATGACCTGGTGAAACTCCAGTAGGATCAGGCAAAAAAGTATCTGTCTCTAGAACAGGTATAGGCAGTGTTTGGCACTGAAGATCTGTGACCGGTGCCCCTTACCAGTTCATCTGGAGGTTACAACTGTATTATCTGCATCACTCTGATAACTAGCCTATATCCCCAACAGTTTAGACTAGCAAAGGAGCTGCCAAAGTCATCATGTACTGAAAGAAACATATTCAAAACAAACACAACATGGGTACATCTTGCGCTCTAAACAGCCAACACTGGCAGTCAGTGATAGGAATTGTTGCACTACATTTTTTGAACTACAGGTGCCTAATTGGACCAGTACAGGAAATCTGGTTGGGTGGTGTATGTATGCAGTGTCGGACTGAGATGCCAGGGGCCCACCAGAAAACCTTAGATCTTGGGCCCACTGGAAAACCGTAGACTGTGGGGCCAATTTTCAAACTATTATTCCTCCTCTATCAAACTCTTTATTCTCTTAGTCTTATATTACTTACTTCTACTTCTACACTATATTCTTCCATTATTAAGATTTTTTCCCCATAAAGAAATAGGGAATGACCATGAAATAGGCTAAATGGTTAGAAGTAAGAGGGCCCACTGACACCTGGGCCCACCGGGAGTTTTCCTGGTACCCCGGTGGGCCAGTCCGACACTGTATGTATGGGCTCAGTGGCTGACCTGAAAGGAGATCCATTCACCGTTTTTGTAGTTATCTGACCACCCTGCTGGCCACACAATAGGGCCTGTGCAATTTGGCCATCCATTTGTGCATTAAAATCTATGTGACCATCTTAAGGGTGCCTTTTATGACTTGCCATCTAGTAAATTGTTTTAAGCAACTCCTGAGCCACTTTTCGGACATTATTTCCCGCCGTTCTTTATCCCTTTCTGTTAAATATGTCCTGGTTATTCACTCTGTTCTTGTTCTGGCCACAGTTGCTCGGGGAACATCTTCTGGATCAGCACAATTTTACCATGATCACATCAGCAAACCAGAAAGCCTCAAGTTAATGATGAATCTTCTGTGTGACAAGAACCCGCAAATGACAGTCATTTCTGTCTTAAATATATTGAAAAAAGCAAATAAAAATCATTGAAAAGAAAAAGGTGCAAAGTGAGGGAAAACTGGAGAGAAATACTCACATTAAATGAAAGCTAAAAAAAGCAACACAATTTGCATCAGAATTTAATCAGCCTTGTAGCATCAGTTTACATCACAGTCAAGCTTTATTTTTGCTACAACCCAAAACCCACTGAGCATGTGCAGTGTCACTGACACCCCTAACAAAAGATGCTGAACCTTTAGGCTGTATTAAGCAGTGGCGAATCTATGTCAGAAGCTACCAGAAATTTAGCTGTTAAAGTTAGCAAGAGCAGCCCCTTCCAGGGTGCCCCTGGCTTAGTATATAAAATATGGCATTTCTACCCATTTTAATTTACAGGATTTAGTTTCATTTATTTTCTTGTTGCAATACATCTAGAATAAATTGTTATTCTGGTAAGCAACAAGCACAATATTAGGGGCACATCCTGCATAGATGCCATATTGCCATGATGTACACGGTGCTAATGGCAGATGTCCAGCAACATCCTAAATGTAGTATTCAATAAAAGAGAAAGCTGGGCACTCACCATAGGCTCACCATAGACTGCGACAGTGGCAGTGGGAATTAATACATTTACCACATTGCAGCCTATAGCGAGTGCCTGACATCCTTTGCTATTTATTATTGTGGTACACTTGTAGTAACAGGTGCTGAAACCTGTGGCGCTCATTCACTAGCACTGGGCACATTATGCTAAAAGCCATAGCAAACAATTAACAGTTAACATTGATCAGTCTACTGTAGAATGAATGCATGATGAAGGCTAATATCTTGTTCTGGTGCTATGCTGTACTGACTGCACTAGTGTTATATGAGGTTGTATGCATTACTGCACCTGGGTAGATATATTTCAATGGCAGCTTTGCGATTAATGCTAAACACTTTTAATTAAAATGCCGTTCAACAATTCACTTAAATATCAGTGAAACCATCCATCTGTGCCTGCCTTTACCAAATGACTCCAACTATGTATGGTTGTAGCAGAAAGAAATGGATTGTGACAGCAGTGTCCACCGGGATACCAGGAAAACTCCAGGTGGGCCCTTTGCTTCTAACCATTTATCCTATTTCATAGTCATTCTCTATTTATTCATGGGGAAAAAAGTGTAATAATGGAAGAATATAGTAAGTAGATATAAAAGACTAGGGGGGAAATGTAATTAAAATCACAAGCTTTACTTAAAATGGTGTTTTTGCGAATGTTTAGCGCTAATTGCAATGAAAAAACATTTGCTGGAGAATATTACATTGTGCATTATGGGTAAGCAAAGGTTAGGGTTTACACCTGCTCTGAAGTTTTATTGTCACAAAATTTTCTTTGCAATTGCGACATTTTATTATATACACTGCGAACGTTCGCAAATGTAATATGGTCTAAACTTGTGAGGAAGTCGTTGAGATTTGTAATTGGTCAAAAAAGACGCAAACATTCACAACTGTGTCTGAGGATGTTTTTTGCACTAACAATTGGAGTAGACTCTCACACACCCGTTATGTAGATGTATAGATTAGTTCGGTGCTCAATGGATGGAGGATACGGTGACCTCCCAGTAACTGGAACATAAAAACACACCAGCACACGAGACTTGTATCTGCAGGGCAAGCCCTTGCAAAAGTTTTTACTGCGGTGGTGCAGCGTTTTGGGGCTCCGCCCCTTTGTCAAGCATCATGCGTGAGTGAGGAGAGGAGGAATAATAGTTTGGAAAGTGAGCCCATGGTCTAAGGCAGGGGTCCCCAACTGTTTTTTACCTGTGAGCCACATTCAGATATAAAAAGAGTTGGGGAGCAACGCAATCATGAGTAATGTTCCTGGATGGTGCAAAGTGTGGTGTTTATACAAATGGCCTGTATGTGGCACTGTGCACATGAGTTATACTGTGTATACATAGTACTTTCTATTCTGCTTAAAGTATTAGAGTTGGTTACTGTTGAAGTATAATGGCTGCATGAACCTGCTAACAAAGCCCTGTTATACTCTACTCATCCTCGGATACCAAAACATAAATTGGCGACGAGATGTCTCTTCTACCTCTGCAGTAGCCTGCACCTTTTCTCCCAAACCCTGGTGAGCCTACCATACCTTTTACTGCTTGGATTCACCACGCATTAGAGAGAGACTGCTCCTAGAGCAAGAGCAAAGGCTATTACAGTTGCTAGCCAAATTGAAACAGCAGTGGCAGTGGCTAAAACTCTCAGTCAGGGAACTGCTGGGAATGTACAGATTGTGAATTCAACACTGTGGCCTAACAATGCACAGTCACAGTCAAAATACAGTGCAAACCCGTGCAGCAAATACAAATAAAAAATACTGCTTCCGCTGTGGTTCAACACAACACACTACAAATTATGCTACATGTCCTGCAAAAGCTGTACAGTACCGCAAATGCAAAAAGGTAGGACATTTTGCTAAGATTTGCCATAGTTCTGCTAAAGATGTTCATGAAGTCTCTACTACAAATGTTACAGTATTAAGTGTGGATAAAGCTGACACATTTATTCCAGACAAGTTTATATGCACTGTCAGTGTCAATACTGCTTCTGCTGACAAGGGACACTCCATTAACCCGATGCTTGATACAGGTTCAGCTGTTTCTATACTACCAAAGGATATTTTCTTAAATTACTTGCCCTGAGACTGGTCAGTTACTTAAAAGATTCAATCCCTGTGCTTGGTTGCTTGCCAGTGACTGTACAATTTGAATCAAATACTGCAAAATGTGACTTTTACATTGTGAATAAGGGTACTGCTATACTTGGAATGGAACTCTTTGCTGCATTAAACCTACAATTAGTTGATGGTCTCATTACTACAGCACCAGTGCCTGTCGCACAGCCAGTGTCTAAAATTTTACCACAGAGTAACACTTCACTGGGTTGTGCAAAGAACTTTGTACACAAAGTTAAGTTGAGACCAGATATTAAACCAGTACGCCAGAAATTGAGGCGATTGCCCTACTCTATAAGCTTGTCTCACAAGAACTAAAGAAACTAGTAGAGCAAGATGTGATTGAAAAATCAGAATCCTCTGAATGGGTTTCACCAATTGTTGTAACAATGAAGAAAACTGGAGGCATTCGATTGTGTGTTGATCTATGTGAAACTAATAAAGCAGTTGTTATGGATAATAATCCCTTGCCACACATAGAGGAAATATTTTCAGAACTCCGAGGAGCAACATTCTTTTCTACCCTGGATCTTCAGAGTGCTTATCATCCAGTATTACTGCATGAGGAAAGCAGAGACCTCACTGCATTTATCACCCATGATGGTTTGTTTCGGTTCAAGCGTGTACCTTATGGACTGGCTTCAGCACCGAGTTGTTTTCAAAGACTGATGTCTGCTATACTCCATCACATACCTAATGTACAATGCTACTTGGATGATATAATTGTCTATGCTCCAACTATAGATCTTCATGACAAGTACCTAAAATGTCCAGAAATGCATTAATTCTGCAGGACTGAAACTGAACCTTTCCAAATGCCACTGCAGATAAACTCAGCTGTCATTTCTGGGTCATATAATTTCACAAGATGGACTACTAGATGGACTAATTTCACAAGATGCCTGACCCTGACCATGTCAACGCTGTTACACAATCACCTACTCAATCTGATTTCCAGACATTACAAGCTTTCTTAGGTCTTACTTCATGGTATTCTAAGTTTATTCCCAACTATGCTTCAGTTGTGGAGCCACTTAGAGCACTACTATGTGGTACTTTAAGTCTAGTTTGGTCAGAGACTGCTCAACATAACTTTGAAATAGTGAAACAGTTAATTGTGAACAGTCCAGCGCTAGCTTTATTTGATTCTGCACAACCCACTATGGTTACTACAGATGCTTTAGACTATGGCATTGGTGCAGTTCCAGAAAACTGTTGCATTTGCATCCAGAACACTTACAGAGACAGAGCGTAAGTATTCAACTGTTGAAAAAGAAGCTCTAGTGTGTGTTTGGGCAACAGAAAAATGAAGAACCTACCTATGGGGTAGAGAATTTACCGTATGCACTGATTTAACTACACTGCTTACAACAAAGGGACTAGGAAGAGCTGGAATGCGTATAGCTAGATGGTCAGCAAGGCTACTGAATTTCAACTACAAAATGCAATACAAACCAGGTTTGAAAAATGTTACTGCAGATTGTTTTTCACGTTTACCTTTACCTGCAGCTTCTGATACACTGGATGAGGAAATAGAAGTTGTTGCGTTGACTGATTTACTATCATCTACAGTTACAGCTACTGATTTTAAGCAAGCTTGCCTCACATGTCCAATTCAAGTAAAACTATGGGACATCTTACAAAGCAAACGACCAAATGCTGAGAAGAAACTCAAGTCTTGATCTTCAACCTTACTACAGGATTAGACATGAACTGTCCTTAGTAGATGGTTATGTTGTCCGTGGAGCTCACTGCTTACTGGTACCAGAAACCTTGTGAGAAAAGCTCAAACAACTTGCACATGAGAGTCATCAAGGAATTGTACGTACAAAACAAAGACTATGAGACCTATACTGGTGGCCAGCAATGGATTCTGATGTGGTAACTGCCATTCATTCTTGTGTTACTTGTTAGAATCATGACTAAACAGCTATCACACATACATCACCCACTTCAGCCAGTACCATTTCCTGATTCAGTATGAGAAAAACTTGTTTTTGATATTGTCAGTCCTTTTACATATGCTCCTATAGACCAGGGTGTCCAAACTTTTTTCAGCAAGGGCCATTTGCGGTAAAATACACAAACAGACGTGCCACTCACTGTGGCCACACACCCCGATTACCATGTTCATTTTACAAATTGTAAATAAGTAAATAAGTAACACACACATACAAACACACATACATACAGTAACACACACCCACATCAACACACAGACAGACACGCAGTGACACACACACAGTGACACACATACAGACAGATAGTAGAACAGTCCAAGAAGCACTCTCACACCCTGGCCTTCACTGAAAGAAGAAACCCTGGTGCACAGCGAAATGGAGGAAACCTCTCTATCCAGTAGCGACAAGAATTCACCGGCACACAAGTAATGCAAGCAGGTTAGACCTTGCTTAAGATTTATTGCAGCATGCAACGTTTCGGGGTTACCCCCTTTGTCAAGCATACAATTACAGACTGCACAAAACAATTTATAGCTTAAACAAATCACATGGTATAATGTGTGGGTGTGAACAAAAGTGGAATTAATTAACACCAAAATTAGAAAAAGACAATCATTGTGCAATAGCCGATAAAGAAAGAAAATTCATCCTAAGTACAAAGAATATGGGTGAATAAATAAGTGAATCAGACATGAAAAATAATTTCGATGGAAAAAATGTCCATTAGTGGATAATCCATCCTGCAAAAGACAATAAAATTTACACAATCCTTAGTATTAAAAGCGTATAAAAAGAGAATATCAGAAAGTATCAAAATTGTCCCAATGTAAAATACCCAGGAAAAAATAAACAAAGTAACAGATTAAAACATTGTAACCAACAAGTTACTAATCAGTGGCAGGAACCAGACGCTATCTTACCCTATAAGTATGAAAGGAATCTTTCCCTGAGGCAAATCCAGGCAAAACTGCTTATCTGAAAAAGGGGAGAAAGCAATATTAGCACAATTAAAAAAAACAGGTCATATTAAATTCTTCATTCGACGAGATTGAAGGAGCCAGATCCAAAAACATTCCCTTTGTAATAAATATTTCTTTCTATCCAATCCTGGTTTGAAATTGCAGAAATATTCACAATTTGTGATTGTGCCATATTTAAAAGCTCTTATGGACATTCACGGTGAAAATAAAAATGTGTGATTCTGCTTGCACATTACAAATTCAGATCTTATCCAGCTTTATAAATATATGTGCATGGCAAATACTGTGTGAATCATTTTGCTCTGTGCGAAGTTCATTAATGAGCCCCAGTATGTTTCTGGTTTTCCATTGCCTCCCAATGGTCATATTAATAATTCTAACTATGTATATTTACACCATAATTTAACTTTATAACAATACAGTTTTTGTAACTTTCATCTTGTTTTCATTTATCCAATGCAATTGTGGACCAGTTCACTATACAGCCTTATTTACCACACTGAAGCTATAACACCTTTCTGTCTTTCCTGTTATTCTGTGCGTATATAGCCTTTCAATGTGATCATTAAAAGTTGTCTAATTCTTACTCTTTTTTTTATCTGCCTCTGCACTTATGTTATCAGGGAAGAATCCAGTACATGTGATAGAACTGTATCTTTTTTAACTTTTATTGTGGTCTGGAAGTGTAAACGGCTTAGCCTCCCCAAGCCTTCATGAAAATCCGCCTATGACCAGCCTCTACTGAGGAGTTATGCTAAAGGCACATTTTTCTCCAACACCATCTGTCATTATACATAGATTTTACTTCCACAAAGGAAACCAAAGATCAGATTAAACAATTTCTACCTATAGTGCAGAATTAAGGCTCTTGGTGGAGCACTGCCAGTTTGGAAAGTTCCTAAATGACATGTTTGCAAGACCGATTAGTCTGCGATATACAGAATGAGGCCTAGCAGCGCTGGCTTCTAGCCTGAACCTAACTTAACCCTTGCAGTTGTTCAGGATAAGGCCTTGGGAGCAGAAACAGCACTTTTACACACTAAGGAAATGTATTTCACCACAACCAGTGTTCACACCATAACCTCCAGATTAGACCCTGCAATTTCACCTGTACACATGAAAGCCAGATCTGTGCCATATGCTTTACATCCAAAAATGAAAGCTGAAATTGAACGTTTCTCCACACAAGGGGTCAATGAGCCAGAAACAATGGGCAACCCAGAATGTGCTAGTTCTTATTGTTATCATTCACCCTTGTTGAAGGGACAATCATGTGTAAGTTTTCTCCATTCTCCTCTGCTGGAAGATATACACAATCTACTTAAAAACCACTGGGGCGAATAAGATGTTTATAGTATGAGTTGCAAATGAGGCTGCTGAGACATTTTTGGACAATTTTATTTATTCATTAACACATCTAAACATAGAAACATAGAATAAGTTTTACAATTTCAGAGCACATGGTAAGCATAATAGCTAGTACATAACCACAGAACTAAGTAACAAGGTCATTCTGGAATTAGAGACTTCTGTGTTTACACATTGAGTTTAGCAATGACAGTCCAATATTGATCACACTCAACCAGGACATACTGGAGGAGATTTTTGTTAACCTTAATATAATACTATTTAATAAAAATCTATTTCTTCTTTTTTACTTATTATTTTATTTGTTAAGGGGGCTTGATTGCCAACCACTCTCCTAGAGATGGCAACTGAGAAAATTCAAGGTTGTCTGCAAGGTATCTGGTTGCCTCTCTCCTGTATGGCATAAAATTATGGCAGGTCCAGACTAAGTAGTAAAATGTAGTTTAGGGACATTTGTATCTGTCATAAAAGGATTTATTTAAATATTCCTTCAAAAGCTTTTGAGTCTTCCTCTAAAGCACTAGCAATCGTCCTTATAATGGTTGCCTGTTCAGTCTTAGCCCCTTTTTCCAGTTCCTCTTTACCTTGTATAAGAAAGAAAATATCAAAAGCTAGGCCCAGAGCTACCAATGCCCCACTGGAAATCAATACTGCCTTGACCCCACGATAGGCTTCCTTGGCCCCATAAGAGGCTGCCTTGGCCCCATGATAGGCTTCCTTGGCCCCATGATAGGCTTCCTTGGCCCCACGAGCAGCTGCCTTGGCCCCATGAGAGGCTGCCTTGGCCCCATGAGAGGCTGCCTTGGCCCCATGAGAGGCTGCCTTGGCCCCATGAGAGGCTATATGTATCCCATGATAGGCTGCATGGGCCCCACGAGAGGCTTCCTTGGCCCCATGAGAGGCTATGTGGGCCCCACGAGATGCTACTTGGGCTGCACGAGTTGCTGCCTGGACTTGAGGCTGAATAAAATATATAATTTCTGTAAGAGCATTTAGATTGAACAAATCAGCAAAATGTATTAAAGCCTTTAATCCTGAAACATTTTCTGAATTGAAGAATGAACTCCCCTCCTTGAAGGATTTCAGATTACTATTTAACAAATTGTTGATAAATGTGGAATATTCAGAAGTGTTCTCACCAAACAGGGATTTTAATTTATCCAACTGATTATCTATTTTTGACAAATACTCTTGTATATTGAGTATATCTGTCATTAATTCCTCTATAATTTCGTTTGCTTTATTGCTTTGATTTTTAATGTAAACAAAATCAACTATGGAAGATCCCAACCCAGTGAGCCCTCCAGCAGCAGCAATTACTATTCCAGCAGTGCTGAGAATCCCTGAGACACCCAGTGTAAAGGGAGTCAGTGCAAGACCGAAAATGGTGGTGATGCCTCCTACCACTCCAGCTGAGTTCCCTACTACATTGGCAACAGTGGTGTCCTTGTGCACTTTGTCTATACAGTCTGCAATATGATTCAACATTTCTATACATTTTTTCATATGTATCTTGAACCCTTCTGTGAGATCTCTAATCTTGCAGAAATTCTCGGTAATCTGTTTAAAGAAAATTATAGATATTTTAGTGAGGTAGCAATATCTGGTAATGTATATTAATAAATGATTAATCATTCAGAGCAAGTTAAATAAAAAGTGGCACACACTCATTGATGTCTATTTATCATGCTGTGTAAAAAAATTGGGTGAAGCATTACCAGTGATATAGCTCATAGCAACCAATAACATATGCCATTAACAGTATGCCATTATACACGAATGACATTTGGGTGCATGGTCACACTTGGTGCTATAAGGAAATGTGAACAGAAACTTTTTTTCTACGAACTGCCTGCATCAGCATCCAGAAAACCAAACACATCCTTGTTACTTCCAATCTTCATCATTTATGAATCACATATTAACACCTCCCATCATACTCGAAGATTTCACGTTTCTTTAACATATTCCTTTCCTTTTAATCATAAGATCTTACTCCTCTTCACTTTACTAACACTCTATTTTAATATAGAAAATATTCAGCAGCCTCCCCTGACATAGTACAGTGGCAGCTGTAGTGTATTTGTCTGTGACTTTACCCCTGGAGTAATAAAGCGGGAGGTGTGCAACTACAGTAGTTTCTCTTCAGTGCCTGTTCTGCTATGTCTCTCTCTCTCTTTTGTACAGCAGCGTTGCACCCTGATGGTTTATGGTTAGATGTCCCTTGCTGAACAAATATGCAAAAAATTGCTGCCTTTTTCTGGAGCCTTAAAGGGGTGGTTCACCTTTAATGTAACTTTTAATATGTTATAGAACGGCCTATTCGAAGCAACTTTTCAACTGGTTTTCATTATTTATTTTTTATAGATTCATGGAAAGATGTAAGTGGCTAAAAGGGATTTTGATAGCCCTGCGGGCTGATGCAGGGTCCTCCAAAGCCTGGAAAGGTAAACCATGCAGGTTTCCTGGACATCTTATGTGCTCGCGCTATGGATAGTGCTGGGAGCTGTAGTTCAGCAGAGGAGGATATCTGAGTGCTCGCGCTATAGACAGTGCTGGGAGCCATGTTATAAGGAATAAAGGGGGTTTTGGTGCTCGCGCTATGAACAGTGCTGGGAGCAATACCCTGAAGATAAAGCAAGCTGCAGTTGCTTGGTTAAAGGACTTCATCGCTGTGGATGCCTTTTCCATCTCTGTGTGAGCCTACCCATCTGCATGAATCCGCAGGGTGAGTTGTGCCTAAGGGAGGGTAGAAAAGGATCCAGCGGGGCTCCTGTTGTGATACAGGCTGTTTGTGTGCCTGCCACATGGGAGAAAATACCTTGTCCAACATGGCAGGTAGCGCTACCTGGGGACGCTCACACTCTTTTGGGGAAAAGGGACAGAGACTCTTTGTCTGCCAAAGGGAGTAGTGCAGAACTTTGCCTGGCAAGGAGGTGGTAGAATGGACTGCCACAGGTTCCCAGGGGAGTGGGTCATTTATGTTGATGTAAATGCAGATTTACTTCCCCTTTAAATTTGTATAAAGTTATATTTGTTACACCATAAAGTGTGTGTGTTGAATGTTTTCCTAATGGGGCAACTCGCAGGTGAATTCCCGGATCCCATTAGGTGGAGGCACTGCCAGGAGAAGACATTCTCAGTACCCTTTCACCTTGCAAAGGGGACTCAGGTCCTGGGGATGGTAAGACGGTACAACCTTGACACTTTCTAAATATAGTCAATTACACATTCTGTAACATCTATGGAATTATCAAGTTACTCTTAAGTATCTCACTCTCAGCAACCTGTCCCTCTTTGTGCTCTCTTCATGCTGAGGTCTGGGTCAGATTTTGATTTACAGGTAGGTCTAATACATCTGTTAGGGGCGGCTCTCTTTCCTAGCAGTTTTAGAACTTACTCAAATAAGTGACTTCAGCACAAACAAAAGCTAACAAAACAACTGATTCTGGTGCACCCCCTGCATGTTGAAAAAGTGAGCGCTTATACATCTTTTAGGCAAAGAGTGCAACCCTCCCCAAGACCTGTGAATTAAAAACGGACTCAACCTACTGCATGAAGAGAGAAGTGAGAGAGACTGGTTGCTAAGTGTGCGAGAGTGAAAAGTAACCTGTTTAATCACAAAAGGTACAGAATGTTTAACTGATTTAGAAAGTGCCTTATTTTAGTGAGATGATTGTTAATGCTAAATGGATATTGTCGAGGGAAAACATGTTTTTTTACAAAACACATCAGTTAATAGTGCTGGTCCAGCAGACTTCTGCACTGAATCCATTTTTTAAAAGAGCAAACTGATTTTTTTTTGTTTCATTTTGAAATTTGGCATTATATCCATTTCCCAGGTGTCCCCAAACCATGTAACTAGTCCTCTGATAAACTGCAGTCACTCTTTACTGCTACATTGTAAGTTGGAGAGATATCACACTCCTCTCTTCCCTCCCCCAGCAGCCTAACAACAGAACAATGGGCAGCTCACCAGATAGCAACTATCTGATACCTCTGCTGAAGGATTTATTTGCATTGCTAAAGCCCTGCTTTTTCCTGCTTGGGTGCTACTCTCATGTCTAATAGTGATGGGCGAATTTGCGCCGTTTCGCTTCGCCGTACAATTTGCGAATTTCGCGTGAAATTCGCGAAACGGCGAAAAATTTGCGAAACGGCGCCCGTTTTGACGCCGGCGCCCGTTTTTTAGAAAAAAAAATTTGACGCGAATTTTCGCGGGCGATTCGCGAATTTATTCGCTGGCGGCGAAACGCGCAAATTTGCCGCGAATTCGCGCATGGCGAAAAAATTCGCCCATCACTAATGTCTAACACTAGGTGGGGAGCATGACTTGGGTTTTATTGAAGTACAATGAGAAGAGGAGAAACAATAGCTGTCTGAAAGCAGTTCCATCCTGGAACAAGCTCCTTCTCAAAGCTCAGAATCAGGCACAATGCACTGAGATGGCTGCCTCCACACCAATATTACAAATACATTTGTTGGTTCAAGAATAACATTTTAAAAGGTAAAGTGAATTATTTGCAATGTAAACAGTGTCAATTAGAAATAAAAAGTATACCATAAAAAGCACGACAGAATCCCTTCTAATGTATAAGCGCTTTCTGCACTAGAAGAGTTGTAATTATGGCTTGTTGCCATCCCTGGTAATTTGCAGGGTTTCTCATCTCGCCTCATGGCAGTGGCACCCCCTGGCCACACCTCTTTTAACTACAGACGAGGCTAATTAGTGCAAATATCTGACCAGGCACCCATTTTCACTGCTCTCTGTCCTGCTTCATAGTGACAGTCCTTTTTTTCAAATGGGAAAAGAGCAGCTGGGTGGACAGGGAAACATATTCTGTGTTGCAGGGGAGTAGCCGGTGGGGTTACTTGCCTTTTTGTCTGCCTTGTTCACTTTATCCTGGTCTTCCTTTGAAAGGGGTAGACTCATTTCAGGTACGACATCCAATTCGTAGTACTTTTTTAGAGGCTGTAAGTGAACAAAATGTTGTCACTGTGTGTAATATAAACCTTAGGTGGCCATTGAACAGATATCTATCAGTTTTTTTGAAAATCCTGTTGGGTGAGTGCCACATTGGTGCAATGATTAACTCAGTCTGACCATGCACTTAGGTGGTCAAATCAGGCAAAGATCCTCTCATTTGGCAACCTCACCAAATGAGCAGATCTTTATGTGTATGGTCAGCTTTAGTATGCTACTCTAAAAAAATGTTGTGTTCAATAGCAGTGGCACTGATAGCACTAATAAGCATACTACATGTGGCTTAGTGCTGCTATGGTGGCTGCACTGGTCTTTATCGAATATTTATAAACATGACTTATTTGATGCATATTAAAGAGGAGCTTTGACTCTTACTGGTTTTGAGTCATTTTTATTACTATTATGACTGATGTGATACTGATCAAGATTTGCCTATTTATACATGACCAAATAGCAGCCTGAACAAACAGATCTGAAGGGATATAAATAGGAGTTGCTGCTTCACTGACCTTTAAATCTCCCAATACCCCATCCACATGCTGAGAAGGGGCAACCCCTCATTGCCTTTCCCATTTCTGTTGGACTGTAAAAGCAAACTACATGTAGGAAGGACCAAACTTCTTATTTGTATAAGAGAGCTGGGCATACAAACCTTGTGTTTACCAAAAATAAATAAATAACTGCTTACCACATACTTTGAGTTGCTCTTTTCCATTGTCTGTTTTGTTCTCTGTCTGTGCTTAAAAAAATGAATGTTCAAGATCAGATGAATGAGTAGAAGCAAAACTCATCAGAGCATATAGAAATTCTTAAAGGGACTAGTGCACTCCTGGAGCAACTGCTCCATCGTCTGGTGCTGAAGCAAAATAAAAGTAATCATCAAAATAGTAGCCACAATGAGTATTTTTTTATTTTTGTCTTGACTTCTAAAACTTCCAGAAATATTTTTTCTTTACACAGCTGTACCCGATTCCTCAGATTGAAAGGAAACCATGATACTTGTATAAAATGTTTCTCCACTCCTCTTATAAGCAAAGAGTCATGCAACCCTTCCCACACTTTTTCCCATTGTGAAGAGATGGATTCTGAAAGTCCCTCCGCTTGCATTTATCAACATTGAACCTCATTTGCCAGTTTGCTACAGTTTAGAAAATTCTGTCTGCAAAGTTGCAGAATTGTGCATTAGACTAGTTGTTATCATCAGCAAAAACAGTTTTTTCAATGTCCACCTCCAACTCATTAGCCAGTTCTCTATCCAAGTACAAATACTATGTTCCAGGCCAATATTCCTTAATTTAATCAGTAACCTTATGTCTGGTTCTGTATCAAATGTATTAATAAAATTGAAAAATGATTACATCCAGTTCCACCCCAATGTCTAGGTTTCTGCTCACCTCCTCTTCATTGAAGGCAATTAGATTAGTCTGGCAAGATCTGTTATGCATAAAACCATTTTGGCACAAATCCATAGAATTGTGATCTGCAATGTGTTCATGTATCTTATGCCTTATTACCCCTTCCAAAATTCTTCCTACCACTGATGTCAAACTAACAGGCCTATAGTTCTCAGAAGAAAACCAAAGGCCTTTTAACTTGACAGGTCTAAAGAAGAACATTGGAAAATGCAATTTTTATGATTTTCTTATAATTGTTATTACATGTATTATTTAAACAGACAGAGTGATCAAAGGAGACAGCATACAAAAGGTACAGATACAAAGCTGGGGCTATTGCATTTGCACCTCTGTCAGCTATCAGGAACAGCCTCAATTATTGTCTGAGCACCTAGCCGCTCCTACATTCTCTAGTAAAGAGGCTTTATTATTAAATAGTGACTGGTAGAGTGGGGGTTACTGCCTCTTCCCTACTTGAAGAAATAAAGGTACCATATCACTACCTTCAGAGGGAATAGACCTTATGTGAATGTCCTTTACAGCCATTTTTAAGAAATAGTCACGGGTAAGAATTGCAGTTCCTGAGACTTAGGGATGACAATTTTTACTCCTGATCACATTGCGCTTAATCAATGGTGCATGATTTTATCTACGTTGGCAGAACCCTCAGGGTGCACTAGTGCATATCCTGTGCCAGTGGACCTGGAGTTATAGGCCATGCCAACTATGAAGAACAAAAGCTCTAAATAAACTTGTCTGAAGTCCCACCTGTCCATTTTTGTGGTGGCCTTGTGTTGAGCCCTATATCTTGCACAGAAGTATCCTTCTTAACTGGTTAGTCCACTTTTCACATAGATCTTCCATGAAATAAAGTACATGGAGAGTAGGGGAGACTTTGATGGATTAGAGTGTGGCTTGGACAGGTCACAGTGCATTGAATAATGTGCAATTTCTCCTAAACTACTGGAAAGTGTATTTGGTACATCACAATGTGGAGAAATAAATCAAATCATGGAGACCATTTACTAGAAGCCCATGGTGTTCTATTGAGCAAAATATATTAAACTATAGTTGTGCTTCTGAAGCAAACACATCAGTTTTACCAGTGCAGCACAACACTACATTTTATTTTCATTACTTTAAAAAAAACTTTAAATTTTTGGCGTTAGTATTTCTCCAAGTGTCATTTTATTACCCGAGGAGGCTAATAATCTTATCTTGTTCTCAACTAAAACAGAAAGTACAAAATTGCTCCTGGCTACTTCTCGGAACTTACCTTGTGTGAACTCTAGTTATTAGTCACCTCATTAACTAGTTCTGATGAAATATGGCTCAGTGGGGGTCATTTATAAACTTCGCGCAGGGCAGATTGGTTCGCAAAGAGAATATTTGCCCTGCGCATGGTTATTTATAAAGCTGAATAAGAGGGTGCAAACAGAATTGCAAATTTTTTTTCACAATGCGAATGTCTATAGGAGCTTTTTAAATATGTCACAATTCGCAAAGTGCGAATCTTTATGCGCACACTCTGGACTCAATTACGCCCACAACTTTGGTGACTGATAAAATATTCGCAAAACAGTTTCACAAACTGCGAATTTAAGTTACTGTCAACGCTATTTTCACGCACAACAATCTCGCACATTGGGTGCGCTCGCGCAAACTCCCGTCTCATTTGCGCGCCATTTGCAGAAATTTATTCACACTGAGAATGGGCAGAGCAGTGCAATATATTAGCGTTCAGAAAAAAACATGCGCTGTGTGAACTTTATAAATGACCCCCAGTGACTTTCTTGAATATGTAAGGTACAATCTAGAGGACTCAATGCACAAAGCGCTTACTACAACTGGTACATTCTATAGTTCCCCCCCCCCAAACATGCTCTTTTTTCTATAGATTCCCCCACCTCCAGCTTCTCAATTACATTGATATAACTCTCTACTGTAAGTAGTCTCCTGTATTCCCTATGAGTCTTTTCTCTCCATGGTTAGACTATCCACTAGCCTTCAGAGTACCACAAAGGAACACCATATACAGATGGAGCACAGTTAATTTTAAACTTCTGGAATCTTTGCCCAATCCTGACTTTATGTCTATAGTGTGTGCCACACTAATCAGAATATGATCTACACTAATGGGCCCATTCATTAAGCTCGAGTGAAGGAATAGAAGAAAAAATACTTCGAATTTCGGCATTTTAGGCTACTTCGACCATCGAATGGGCTACTTCGACCTTCGACTTCGAATCAAACAATTCGAACTAAAAATCGTTCGACTATTCGACCATTCGATAGTCGAAGAACTCTCTTTAAGAAAAAACTTCGACCCCCTAGTTCGCCACCTAAAAGCTACCGAAGTCAATGTTAGCCTATGGGGAAGGTCCCCATAGGCTTGGCTATCTTTTTTTGGTCGAAGGATAATCCTTCGATCGATGGATTAAAATCCTTCGATTCGAAGGATTTAATCGTTTGATCGAACGATTATTCCTTCGATCGAACTATTTGCGCAAAATCCTTAGACTTCGATATTCGAAGTCGAAGTATTTTAATTCCCCATTCGAATATCGAGGGTTAATTAACCCTCGATATTGGACCCTTGATACATTTGCCCCTAAGTGTGCCTTTTTAATTTCCATTTAATATTTCTTAGTCTCCTCTAAAATGTAAGCAATGACCACTATCCTCCTGCCTTATCCTTTATTTGGATTTTTTGTTAAAAGCCCTTGCAGAACGTAGGCTGTTAGTGTCAAATAAATACTATACTAATACTAAATATTAATAGGCATGGCAGACATTTTCTATGCCGTAACCTTAACATACAGGAGTTTTGAAAATGGTTTTTAAAAAAGTTAAAATCTATTGGTGCAGGACATTTAAATGATACATTCATCATATACTTACCTTAGTAATATGTGAAAAATGAAGTTGCTGCAATGAGAAAGAAAGCAATGTGACAAGCTATTTTTTGACAGCACATAAGCTTTAAAAAGTAGGATGAGGTAAGGAAGAGTATAACAAATGATCCTGCCGAAGTAATAACTCACCAAGAACTCCAACCTTGTTCATCTGCAGTGGAGGCATCAACAGCCTGTATCCTTGCGGATTAAATACTGAGCTTAAGTCTCCACCTTGTTTTTATTACATCCCTTTTATGGTAATTATCTGCTTATTATCTGATGAGATTCTGTTTCCAGTAAATGAAGTACAAGGTACTGTTTTATTATTACAGAAAAAAGTAATTATTTTTTTTAAATTAGAATTAGTTGTTTAAAATTAATTCTATAGAAGATGCCCGTCCAATAATGCAGAGCTTTCTGGATATCTGTTTTCTGGATAAGGGATCCATATTAGGATCAATGACAGGCAGAAAGGGGCATTTTGTCTGCCACTGTTACTGCACAGCATTGGATGATAATAATAATAATGTATATAATTCTTTAATGTATTTTATTCTTAATATACATACCAGACCGTAACCTGACTGTATAGACCAATGTCAGTCTCTCTTACTTCTGGTAGATTTATGTATAGATACTTACAGAATAAATAGAACTGCTAATCAGTGAGAGAACGTGTAATATAATATAATATTCCTCTTTAATGTCTTTAGGGTAATGCCAGCAAGGCCAACATACCCCAAACATTCTGTATGTGTACAGTGACAGGAGTAATTGAGATCTGCCTGAAGCTGAGCACATGGACAGATTTCAGTGAACAAAAAGCTCATGTTTACATTTTGTGGCCAAAATCTGCCCCCTATGCCAAGTATAGACATTTTTTTTCATAATATGCCAGTGCTTATTTCCCATATAATAACCCAGTACACATGGCAGAATAAA
The DNA here is from genome assembly GCF_017654675.1 of Xenopus laevis. Taxonomy (NCBI): domain Eukaryota; kingdom Metazoa; phylum Chordata; class Amphibia; order Anura; family Pipidae; genus Xenopus; species Xenopus laevis. The sequence continues at coordinate 117,380,494 of NC_054380.1, read as the reverse complement.
TGTAGTACCACTTTCATACATTTGAGAGCACATGGCAAAAATGCAGTGCCAATTCAATATACACAATACCCCCAGGACACTTGGCAGTTTATATACAATGCATAATACACTAGATCACATGCCAACTTAAATGCAGTACCAATTCCCTTTATAATACTCCAGGAATGAATGCAAGTGTAAACGGCAATTTTATGTATAATAATTCCAGAACACATGGCAGGATATGCATCTATCCTGTTTGGACTAGTAATGCACCGAATCCAGGATTTGGTTCGGGTTTCAGCCAGGATTCGGCCGAATCCTTCTGCCTGGCGAGCCAAATCTGAACCCTAATTTGCATATGCAAATTAGGGGTGGGAGGGAAATCACATAACTTTTTTGCCCTAAAACAAGGAAGTAAAACATGTTTTCACCTTCCCATCCCTAATTTACCTATGCAAATTCGGATTCGGTATTAGGTCAAATCTTTTTCAAAGGATTCGGGGGTTCGGCCGAATCCAAAATAGTTGATTTGGTGCATCCCTAGTTTGGACAATGGTTTTGGTATTGGGAGCAGTACCAGGCCATACAGGCACACGCATGAGCGATAAGGTGTACATACGAGTGCGAGCATACGAGCACTTTTACTTGGGGAAACTGCTTAGTTAGAGGCACTGACAAGACATGGGGTAGGTGATAAAGAAGGTAATGCCAGAAATTTGTCTCTTAAAGTTACCAGAAGTAGAATTTTGCTGCTCATGGTAACTTGTGGGGCAATACCACCTGAGTCAAGGTTCTAACCTTGCCTCATGGCCGGTGTACTCCTGATAAATATTGCCGCACATTACCTAACACTTTAGCAAACCTAAGTGACAAACAGATTTAAAGGAGTTGTTCACCTTTAAATTATTTTTTATTCTGATGTAGATATTGATATTCTAAGACAATTTGAAATTCATCTTCATATTTTATTTTTTATGTTTTTTTTTTAACAAAAGATGGGAATATGAATTCAAGAGGGCCTGAACAGAAAGATATATAATAATAAAGTAACAATAGCAATAAAATTGTAGCCTCACTAAGCAATACCCTTTGGCTGCCAGGGGACCCTCCATTTGAAAGCTAGAAAGAGTCACAAAAGGAAGGACAAACATTCAACAACCTATAAAAAATGAATAATGAAAAACAATTGTTAACGATTAACCACCCCTTTATGACATACTAATAGGGTGAACCACTCCTTTAACAGAAAGTTTGTCCAGAAATTGTCAACAGATGTACTTATTCCCAAAGGTTAATTAACCTTTTTGACTTAATACTTGTATATTCCAAAATGTTTTGGAGTACTTGAACAAATAGTCTGGTAAAGGCAGTGATACGTTCACAGTGTTTGACTGGGGCTCACCAGAGAACCTGATCATGAGGACCTCCAAATATTCAAGAAAGGATGAATAGAGCAAGTTACTTGTGGAGGAAAACATTGGGTTAACTTGTAATCACCTGCCCACACTAAACAAAACCCTCTGGGAGGGAGTCCTTAGGAAGGATTTACTGGAAAAAATAAAGAACTGAACTTTGTACAAGATATAGCAAGAACTGATATAAGTGAAATATGTTACTTGTGGAGGTGGACAAGTATGAATAATGCTTATAACACATTATGCTTACTTTAGTTACTGTATATGCTCTTTGGTTACCAGTCAGCCTAGCTGATGGTGGGAGCCCAATTGCAAGTGTACATTAAACTCACTGAAAGATATCTCCTCTCTGGCTTCTGCTTTGGTAAAGGTGACAATTGCCACAACAATTCTACACAAGGTTTATACACAGTGCCTTTCTTGTAACCTTTCCCCACCTTCCACATGCCTTTCACTCTTCCATCCATTCCTTCCCATGTTCTCTCTCTCTGTGCCCCTCTTATTTCTTATTTCTTGCTTTTAGCACCGTTATTTCTTGCTTTAGTCCTCTCCACATGAAGCATTCATCCTCTCTCCCCTCTCTCTACAATTGTGCCATCCTCCCTTCTCTGTACCATTTCCCCGTGCCAAGCTCTTGGATAAAGATAGGCAGCTGGAACTAAATACAAAATTAATGGGTATTGAAACTGTATAGGAAGATACAGCCACCACAATACATTTTCCCTTCGGAACAAATGGCTATTTGTATTTTAATACATTTCATAGAATTTGAGTGGCAATGTTAGTGGGAAAACCCAGCAGAACAAAAAGTGGATGTAATAATAAATTATAATATGGCCAGAATATACTGTATTATAAGTTATAAAATGGTCAGTAGGGTAGTTGTTAAAAAATTGTTTAAAATTCAGGAGTTCAGGGCCACAAACACCCAGCTACTGTCAAATTGTAATCCCCTGGAATCGCACCAGTCGCATAATATTAACAGTGGCTTTAAAACAACACAAGGGAATGTAAATGACACACCAGACTGAAGTCCTACCTCCTAATATATAAGAAGAAAGGTCAGGAACTAATAAAATGACTCAATTTCAGGCTTATGAATTAAAAAAGCTATTTATTACAAATGTTACCCTACACCTTGAGTGAGATATCCCTTCTCCCTTTAGATTGTAAATTCTTTAGCTCTTGTATCAGTTATTGATTGTTTTTGTAATATATAATCTGTATTTTAAATGTACACACCCAGCCCTAGTTCAGCCCTGAGGAATGGAGTTAAGGTAACCACTTTCAGATGGGAAATATGTTTAAGATCATCACAAAGAGCTGCCCAATAAGTCTCACACCAGAGGGTATGACATGGTTCATGTCCAGGTTTAACCTGGAACCAACCCCACCTCTCTCTTATTACTGCTGTGTGGAGGATTAGAAAATACATATTAAATGGGTTCTTCACTCAAAAATGTTTTTTAAATGATGAAAGAAAATATAATTCTAAGCAACTTCCCAATACAGTGAAACCTAGATTTTAAGTAGCCTGATTTTAAGTTTTCCAGCATTTTACATTTTTCATTTGTGGTGCCACCAATTTATAATGCATTTCAGTGGGTGAATTTCCCTGAATGTTTTCCTGGATTTTACATCAAAATGTTGTGCTGTTGTACCCAAAAACTGTTTTTTTCCTCTATGAATGTTATTTGTGAAATAAAGAGGTTTAAAATCCTAACCAGATATATATTTTGCTAAGGGTTTGCCTGTAAATGGTCAATTGCAATTAGTCTGCTCCTTATACAGTCCTGCACCAATCACTTATTGCTTTAGGTTGTGTATGTGACTGACAGAGAGTCTTGCACTTGCCCCCCTAGTGTAAAATTATTAACATTGCAATGCTTAACCCTTGTTATTAACACAGTAAATATTGTACAGGTATGGGACCTGTTATCAGTAATTCAATATAAATGTAAATGCATATGTTTACAAAACAGGGGTTTTTAGTTACAAAGATATGATCATAAAGTTGAAAAGCCACCATACCACGTCAAGGTAAACCCCATATGGCGGTCCCTAACTTACTTAACTCAGGTCACAATATAAAAAGATACTTCTCTGCATAATAGCATTACCTGTACACTGAGTGTGTTGTGCATTGGTTTCAATCTGAAAGCTGAATCCTCCCCCGCCAGTAAGGGCTTTTAAGAGAGAGAGATTGCTCAAACCAACGCCCATATTTAAAAGCATAGGACCACCATTAGTATAAAGGGGTGGGTATGGGGTGCTATTAAAAAAACACATGGAGCTGAGCCACAGCTTCAGGCGAATATTCAAAAATCAAGGGGGGTTAGTGGAAGCACTCTTAAGGCTATATCAAAATATATTTAAGTATAATGGAAGTGCTACTTACAATGCACTTCCCTGGTCCTCTGTCTCATAAGTAATTCAATATAAATGCAAATGCATATGTTTACAAGACTACTACTCTAAAAACAAAGGATCCAATAAATGGATCCAACATTTCTCTTAGCAAAGCAATAGGGAAAGAAATATCTCCCATTGCCATCATATAAAGAACTGGAAATAAAAATCTTGCATAGAGCTTTGTATTCCTCATAGCAACAGAATCAATATAATATGACCTAGACCAGTGATCTCCAAACAGTAGCTCATGAGCAACATGTTGCTCTTCAACCCCTTGGATGTTGCTCCCAGTGGCCTAAAAGCAGGTGCTAATTTTTTTAATTCATGGCTTGGAGGCAAGTTTTGGTTAAGTAAAAACCAGGTGCACTGCTAAACAGAGCCACAATGTATGCTGACAATCCACATATGGGCTACCAAATGGCCAATCACAGCACTTATTTGGCACCCGAAGCACATTTTTCATGCTTGTGTTGCTCACAGGTTCAAAAGGTTGAGGATCCCTGACCTAGACCTTTCTCTACTGCAGTGGCCCTAATTTTTGACTCCTGCTCAGCACTAGCACCTTGATAGAGATTTGCTAAATCTGCCTTTTCAGTTAAAAAAATCCTGAAACCCAAATTTTTATTGATTTTACAGGTAAGCATGAAGAAAGGAGGAAGGATAGGTAAGTAAGAAATTGGGTGGTGGGAGGGGGGGATTGTCCTTGTGGTAATATGGTGCTTCTTGCTGCTGACTTATGATGCCACCCAGGCAGGGCCGGAACTAGGAGTAGGCACGTGCCCAGTGCGCAAAGCTGGAGGGGTGCCAGGCATGCACCTTCTCTGTCTCATACTCCTAGTCTGGTCCCCTCTCACCGCTGTGGCAGACATTCGCCCAGGCATGTTTTTCTGCACATGTGCAAGCGTTTTTCCGCACCCGCGTGTGCCTATTAGACACCGCCACCTGCTAGGTTGCATACGGTGCCTGCCCAGCCTGGCCCAGCACTGCACCTGGGGTTGTGCCCTTACGATGAAGCAAGGAGACTCTCCAACCAGTTGTCCATTTTTTTGGTCTGTTGAAAGAATACTTCAATTGGATTTGATAACTTTGCGCACTGCTTTAGATGTGTGGCTATAGGCAAAATAAATATTGTTTGTTAACATCCTCTCGTGTCTCTATTTGATAAACCATAGCCACCTGTTTCTTCGCTTCTTCAATTGACTTAATAACTACATTTGCAGGGTAGCCTTTAGACAAATGCATTTCTCTTAGGGAGGTTAATTCCCTCTCTCTAATATCTGCATCCTTAATTATTCTCAAAATTCACAGGGCTTGCGATTTAGGTAAGGAGTTAATTAAATGTCTAGGATGATGACTGTTACAGTTTAGTGCAACCTTTCTATCTGTTGGTTTGCGATAAATTTTAGTTGTCCTTTTTCCTTCACTGTATTTATACAGAAAATGTAGTTCTATTTTACCATATTGAACCGTAAATTGAATTGCCTGTCAGTGTTTATTTAACCTTTCTACAAATTCTAATAATATATTCTCTCCTCCATGCAAAAGAAAAATATCATCGATGTACCACATGTGCCATATGTTTTAAATGCCATATCTTTCAAAATAAACTCCTTTTAGAAAAATATATATAAATACATAGGCATATGTACAGTGCTACGCAATATGTTGGCGCTATATAAATACATGTTAATAATGTGGCTGTGATGTTACTACCCAAATGCAGGAGGAATAAAACATAATCCACCAGTGGCCTTTATATAATGGATCACCTGTAATGAGTGGCTTTGCTGCATCCAGTCTTTCTGTATGGGGTATACCGGTATAAAGACTGGTGACATATAGAGAAACAAACAAAAAATCATGGTCATCCATTTCCTATTCATTCTCTCCACCATTATTGGCTGCAGATAAAAATCCAAATACTATGCTACAGGTTTCAATAAAGATCCAATGGCTGAGATGATTGGCTGCCCTGCGGGATTATCTGGATCTTTAAGCATCTTTGGAAGTGTGTAAGAGACAGGTTTAATAGGAAATTCCACTAGCAAAAACTTAACTTGTTTTTCATTAAAGGAACACTAACACCAAAAACGGAAAGTGTTTTAAAGCAATGAAAATATCATGCAGTGTTGTCCTGCACTGGTAAAACTGATGTGTTTGCTTCAAAAACACTACTATAGTTCATATAAACAAGCTGCTGAATAGCAATGGCCGAAATTGAAAAAAAGGCTATATGGCACAGGTTAAATAGTGGATAACAGATAACACCATTATGTTCTACAGAGCTTATCTTCTATCTGCTGTGTTACCTGAGCCTGTTCTCCTTTGAATGGCTGCCCCTATTGCTACACAGCAGCTTATTTATATAAACAATAGTAGTGTTTCTGAAGCAAGCACACCAGTTTTACTAGTGCAGGGCAACACTACATTATATTTTTATTACTTTAAAACAATTTCATTTTTTGATGTTACTGGTCCTTTAATCCACGTGTTGTTCTTACCAATACTGTATGTATTATATCATACAGTTCCTGTCTATTGATCCTTATTTTTCTTTTTATTGTTTTTTGTAACATGACACCCATAAGTTGGTCAATGATCTCCTTCCTGTAAATATCATAGTCCATAACAACTATATATTATGTTCTGATTATCCCTTAGATAGATAAGTGCTTCCCTTTCACTTTTGGTTACATTTTTCTTTACTGTTTGGGTTGACACTACTGCTGCTTGTGTTTCTAAAAGAGTCATCCTGTTCAAGGTATACTGAGGGTCAAATGAGCTTTTAACCATACCTCCCAACATTTTGGAAGTAAAAAGAGGGACAAAAATTTTTTTTCCGCATGTAGCGCATGGCCACACCCCCTAATTTGTTTTACAAAATTTGGCAGGTTATGAAAGTTTGAAAATATTTCTCCTTATCTAAACTGTGTTTTTGTGTCTCAAAATTGTTACAAAGTATCTTATTTGCACCTGTTAGTCTGTTCTGGGCTCTCTGCTAAAAGCCAATTAAGTGAGAAACTTTGTTTCTTTTTGTGGCTGTTCAGTGCAGAGAAAAGAGGGACTTTCCAGTACAAATGAGAGACTGCGGGTTGAGCTGTCAAAAGAGGGACTGTCCCTCCGAAAAAGGGACAGTTGGGGGGTATGTTTTAACCCTAAAGGAGCAGTGTGTCCCTTGCTGTTCTCTCTCTCTCTCTCCAGTCTTCATATAATACTCAAGTCTAATATCTGTCACCAGCTTATATATTTGAACCTTATTAGTAAAAGTATCACCAAACACAGTAGGAACAAATCCCATACTTTTGTTCAGTAGGTTGCTTTCTCCTTCTGATAATATGTGGCTTGATATATTATGTATTATATCTGTGTAATCAAAAATAAGTTTGATTACACAAGATGATATCGAATGTATTTTATTCAAGGATTCTTTTGTGGTTACCATTACTCCTTGGCTCCTAAGAATATATATTTGAACTATTAAGACTGCAGAAAAATTATACTAGCATTGAGTGACACTTTCAGAGTATTATTGTGAACATAAAATACTGCTCCTTTAGGGTTAAAAGCTCATTTGAACCTCAAACAACTAGTCCCAGTATACCTTTAACAGGATGGCTCTTTGAGAAACACAAGCCGCAGTAATGTCATCCCCCACCAGTACAGAAAAATGTAACCAAAAGTGAAAGGGAGGCGCTTATCTCTCTAAGGGATAATCAGAACATAATATAATATATATACACTGTATATACTATAATTCGAAGAGCAGATAAGGGAGGTGTAATAGTTGTTATGGACTATGATAAATACATGGAGGAGATCATTAACCAACTTATGGATAAAGCGTGTTACAAAAAACATAAGGATCCCACGTCCACATATAGACAGGAACACACAGTATGGGTAAGAACAACATGTGGATTAATGAATAACAAGTAGAGTTTTTGCTAGTGGAATTTCCGATTAAGCCTGTGTCGTACACACTTCCAAAGATCCATAAGGTTCCAGATAATCCCGCAGGGCAGCCAATTATCTCAGCCATTGGATATTTATTGAAACCTGTAGCATAGTATTTGGATTTTTATCTGCAGCCATGTGTGACAGCACTTCCCACCTTAAATACACCATTAATTGTTAATAATGGCGGAAAGAATAAATAAGGAAATGGATTTTTTTGTTTGTTTCACTAGATCACCAGTCATTATACCGGTATATACCCCACACAGAAAGACTGGATGCAGCAAAGGAGCTCATTACAGGTGATCCATTATATAAAACTCCACCGGTGGATTACGTTTTATTGCTCCTACATTTTTTGCTGGGCAAGAATTATTTTAAATTTCAGAAGGATTTTGTTCTCCAATTTAAAGGGGTGGCGATGGGTAGTAACATCGCACCCACATATGGCAATGCATTTATGTAGGCTGTAGGGAGTTGGTAAAGGCTTTGTTAAGTTGACCCTACAGTTCCCTGGGGTGGACATTTGGACAGAGATAAAACCATATTCTTGCAAGGTTTTTCTAGGCCAATATTTAGAAAGACGTGGATGTTCTTTGTGCTGTTGGTCCAGATTGCCAGTTAACTAGCCAAAGCCTTCCTCTTTAATTTCTTTGCCTTTAATAGATGTCCTGTTTGAGAGAGTGGCTCTGGATCTTGTAGGTCCTTTGAAACCTTCTGCAAAAAAGATCACAAGTTAATCTTTGTAGTCGTTGACTATACTATCCAATCATCCGATACCCAGAGGCATTCCTCTTTTATAATTGAAAAGCTAATGCTAAACAAGTTGCTGCTAAACGTTTCGAGTTATTCCGAAGGCTGGCCTCCCTTAACAATCAAGGGACCATTTTTATGTAAAAAATCATGAAGGAGGTGCTGGTACCGGTATGGGATTCGTTATCTGGAAACCCATTATCCAGAAAGTCCGAATTACGGAATGGGCATCTCCCATTGACTCCATTTTATCCAAATAATTCAAATTTTTAAAAACTGTGTAATAATAAAACAGTAGCTTGTACATGACCCAAACTAACTTAATTAATCCTTATTGGAAGCAAAACCAGCCTATTTGGGTTTATTTAACTTTTTTTTAGCAGACAATGTATGAAGATCCAAATTAGGGAAAGATCGATTATCCGGAATGTCCCAGGTCCCGAGCATTCTGGATAACAGGTCCCCATACTGTACTCTTAAAGATACAGCATGAAAAAACCTCAGTGTATCAGTGTACCGCAGTGTATCAAACTGATGGGTTGGTCGAACAGTTCAACCTGACAATAAATAGCAAGTTAAAAACATTTGTAGACTCTGAAATGGAAAACTGGGACGAATTGCTCCCTTTTCTGTGATCCACCCTATATGGCAGGTTCCCGCAGAGTCAGGCCCGGATTTGTGGAGAGGCCACCAAGACTTCTTTAAAACAGTGGGTATTTGTGCACTAAATACAATTTGTAATCACTACAGGATTTTGTGCTTCACAAACAAATGTGTGCTGTGTTATAAATGTAGGTATAAAGCAGGTTTACTTTTCACAGAATCAGACAGGCACCATTTTGTGGACACTGTTATTAAGGCAAGTTGTGTATCACCCCAAAATCTTGTGTATGCACCAGAATGGGGGACCTAATGTCCATGTGCAACACAATTAAATAGAGTGCGAGGAGGGAGGGGGAATGTGGGGAGTTCAGGGACATCTAGGAAGAGCTGAATGGAAAGTGAAAGTAATTGACTATCCCGCCTCTATGCCTCAGGCAATATACAGTATGGCTGAAAGTTTCGATATTTAAACACCTTTATAACAGATGTGGATGTTTTAATAAAAAAAATAATGTGGGTTTCATGTTTAATTTGCAAAGGAATTTCACTGTACAGCTTTTTCTATGTGGCTGTTTAAGGTATAAGCAGGCAAGTGAAAAGATTTTACTGCCCAGAGTTTTTCCCATGCCCTTTTTCTCAGGTGTATCACCTGGTAGTTTTTCGCAGCTGTTTGACTCTACTCTGGGCCTCACCTTGTGTGCTGTGATATCATTTTTCTTCCAGAAATCATCAGGACTGCTTGCTGTATTTGCAGAAGCACACAGTCCTATAAAAATACTATTTTTTTTGTTATGGAGGGAGAGGTGGGGGACCTCCTAGATGCTGCTCATGTGATAGCCCCACCACTATGATGCCTCCAGCCCCCTTGTCACGCCCCCAGTTATATCATAGCCTGTCCTACATTGTGGTTAAAGCAGCTACGAATGGCCATGCGTGTCTGACAGACTTTAATGTGGTCTAAGCCTAAAGTTGGAAATAAAATAAAAACAATAAATAGGACTGCACTAGGCAAATCCATTATGGAAAAGGACCTTGGAGTCCTTGCAGATGATAAACTGTAGCCAGCAATGCCAGTCAGCAGCATCAAGGGCAAATAAGGTCTTGAGCTGTATTAAAAGGGGCATAGAGTCACGGGAGGAGGGGGTCATTCTTCCACTGTATAGAGCACTTGTAAGGCCCCATCTAGAATATGCCGTACAGTTTTGGTCTCCATCACTCAAACAGGACATTATTGTATTAGAGAGGGTACAGAGAAGGGCAACTAAGTTGGTAAAAGGTATTGAAAATCTTAGCTATGAGGAAAAACTGGCCAAATTGGGGATGTTCACGCTGGAGCAGAGGCGCTTAAGGGGTGATATGATGACTATGTATAAATATATAAGGGGATCATATAACAATCTCTCTAATGCTTTATTTACCAGTAGGTCTTTGCAGCTGACACAAGGTCACCCATTCCAATTAGAAGAAAAGAGGTTCCGCCTAAATATTGGGAAGGGGTTTTTTACAGTGAGAGCTGTGAAGATGTGGAATTCTCTCCCTGAATCAGTGGTACAGGCTGATACATTAGATAGCTTTAAGAAGGGGTTGGATGGTGTTTAGCAAGTGAAGGAATACAGGGTTATGAAAGATAGCTTGTAAGGTGGATAAAAATGGTGTTATGCGAAAAGTACAGTGAATGATGCTGTAACTGTAAGAAAATGCCTGTTTTGTGTATGTGTGATTTTTGATGTTGAAAAGTTGAAGTGTTAAAAGGTGTATTTACAGGATTTGGCCACTAGATGGCAGTGGGTTCTCATTAATTATATACGGGTTATGTAATAATTTTTATGTAAAATGTAATTTCTGTCCCGGCCACTAGAGGGAAGCAGTGGGTAGAAAAGCTATAAAGGGGATGGTTCCACCCAGGGCGTGGTTAGTCGGTTCTGAGAGGTATAGATAGATAGAACTTAAATGGGGCACTAGGTGCCATAGCCAGTGAGGGCAAAGTTAGAAAGGGTAGCTGGCACCCCACCAAGGAGTAAGAGGCTTAGTAGCCGTGGATCAGCCACAGATAGGGAAAAGTGGTAGTCAGGACAGTGCGGACAACCCAGGCCAAGGTGGAAATCCTACCCAGAAAAGCTAGGGGGTGCTGCTGTGGTGGCTCGCTCGCTGAAGGAGGGAGGTGGCACAACAGAAATTCCTAACGGGGTGAGGTGGAGGGCTCGTAGAACGTATGGCGGACTGCCTGACTGGTAGGTGGTGCGGGAAATGCGTAAAGGCTGGGTTCGCAAGTCCAGTGTAATGTGGGGGAATGTGAATCACCTGTAAATCTGTAAGAGAAACTGTTCTGTATGCTGGTTGGTGAGTAATTTTTGACATCTGTCAAATAAAACTATTATTACATTTTTTAAGAAATTAGTGTACGCAGGGTTGCCACAAGGCCAGGGCCGGTATTGCAAATTTACCGGCAATGTAGTTGCCGGTAAATTTGTAATACTCATAACAAAAGCCCTCGGCCATCCCAACCCGCTCAAAAGTTACCTTTTTTTGTTTTTGCTCTCTCCAGGCCCATCGCGTGTGTAGGCCCCGTCCCTTTACGTCATGACACGCCCCTTTTACGGCACACCCACACGCTTTTACGTCACACCCCGCCCACTTTTACATCAAGGCCCGTCCATTTGCTCCCTCCCCCACCACCAGCCGGTAATTATTGTATTAAAAGGTGGCAACCCTAACTGTGCCTTTAATGACTGGAGGGCCCCTTACAAGCTCATAGTAAAAGTTGATCCAGGGACTGGTCCGATTGCCATTTTGGAGTCAGGAAGGAATTTTTCCCCCTCTGAGGCAAATTGGAGAGGCTTCAGATGGGTTTTTTTGCCTTCCTCTGGATCAACTGTCAGTTAGGCAGATTAAAAAAAAAAAAGGTTGAACTTGATGGATTTGTGTCTTTTTTAAACCTTACTTACTATGTTACTATGATTGGCTGCAAAAGTCCTAACTTACTTTTTTGGTTACTTTTAACTGGTTTTATCCAGACATTTTATAACATATGGAACATTGTTACAGTGGGCTCTTGTATAGGGCATTATATTAACTCTCTTGTCTTTATTAAGGTTCCCTGGATATGTGTAATAAAAAGTGGTAACTTCAAGCATTTGCACCATTTATAATAAAGACGTCCATACAACTTTAAATTACCCGCCCTATGCAAATAGACCTAAACACAAACCAACGCTAGCGCATCTTTGCTATGAAATGCTCGCACTGCCGAAGTAAAGCTAGTGAAAAGTCGCCAGTGTCCGGCCCCCAGGGCGCAACTTTGCATATTAGTGAATTACCGTAGTGGTAGTGAATTTGCACCTGGCGAAGTCGTGCGATGTGTGTGAAGCGGTCGCTGTTGACAATTCGCCCTTTAGTGAATCTGCCCCATGATGCACTCCAAGCCTAGTTTCCACATTCCCTTGAGAAAGCGCAAAACTTGTAGGGAGGAAAGGGAAAGAGCACCCATATTTGTACAGACAAGTATCACCTTGCACAAAATAGATTTGTATGTTTTTTTAAATAGGGAATTCTTACCCTTATTGAGCCTGACCAGGATTATCCTTTTTATTTAACCATTGTGGGTTTAAGAAAGATTTTGTGGAGTTTTATGAGGCGGTCTTCATGATAATGAGCTTTTTTTTTTTTTCTTAAAGCTACAGCATGTTGATGTCCTAACTATTTTTATTACTTTATCTGAAACTCTGATTGTTCTTACTTTGGATAAACTGCTCTCTTTCTGTGTGATGTTTTGAGATACTGACATGAGAAAATAACCTTTTTTTGTATTTGTCATTGTTTTTGAATGATATTTATAATTTTGCCATAAAAGTATTTGCCTGATGCTTTTACATTACCTTTCTTACCCCCATGTTCCTCTATGATGGGGCTGCCATATTTGAGCTTCAGCAGTCCGTTAGCATTAGAAACTCTAACTGACAGGTTAAGAAGGGACCGTCAGGTTTAGGAACTTCAAATAGCAATTGCTTACAAAATCAGAACTATCACCGAAAAATTATCAACATGACCCATCGGCAACTTTTAGGGGCAGATTTACTAAGCTCGAGTGAAGAATTCGAATGGAAAAAAAAAATTAGAATTTCGAAGTATTTTTTTGGGTACTTCGACCATCGAATTGGTCGAATTCGATCGAAAAGAATGATTCAAAGTAGAAATCATTCGACAATTCGATAATCTCTTTAAAAAATACTTCGACTTCATACTTTGCCACTTTAAACCTACCGAGCTGCAATGTTAACCTATGTGGACCTTCCCCAGCACTTTTATAAGTTTTTTTTATGATCGAATAAAAATCCTTCGATCAATCACTTAAAATTGTTCGATTCGATTTTATCGTTCGATCTTTATTCGATCAAAGCTTTTGCGGTAAAATCCGAATTCGAAGGATTTTACTTCGAGGGTGGAATTCGAGGGTTTTTTAACCCTCAAAATTTGACCCTTGATAAATCTGCCCCTTAATGTAGATTAATATTTTGAAAAGAAAGTTTTTAGTTTCAGTATCACTTTAATATAGCATTGTGCTTGAGATCTGAGCATTTTACCATTTAACTGGAATCAATTGTCTTTTAATTTCAATAAAGTACATGGGAACGGTATGCTATAATGCAGAAAATAACACATATCCAATAATACACATGACACCATATTTTAGAATAATACACATGACACCATATCTTAGTTGGAGAATGGCCGCAGCAGAATTTATTAGTAGATTTTTTTAAACATACCATGTACTTTCCAGATATATAAAACTAGCCAGCCCAATTCCTTCATTGGGTAGCTTATCCCAATAGTTCCGCCTTTTGATTCTTCCGGCCAGGAAACTACTTATAAAACAAACAAATTTTTTCCTACACGCCAATTCACTTTTCTCAGTAAATGTGTAATTGGCACATTCAGTGTCGGACTGGCCCACCGGGGTACCAGGAAAACTCCCGGTGGGCCCAGGTGTCAGTGGGCCCTCTTACTTCTAACCATTTAGCCTATTTCATGGTCATTCCCTATTTCTTTATGGGGAAAAAATCTTAATAATGGAAGAATATAGTGTAGAAGTAGAAGTAAGTAATATAAGACTAAGAGAATAAAGAGTTTGATAGAGGAGGAATAATAGTTTGAAAATTGGCCCCACAGTCTACGGTTTTCCAGTGGGCCCAAGATCTAAGGTTTTCTGGTGGGCCCCTGGCATCCCAGTCCGACACTGGGCACATTCCCATTTAAACATTGCTTTTTCAATGGCGTTTTGCAAACCGACATTAAAGATATCATTGCTGATATCTGACAGATGAATACCATCACTTCTGCGTAGGCACCTAATTCCAACTCCTCATGTCTGTATGTGAGCAAGTTTAAAGATTTCATGAACTTACAAATTCCAAAATTCAACTTCTTTTTGCAGCGTTCCAACGCCTTCAAGTTAGGCTGTTGAAGCCACGGCAACCGAGACACCATTTCTGACCAAACGATAATAGCTTGAGGTAAATTGAAATGTAAAACCGCTAAATCTCTTTTAATCTGTCTAGAAAGATCCCATATTTTAGCTTTACCTATGTCATTCCCTCCCAAATGAATGATCACAATGTCAGGTGTACCCCACTTATGTAACATTAACGAAAACAATTGCCATAAATCATTCCAGACAGCACTTCTAATGCCTAACCAGTGAATCTTAACAGGAAAATTAAGTCCATGACTTCTGATCAATGCTCGTCTCTTGGCCCAATATATGAAAGAATTGCCAATGATCCAAACCAGATACTTCTTGTCCCCTGGAATAAATCAAACATTGTCAATTAAATTAGGCCTAATGTACGATCTGTATCTTTTTGAATCCCATCGTCCTAGCCTTCTGATAAAACCCTCACCAAAACCTAATAATGAAGCTTGGGTTGCAGCTCCAATACGGAAAGAGTGCGACTTGTATGCCGTAGGCTCCATGTTCAATTTTCGTAAGCACCGCTTAAGAACATGTTCTAATTGAAATCTAGTAACTGGTAAACCATCGGAATGAATGAAAAAAGAACCATTTACATTACGTCTAATGGCGAGGAAGCTCTCATAGGCTTTGACCAGGCATAGATTTAAACGTTCAAATGATCCTATCCACAGCAGTGTTCCTTTGCCTAACTGGTCAGTTTTGGATTTTTTAATTTAAACTCTTAATTAATTATCTATCAGTTGCACATCGTTTATATGTAAACCACCATGTTTTAATTTTGAAGCTCTAACAGCTTCACTTACTCTTAATGCTGCAAAAAACATCAAGAGGAAGAGTAACTTAAACAAAGTAGCTTCGTAATCAGATAAGCAAACTGACTCCGATACAAGTAACAATTTGTGTAACAGATCCAAAGTAATTGGCTTTCTTTTATCAGCTACAAATTTTCCTTTATGCCAACCTTTTAGAAATTGTTTAACAACTGCTGCTTTTGTGACATCAACTTGACCAAACAGTCTCAGAAAGAAAGAAATGCCAGCCAGTTGTTTTTTAACATAAGCAACCGAATGTTGAGCCTCAACATGCTCCAACATTAGCAAAATTAAATGATCTAAATCCCCATTGACTCCTTCCCTGTTTGCTTTATGATTTAACCAATTTTGCCAAGTGTTCAGATAATCCCTCCAAGTTTTCTTTGAAAGCGATTGAGAAATAAACTCTTCTAATTTGTTGCTATTAAATTCCACAGAAAACTCGGGCAGTCGAAACTTTCTGGATCGATGTCTCCCGCTAGCTGACTGAAAAGAGTAAGCTGAAAACGAGACAAAGCATCTGCCATGGAGTTCTGACACCCCGGAACATGTTTTGCTTTTATCCATATGTTATGCTTGAATGCTCTAAAAACAATCTGTCTTAATATATTTACCACTGGCGGAGATTTTGCTGATAACGTATTGATTACTTGAACTACCCCCATGGTGTCACAATGTAATATAATCCTTTTATTAACAAGTAGATGACCCCAAATTTCTAACCCCACCAATACTGGGAATAGTTCAAGTAAAACCAAATTTTTAATTAAATCTGTTTGACTCCAATCTGCGGGCCAAGCCTCACAACACCAATGTTGTTTAAATATTACGCCAAAACCCGTTGATGCTGCAGCGTCTGAATAAAGGTGTAGTGCAGAGTTTTCGACGAAATCATCCTGCCAGCAGGTTCTACCATTGAAATGCATTAGAAACTGCTGCCAAATGATTAAATCTTCCTTAACCTCGTTAGGGATACGAATATGCCAGTTAGGGTTACACATACCAATTGTAAATTGTATGAGCCTCCGATTAAAAACCCTACCGATCGGGATTATCCTTGTCGCAAAATTTAAATGTCCTACTAACGATTGAATATGCTTAAGAGTCAGCTTCTTGGCTGCTAGAGCAGCTGAAAGCAAACTTCTTAATTTTTGAAGTTTTGCATCAGGTAGTCTAAATTCCATTTTGACAGAATCAATTTCGATCCCTAAAAAACTGTAAAGTAGTAGATGGTTTAAATGTTTTATCCATGGCTATAGGTATCCCAAATTTTTTAGCTAATAACAAAAATGTGTTTAACAGAATGTTGCAAGTGTCTGTACCGGTTGGACCGATAAATAAAAAGTCATCTAAATAATGTAAGATAAATTCAGAACCAGTTTCAAATTTAACTGTCCATTCTAAAAAATTAGAAAATAATTCAGAATAATTGCAAGAAACAGCACAGCCCATAGGCAAACATTTGTCATAATAATAACCACCATCAAAATGAAAACCTAAGAGAAAATAACAATCGGGATGAATCGGAAGTAATCTGAAAGCAGACTGAATATCACTTTTTACTAACTGAGCTCCAGCACCCCAAAGTCTGAGTAAGCTAACTGCTTTATCTAAAGACGCATATTCCACTGAACATAACTGTCATTAACCGATAAACCATTAGGGAATGACAAATGATGAATTAGTCTAAAAGAGCCAGTTTCCTTTTTAGGTACTACTCCTAAAGGAGAAATTCTCATATTAAACAATGGGATATCTTCAAAAGGTCCAGCAATTCTACTGTAAGATAATTCTTTAAATAATTTTTCTCTGACAATTTCAGGATATTTTTTAGCTGATTTTAAATTATCCACTACAACTGGATACCATTTTGTGTTATCAGTCGGGACAGTGTCGGACTGGCCCGGCGGGACACCGGGAAAAAACCCGGTGGGCCCCGACCCTCGTGGGCCCCCGCCGGGCCAGGCCCCCTCGACCGATATCTTGTTTTTTGAAAAAAAAAAAAATCTTCATCGATGCGCAGTGTGCGCATGCGTGCAGACGCAGCGCCATGCACACAGAGGGTGCCACCGTGTGCGCATGCACACTGAAAGGCGCCGCACGTCGCGTTGCAGCAGGGGGACGGGGGCCTGTAGGGGGGCCCTGGACTGGAGTCCCGGTGGGCCCCGGGCCCCCCAGTCCGACCCTGAGTCGGGATAATAAAACCTTCACTAAAACCCGATTCAAGTATTGTTGCTTTCGGTTGGTTTGGGTAAACCTTTAAGTAGGGTAACATTGCGGACAGTATCACTGGTGTTATCACTTTTTTGGTGCTGTTCTCTCTGACTGGATTTTCCTGCTTGAGTAAATCTATTTGCACAACGAAAGGCAGGGTGTGCCCCCGCGCAAATAGAGCATTCATGTTTATAATGGCAACTATTTTGCCATTTGCAAAAATTTTCATTAAAGGACCAACAAGCATTCCTACTTGCAACATTCTTAGTCTGATTCTGCAGGGACTGAGGTTTAGGTGCTAACATCCCCATCCCTAAATCTATGTCCTTAGAACCCCAAAGCATAGACTTATGAACTGCCATTTTCTGTCTCACTCTGTCATCATATAAAAACCAAGCTACTCCGCCATAGCTTCGATATGCTTCCAAAATAATATCTAAATGTTTAAATAAACCCGGACCCAAATTGGGAAACTTCTCACATAATAAATTGGAATATATGCAAAAAGCCTGCAACCAATTTGTGAATGTTCTGGCTACTGGTCTGCGTCTCTCCTCCTCAGTATCCTTTTTATGGTCTGATTTTAAAAATTCCTTGGCTGAGGGCAACAGTGAAAGCAAGTCTACATAATCACAAATTTTTCTTTAACTGCCCCTGATAAATGTAAACCAAGCGGAGTAGCCTGACATACAAATACATCCTTATAGCTATTCTCGTGAATTCCTGTGCTTGTTTGCGTATTCGCCGCACTAGGAGAGTTAATTAAAGTTTTAAATATATTACCTAGTTCCTGTAGCAGTCTTGAACCTTGCTCAGCACTTGCCTGTGGCTGTGGATCTTGATGGATGCTGACCTGAGCTGGGAGGGAGGGAGGAACAGAGGCTGCCCCAGCCACAGAAGTGTAACTGGAAGTGTTTGGCATCGCTAAAGCAGCAAGCCCAGCTCTTTGAACCCCAAAGCTACTTGCATCAGCGCTCTGGAGCTCCATGGCAGCCTCCGATGCCATCCCAAACTCGACCTCCGCCAGCGATGACATCTGCGGTGGTGACGACGCCGGCCATCTGGGGATGTTGCTAGAAGATTCCGCTGAAGTGCTTGGCCTGTCGTGGCTTGTACCAGGATCCGAGCGGAGAAGAATCGGCGGAGCGTGGGTCCTCGTCTGACCATCTGGAGTGCCGCGGAGACTTCCCTGAAGATCAGCGACCTTAGAGGGAACAGCCTTGCCTGATGTAGCTGGGGTGCGAAGATTCTTCCGTGGAGCGGCGGCCGAAAGCTTCTTCCTCTGCGCCGGAAGACTCTTGAATGCGGCTTTCTTAACCGGAGCTTTTCTTTTTGCGGGACCCGGAAGTGTCTTCTGATTGGCAGGCGGAGTTCTCGTCGGAATCCCCGTGAAGCTCCTGGCGACAACCTACGATGACACGCTTGATGTCTTCCAGACCCGCCTTCTCCTGAAGCCATCGAAGGACGTCCTCAGCGGCGGAGGTTCCGGTGTGGATGTAGCGGCAAATCTGGACAGCATGTTGACGATGCTCCTCCTTCACCGATCTTCGCCGACTGACAAGTAAGCTAGCCGCGAACCGGCTTTTATACCCCTTCCTTTTGGACACGTGGTTGCTAACCGCCAATCACCTTTCTTTTCTCCTCAAGCCAGGGACTTCGCTGACTGCAATTTCACCTCAGGTAAGCATATAAACTTAACCTTTTTTCTTTTACAGCAACCTTCCCATGCCTGCTATAAGTGTTAAGCACACTTAAGCTTACAATCTACTTAAAAACCACTGGGGCGAATAAGATGTTGATAGTATGAGTTGCAAATGAGGCTGCTGAGACATTTTTGGACAATTTTATTTATTCATTAACACATCTAAACATAGAATAAGTTTTACAATTTCAGAGCACATAGTAAGCATAATAGCTAGTACATAACCACAGAACTAAGTAACAAGGTCATTCTGGAATTAGAGACTTCTGTGTTTACACACTGAGTTTAGCAATGACAGTTCAATATGGATCACACTCAACCAGGACATACTGGAGGAGATTTTTGTTAACCTTAATATAATACTATTTAATAAAAATAGACAATATATTTCTTCTTTTTTACTTATTATTTTATTTGTTAAGGGGGCTTGATTGCCAACCACTCTCCTAGAGATGGCAACTGAGAAAATTCAAGGTTGTCTGCAAGGTATCTGGTTGCCGCTCTCCTGTATGGCATAAAATTATGGCAGGTCCAGACTAAGTAGTAAAATGTAGTTTAGGGACATTTGTATCTGTCATATAAGGATTTATTTTAAATATTCATTCAAAAGCTTTTGAGTCTTGTTCTAAAGCACTAGCAATCCTCCTTATAATGGTTGCCTGTTCAGTCTTAGCCCCTTTTTCCAGTTCCTCTTTACCTTGTATAAGAAAGAAAATATCAAAAGCTAGGCCCAGAGCTACCAATGCCCCACTGGAAATCAATACTGCCTTGACCCCACGATAGGCTTCCTTGGCCCCATAAGAGGCTGCCTTGGCCCCATGATAGGCTTCCTTGGCCCCACGAGCGGCTGCCTTGGCCCCACGAGAGGCTGCCTTGGCCCCATGAGAGGCTGCCTTGGCCCCATGAGAGGCTGCCTTGGCCCCATGAGAGGCTGCCTTGGCCCCATGAGAGGCTGCCTTGGCCCCATGAGAGGCTGCCTTGGCCCCATGAGAGGCTGCCTTGGCCCCATGAGAGGCTATATGTATCCCATGAGAGGCTGCATGGGCCCCACGAGAGGCTTCCTTGGCCCCATGAGAGGCTATGTGGGCCCCACGAGATGCTACTTGGGCTGCACGAGTTGCTGCCTGGACTTGAGGCTGAATAAAATATATAATTTCTGTAAGAGCATTTAGATTGAACAAATCAGCAAAATGTATTAAAGCCTTTAATCCTGAAACATTTTTTGAATTGAAGAATGAACTCCCCTCCTTGAAGGATTTCAGATTACTATTTAACAAATTGTTGATAAATGTGGAATATTCAGAAGTGTTCTCACCAAACAGGGATTTTAATTTATCCAACTGATTATCTATTTTTGAAAAATACTCTTGTATATTGAGTATATCTGTCATTAATTCCTCTATACTTTCGTTTGCTTTATTGCTTTGATTTTTAATGTAAACAAAATCAACTATGGAAGATCCCAACCCAGTGAGCCCTCCAGCAGCAGCAATTACTATTCCAGCAGTGCTGAGAATCCCTGAGACACCCAGTGTAAAGGGAGTCAGTGCAAGACCGAAAATGGTGGTGATGCCTCCTACCACTCCAGCTGAGTTCCCTACTACATTGGCAACAGTGGTGTCCTTGTGCACTTTGTCTATACAGTCTGCAATATGCTTCAACATTTCTATACATTTTTTCAGATGTATCTTGAACCCTTCTGTGAGATCTCCAATCTTGCAGAAATTTTCGGTAATCTGTTTTTAAGAAAATTATAGATATTTTAGTGAGGTAGCAATATCTGGTAATGTATATTAATAAATGATTAATCATTCAGAGCAAGTTAAATAAAAAGTGGCACACTCTCATTGATGACTATTTATCATGCTGTGTAAAAAAATTGGGTGAAGCATTACCAGTGATATAGCTCATAGCAACCAATAACATATGCCATTAACAGTATGCCATTATACACGAATGACATTTGGGTGCATGGTCACACTTTGTGTGATAAGGAAATGTGAACAGAAACTTTTTTTCTACAAACTGCCTGCATCAGCATCCAGAAAACCAAACACATCCTTGTTACTTCCAATCTTCATCATTTATGAATCACATTTTAACACCTCCCATCATACTCGAAGATTTCACATTTCTTTAACATATTCCTTTCCTTTTAATCATAAGATCTTACTCCTCTTCACTTTACTAACACTTTATTTTAATATACAAAATATTCAGCAGCCTCCCCTGACATAGTACAGTGGCAGCTGTAGTGTATTTGTCTGTGACTTTACCCCTGGAGTAATAAAGAGGGAGGTGTGCAACTACAGTAGTTTCTCTTCAGTGCCTGTTCTGCTATGTCTCTCTCTCTTTTGTACAGCAGCGTTGCACCCTGATGGTTTATGGTTAGATGTCCCTTGCTGAACAAATATGCAAAAAATTGCTGCCTTTTTCTGGAGCCTTAAAGGGGTGGTTCACCTTTAATGTAACTTTTAATATGTTATAGAACGGCCTATTCGAAGCAACTTTTCAACTGGTTTTCATTATTTATTTTTTATAGATTCATGGAAAGATGTAAGTGGCTAAAAGGGATTTTGATAGCCCTGCGGGCTGATGCAGGGTCTTCCAAAGCCTGGAAAGCTAAACCATGCAGGTTTCCTGGACATCTTATGTGCTCGCGCTATGGATAGTGCTGGGAGCTGTAGTTCAGCAGAGGAGGATATCTGAGTGCTCGCGCTATAGACAGTGCTGGGAGCTATGTTATAAGGAATAAAGGGGGTTATGGTGCTCGCGCTATGAACAGTGCTGGGAGCAATACCCTGAAGATAAAGCAAGCTGCAGTTGCTTGGTTAAAGGACTTCATCGCTGTGGATGCCTTTTCCATCTCTTTGTGAGCCTACCCATCTGCATGAATCCGCAGAGTGAGTTGTGCCTAAGGGAGGGTAGAAAAGGATCCAGCGGGGCTCCTGTTGTGATACAGGCTGTTTGTGTGCCTGCCACATGGGAACAAATACCTTGTCCAACATGGCAGGTAGCACTACCTGCTGACGCTCATACTCTTTTGGGGAAAAAGGACAGAGACTCTTTGTCTGCCAAAGGGAGTAGTGCAGAACTTTGCCTGGCAAGGAGGTGGTAGAATGGACTGCCACAGGTTCCCAGGGGAGTGGGTCATTTATGTTGATGTAAATGCAGATTTACTTCCCCTTTAAATTTGTATAAAGTTATATTTGTTACACCATAAAGTGTGTGTTGAATGTTTTCCTAATGGGGCAACTCGCAGGTGAATTCCCGGATCCCATTAGGTGGAGGCACTGCCAGGAGAAGACATTCCCAGTACCCTTTCACCTTGCAAAGGGGACTCAGGTCCTGAGGATGTTAAGACGGTACAACCTTGACACTTTCTAAATATAGTCAATTACACATTCTGTAACATCTATGGAATTATCAAGTTACTCTTAAGTGTCTCACTCTCAGCAACCTGTCCCTCTTTGTGTTCTCTTCATGCTGAGGTCTGGGTCAGATTTTGATTTACAGGTAGGTCTAATACATCTGTTAGGGGGGGGCTCTCTTTCCTAGCAGTTTTAGAACTTACTCAAATAACTGACTTCAGCACAAACAAAAGCTAACAAAACAACTGATTCTGGTGCACCCCCTGCATGTTGAAAAAGTGAGCGCTTATACATCTTTTAGGCAAAGAGTGCAACCCTCCCCAAGACCTGTGAATCAAAAACTGACTCAACCTACTGCATGAAGAGAGAAGTGAGAGAGACAGGTTGCTAAGTGTGCAAGAGTGAAAAGTAACCTGTTTAATCACAAAAGGTACAGACTGTTTAACTGATTTAGAAAGTGCCTTATTTTAGTGAGATGATGTTAATGCTAAATGGATATTGTCGAGGGAAAACATGTTTTTTTACAAAACACATCAGTTAATAGTGCTGGTCCAGCAGACTTCTGCACTGAATCCATTTTTTAAAAGAGCAAACTGATTTTTTTTTTTGTTTCATTTTGAAATTTGGCATTATATCCATTTCACAGGTGTCCCCAAACCATGTAACTAGTCCTCTGATAAACTGCAGTCACTCTTTACTGCTACATTGTAAGTTGGAGAGATATCACACTCCTCTCTTCCCTCCCCCAGCAGCCTAACAACAGAACAATGGGCAGCTAACCAGATAGCAACTATCTGATACCTCTGCTGAAGGATTTATTTGCATTGCTAAAGCCCTGCTTTTTCCTGCTTGGGTGCTACTCTCATGTCTAACACAAGGTGGGGAGCATGACTTGGGTTTTATTGAAGTACAATGAGAAGAGGAGAAACAATAGCTGTCTGAAAGCAGTTCCATCCTGGAACAAGCTCCTTCTCAAAGCTCAGAATCAGGCACAATGACTGAGATGGCTGCCTCCACACCAATATTACAAATACATTTGTTGGTTCAAGAATAACATTTTAAAAGGTATAGTGAATTATTTGAAATGTAAACAGTGTCAATTGGAAATAAAAAGTATACCATAAAAAGCACGACAGAATCCCTTTTAATATATTAGCGCTTTCTGCACTAGAAGAGTTGTAATTGGCTTGTTGCCATCCCTGGTAATTTGCAGGGTTTCTCATCTCACCTCATGGCAGTGGCACCTCCTGGCCACACCTCTTAACTACAGACGAGGCTAATTAGTGCAAATATCTGACCAGGCACCCATTTTCACTGCTCTCTGTCCTGTGACAGTCCTTTTTTTCAAATGGGAAAAGAGCAGCTGGGTGGACAGGGAAACATATTCTGTGTTGCAGGGGAGTAGCGGGTGGGGTTACTTGCCTTTTTGTCTGCCTTGTACACTTTATCCTGGTCTTCCTTTGAAAGGGGTAGACTCATTTCAGGTACGACATCCAATTCGTAGTACTTTTTTAGAGGCTGTAAGTGAACAAAATGTTGTCACTGTGTGTAATATAAACCTTAGGTGGCCATTGATCAGATATCTATCAGTTTTTTTGAAAATCCTGTTGGGTGAGTGCCACATTGGTGCAATGATTAACTCAGTCTGACCATGCACTTAGGTGGTCAAATCAGGCAAAGATCCTCTCATTTGGCAACCTCACCAAATGAGCAGATCTTTATGTGTATGGTCAGCTTTAGTATGCTACTCTAAAAAAATGTTGTGTTCAATAGCAGTGGCACTGATAGCACTAATAAGCATACTACATGTGGCTTAGTGCTGCTATGGTGGCTGCACTGGTCTTTATCGAATATTTATAAACATGACTTATTTTATGCATATTAAAGAGGAGCTTTGACTCTTACTGCGTTTGAGTCATTTTTATTACTATTATGACTGATGTGATACTGATCAAGATTTGCCTATTTATACATGACCAAATAGCAGCAAGAACAAACAGATCTGAAGGGATATAAATAGGAGTTGCTGCTTCACTGACCTTTAAATCTCCCAATACCCCATCCACATGCTGAGAAGGGGCAACCCCTCATTGCCTTTCCCATTTCTGTTGGACTGTAAAAGCAAACTACATGTAGGAAGGCCCAAACTTCTTATTTGTATAAGAGAGCTGGGCATACAAACCTTGTGTTTACCGAAAATTAAAAATAAATAAATAACTGCTTACCACATACTTTAAGTTGCTATTTTCCATTGTCTGTTTTGTTCTTTGTCTGTGCTTAAAAAAATGAATGTTCAAGATCAGATGAATGAGTAGAAGCAAAACTCATCAGAGCATATAGAAATTCTTAAAGGGACAAGTGCACTCCTGGAGCAACTGCTCTATCGTCTGGTGCTGAAGCAAAATAAAAGTAATCATAAAAATAGTAGCCACAATATGAGTATTTTTTTTTATTTTGTCTTGACTTCTAAAACTTCCAGAAATATTTTCTCTTTACACAGCTGTACCCGATTCCTCAGATTGAAAGGAAACCATGATACTTGTATAAACCGTTTCTCCACTCCTCTTATAAGCAAAGAGTCATTCAACCCTTCCCACACTTTTTCCCATTGTGAAGAGATGGATTCTGAAAGTCCCTCCGCTTGCATTTATCAACATTGAACCTCATTTGCCAGTTTGCTACAGTTTAGAAAATTCTGTCTGCAAAGTTGCAGAATTGTGCATTAGACTAGTTATTATCATCAGCAAAAACCTCCAACTCATTAGCCAGTTCTCTATCCAAGTACAAATACTATGTTCCAGGCCAATATTCCTTAATTTAATCAGTAACCTTATGTCTGGTTCTGTATCAAATGTATTAATAAAATTGAAAATGATTACATCCAGTTCCACCCCAATGTCTAGGTTTCTGCTCACCTCCTCATTGAAGGCAATTAAATTAGTCTGGCAAGATCTGTTCTGCATAAAACCATTTTGGCACAAATCCATAGAATTGTGATCTGCAATGTGTTCATGTATCTTATGCCTTATTACCCCTTCCAAAATTCTTCCTACCACTGATGTCAAACTAACAGGCCTATAGTTCTCAGAAGAAAACCAAAGGCCTTTTAACTTGACAGGTCTAAAGAAGAACATTGGAAAATGCAATTTTTATGATTTTCTTATAATTGTTATTACATGTATTATTTAAACAGACAGAGTGATCAAAGGAGACAGCATACAAAAGGTACAGATACAAAGCTGGGGCTATTGCATTTGCACCTCTGTCAGCTATCAGGAACAGCCTCAATTATTGTCTGAGCACCTAGACGCTCCTACATTCTCTAGTAAAGAGGCTTTATTATTAAATAGTGACTGGTAGAGTGGGGGTTACTGCCTCTTCCCTACTTGAAGGTACCATATCACTACCTTCAGAGGGAATAGACCTTATGTGAATGTCCTTAACAGCCATTTTTAAGAAATAGTCACTGGTAAGAATTGCAGTTCCTGAGTCTTAGGGATGAAGATTTTTACTCCTGATCACATTGCGCTTAATCAATGGTGCATGATTTTATTTATGTTGGCAGAACCCTCAGGGTGCCCTAGTTCATATCCTGTGCCAGTGGACCTGGAGTTATAGGCCACGGCAACTATGTAGAACAAAAGCTCTAAATAAACTTGTCTGAACTCCCACCTGTCCCTTTTTGTGGTGGAAGTACAGAAGTATCCTTCTTAACTGGTTAGTCCACTTTTCACATAGATCTTCCATGAAATAAAGTACATGGAGAGTAGGGGAGACTGATGGATTAGAGTGTGGCTTGGACTGGTCACAGTGCATTGAATAACGTACAATTTCTCCTAAACTACTGGAAAGTGTATTTGGTACATCAAAATGTGGAGAAATAAATCATATCATGGAGACCATTTACTAGAAGCCCATGGTGTTCTATTGAGCAAACTATATTAAAATATAGTTGTGTTTCTGAAGCAAACACATCAGTTTTACCAGTGCAGCACAACACTACATTTTATTTTCATTACTTTAAAAAAAACTTTCAATTCTTGGCGTTAGTGTTTCTCCAAGTGTCATTTCATTACCCGAGGAGGCTACAAAATCTAATAATCTTATCTTGTTCTCAACTAAAACAGAAAGTACAAAATTGCTCCTGGCTACTTCTCGGAACTTACCTTGTGTGTGAACTCTAGTTATTAGTCACCTCATTAACTAGTTCTGATGAAATATGGCTCAGTGGGGGTCATTTATAAACTTCGCGCAGGGCAGATTGGTTCGCAAAGAGAATATATTTGCCCTGCGCATGGTTATTTATAAAGCTGAATAAGAGGGTGCAAACAGAATTGCAAATTTTTTTTTTCACAATGCGAATGTCTATAGGAGCTTTTTAAATATGTCACAATTCGCAAAGTGCAAATCTTTATGCACACACTCTGCGACTCAATTACGCCACAACTTTGGTGACGGATAAAATATTCGCAAAACAGTTTCACAAACTGCGAATTTAAGTTACTGTCAACGCTATTTTCACGCACAACAACCTCGCACATTGGGTGCGCTCGCGCAAACTCCCGTCTCATTTGCGGAAATTTATTCACACTGCGAATGGGCAGAGCAGTGCAATATATTAGCGTTCAGAAAAAACATACGTAATACAACCATTTGCGAAAAATATGCTCTGTGTGAACTTTATAAATGACCCCCAGTGACTTTCTTGAATATGTAAGGTACAATCTAGAGGACTCAATGCACAAAGCGCTTACTACAACTGGTACATTCTATAGTTCCCCCCCCCCAACATGCTCTTTTTTCTATAGATTCCTCCACCTCCAGGTTCTCAATTACATTGATATAACTCTTTACTGTAAGTAGTCTCCTGTATTCCCTAGGAGTCTTTTCTCTCCATGGTTAGACTATCCACCAGCCTTCAGAGTACTACAAAGGAACACCATTAGCACCATATACAGATGGAGCACAGTTAATTTTAAACTTCTGGAATCTTTGCCCAATCCTGATTTTATGTCTATAGTGTGTGCCACACTAATCAGAATATGATCTACACTAAGGGGCCCATTCATTAAGCTCGAGTGAAGGAATAGAAGAAAAAATACTTTGAATTTCGGCATTTTTGGCTACTTCGACCCAAACGATTCGAACTAAAAATCGTTCGACTATTCGATAGTCGAAGTACTGTCTCTTTAAGAAAAAACTTCGACCCCCTAGTTCGCAACCTAAAAGCTACCGAAGTCAATGTTAGCCTATGGGGAAGGTCCCCATAGGCTTGGCTATCTTTTTTTGGTCGAAGGATAATCCTTCGATCGATGGATTAAAATCCTTCAAATCTTTCGATTCGAAGGATTTAATTGTTCGATCGAACGATTATTCCTTCGATCGAACTATTTGCACAAAATCCTTCGACTTCGATATTCGAAGTCGAAGTATTTTAATTCCCCATTCGAATATCGAGGGTTAATTAACCCTCGATATTCGACCCTTGATACATTTGCCCCTAAGTGTGCCTTTTTAATTTCCATTAATTAGTGGTGCTTGCGAAGCAAAGCATCACTACTGTTATCTTGTTAGTGGTGCTTGCGAAGCAAAGCATCACTACTGTTATCTTGCAAACTTATTTTTAGTGGTGCTTGCGAAGCAAAGCATCACTACTGTTATCTTGCAAACTTATTTTTAGTCTTCTTCCGTATGAAAGTTTGGCGCGTAACTAGTCCCGCACCGTTTGTCCTAGACCCATGAATGAGGTGTCAAATCGTGCGGCTTAATCGGGAATGGGGTGGTATGACTTTTCTAAGGGGTGGGTGGTTAATTGCCCCTTGCGGGAGCAATTAACCACCCCGAAAAGTCCCATAGATTAACATTGAGGCCAACGTTTGACGGATTCTAGCGCAGAGAGGGAATCTTGTAGAAACGTTAAATTTACCACATTTGAAGAGGTTTGCGACCTGTGTCAGATGATACCCCACACAAAGGTATAAGTTTTACCCCCGGGGCAGGAGAGGTCCCCAAATTTGCCCCATTGACTTATAATGGGGAATTTATCGAATAATTAGTTTGTCGCAGACCCATGAATGAGGTGTCAAACCGTTCAGCTTATTCGAGAATGGGGTGTTGTGACTTTTCTGTCCTATTTTGGGGACCCAAAAAAGTGAGCGGAGCCGCAAACAACCAATCAGATTTTCCCTATTGACTTCAATGAGAAAATGTAAACAGCTGTAATTCTCACAGTAATAAAGCCAGAGCTCCCAAACTTGGCACCGTGGGTCACTGGGTGACTGCAGCCAAAATTTACAAAAAGTGGGCGGAGTCTACAACAGCCAATCAAATTTCAGCCATTCAATTAAATAGGAAAATTTTAAACTGCTGCCGCTCTTAGACGGTTAATGGCAGCCTCCTCAAAGTTGGCACAGTTGGTCACTGGGGGACTGGGATTAAAATTAAGAAAAGTGGGTGGAGCCAAAACCAACCAATCAGATTTCTTTGATTGGTTTTAATGGGAAAAATTAAGAAGGCTGCCATTCTCTCAGTATTGATGTCAGGGACCTTGAATATCACAAATGTGGTCGCTGGGGGTTTCCACTTCAAGTTTAGAAAAAGTGGGCGGAGCCACCAACAACCAATCAAATTTCATTCATTGATTTTCAATAGAAAAAAATAGAAATGCTGCCATTTTTACACATTAAATGACAGCATTCCCAAACTTTGGTATGTTAGTCACTGAGTGACTGTGGTTCACAATTAGGAAAAAAAGGGGCGGGGCAACAACAGCCAATCAGATTTGGGCCTGAGTTTTGCCACGGCAAGCACCACTCACATTTTCTTCAGGAAATGTACCTCTCTAGTTATTTCTTATTCTCCTCTAAAATGTAAGCAATGACCACTATCCTTCTGCCTTATCCTTTATTTGGATTTTTTGTTAAAAGCCCTTGCAGAACGTAGCCTGTTAGTGTCAAATAAATACTATACTAATACTAAATATTAATAGGCATGGTAGATATTTTCTATGCAGTAACCTTAACGTACAGGAGTTTTGAAAATGGTTTTTAAAAAAGTTAAAATCTATTGGTGCAGGACATTTAAATGATACATTCAACATATACTTACCTTAGTAATATGTGAAAAATGAAGCTGCTGCAATGAGAAAGAAAGCAATGTGACAAGCTATTTTTTGACAGCACATAAGCTTTAAAAAGTACGATGAGGTAAGGAAGAGTATAACAAATGATCCTGCCGAAGTAATAACTCACCAAGAACTCCAACCTTGTTCATCTGCACTGAAGTGGAGGCATCAACAGCCTGTATCCTTGTGGATTAAATACTGAGCTTAAGTCTCCACCTTGTTTTTTTTTACAGTTAGAATTAGTTTAAAATTAATTCTATAGAAGATGCCCATCCTGTAATGCAGAGCTTTCTGAATATCTGTTTTCTGGATAAGGGATCCATATTAGGATCAGTGACAGGCAGAAAGCGGCATTTTGTCTGCCAGCATTGGATGATAATATTAATAATGTATATTATTCTTTAATGTATTTTATTCTTGATATACATACCAGACAGTAACCTGACCAATGTCAGTCTCTCCTACTTCTGATAGATTTATGTATAGATACCTATAGAATAAAGGTACTGCTAATCAGTGTGAGAACGTGTAATATAATATTATATTCCTCTTTAATGTCTTTAGGCCAACGTAACCCAAACATATTCTGTATGTGTACAGTGGCAGGAGTAATTGAGATCTGCCTGAAGCTGAGCACATGGACAGATTTCAGTGAACAAAAAGCCCATGTTTACATTTTGTGGCCAAAATCTGCCCCCTAGGCTAAGTAGACATTTTTTTTCATAGTATGCCAGTGCTTATTTCCCATATAATAACCCAGTACACATGGCAGAATAAATGTAGTGCCACTTTCATACATTTCAGAACACATGGCAGGAAGAATGCAGTGCTAATTCAATATACAGTACAATACCCCCAGGACAATTGGTAATATATATACAATGCCAATTTAATGCATAATACACTAGATCACATGCCAACTTAAAGGGCATGCAAAGTCTAAAATGGAATAAGGCTAGAAATGCTGTATTTTGTATACTAAATATAAACATGAACTTACTGCCACACAAGCCTAATCAAACAAATAATTTATTCTTTCAAAGTTGGCTACAGGGGTTCACCATCTTGTAACTTTGTTAAACATCTTTGCAAGACTAAGACTGTGCACATGCTCAGTGTGGTCTGGGCTGCTTAGGGATCGTCATAAACAAAGCTGCTTGAGTTCTGCATGGCTGGGAAGTAAGGCGGGGGCTCCCCCTGCTGTTCATAAGTATGATTGTTTCCCTGCTCAGCAGTTAGGGACCATCTGACAATTCCTATCCACAGCAGTAAATGAAGGGAGAATTTCACTGCATACAGTCAGGTTTCTTATAAAAACAGTACACATTTTTTAATTAAAGTATATTGGAGATAGATTTCTTTTTCATTAAAGAAAGTAAAAATTGGATTTTATTTTTTGCCTTTACATGCCCTTTAAATGCAGTACCAATTCCCTTTATAATACTCCAGGAATGAATGCAAGTGTAAACGGCAATTTTATGTATAATAATTCCAGATCACATGGTAGGATATGTATCTATCCTGTTTGGACTAGGGATGCACCGAATCCAGGATTCAGTTCGGGTTTCGGCCAGGATTCGGCCGAATCCTTCTGCCTGGCGAGCCAAATCTGAATCC
The DNA here is from genome assembly GCF_017654675.1 of Xenopus laevis. Classification (NCBI taxonomy): domain Eukaryota; kingdom Metazoa; phylum Chordata; class Amphibia; order Anura; family Pipidae; genus Xenopus; species Xenopus laevis. The sequence continues at coordinate 117,349,063 of NC_054380.1, read as the reverse complement.
TAATTTGCATATGCAAATTAGGGGTGGGAGGGAAATCACAAGACTTTTTGCCCCAAAACAAGGAAGTAAAACATGTTTTCCCCTTCCCATCCCTAATTTACATATGCAAATTCGGATTCGGTTCGGTATTAGGTCAAATCTTTTTCAAAGGATTCGGGGGTTCAGCCGAATCCAAAATAGTGGATTTGGTGCATCCCTAGTTTGGACAATGGTTTTGGTATTGGGAGCAGTACCAGGCCATACAGGCACATGCATGAGCGATAAGGTGTACATACGAGTGCGAGCATACGTACTTATTCCCAAAGGTTAATCAACCCTTTTGACTCAATACTTGTATATTCCAAAATGTTTTTGAGTACTTGAACAAATAGTCTGGTAAAGGCAGTGATACGTTCACAGTGTTTGACTGGGGCTCACCAGAGAACCTGATCATGAGGACCTCCACATATTCAAGAAAGGATGAATAGAGCAAGTTACTTGTGGAGTAAAACATTGGGTTAACTTGTAATCACCTGCCCACACTAAACCCATACATAAACAAACCCTCTGGGAGGGAGTCCTTAGGAAGGATTTACTGGAAAAAATAAAGAACTGAACTTTGTACAAGATATAGCAAGAACTGATATAAGTGAAATATGTTACTTGTGGATGTGGACAAGTATGAATAATGCTTATAAGACATTATGCTTACTTTTGTTACTGCATATGCTCTTTGGTTACCAGTCAGCCTAGCTGATGGTGGAAGCCCATTTGCAAGTGTACATTAAACTCACTGAAAGATATCTCCTCTCTGGCTTCTGCTTTGGTAAAGGTGACAATTGCCACAACAATTCTGCACAAGGTTTATACACAGTGTCTTTCTTGTAACCTTTCCCCACCTTCCACATGCCTTTCACTCTTCCATCCATTCCTTCCCATGTTCTATCTCTCTGTGCCCCTCTTATTTCTTGCTTTTAGCACCGTTATTTCTTGCTTTCTAGTCCTCTCCACATGAAGCATTCATCCTCCCTCCCCTCTCTACAATTGTGCCATCCTCCCTTCTCTGCACATGTACCGTGCCAAGCTCTTGGATAAAGATAGGCAGCTGGAACCAAATACAAAATTAATGTGTATTGAAACTGTATAGGAAGATACAGCCACCACAATACATTTTCCCTTTGGAACAAATGGCTATTTGTATTTTAATACATTTCATAGAATTTGAGTGGCAATATGAGTGGGAAAACCCAGCAGAACAAAAAGTGGATGTAATAATAAATTATAATATGGCCAGAATATAGTGTATTATAAGTTATAAAATGGCCAGTAGGGTAGTTAAACATTTAAAATTCAGGGCCACAAACACCCAGCTACTATCAAATTGTAATCCCCTGGAATCGCACCAGTCGCATAATATTAACAGTGGCTTCAAAACAACACAAGGGAATGTAAATGACACACCAGACTGAAGTCCTACCTCCTAATATATAAGAAGAAAGGTCAGGAACTAAAAAAATGACTCAATTTCAGGCTTATGAATTAAAAAAGCTATTTATTACAAATGTTACCCTACACCTTGTGTGAGATATCCCTTCTCCCACTGCAATGCTTAACCCTTGTTATTAACACAGTAAATATTGTACAGGTATGGGACCTGTTATCAGGGGCGCTCCACCAATGAGGCGAGTTGAGACACTCGCCTCAGTCGACAGCGCCCCCTGGTTGCCAGGGTAGGCAAAAATGCCGCTCCTGGTAACTAAGAGGGGTGGGGGGGGAAGGATGAACATCCAATATTGAAAGGTTAACACATGTCAACATTTACATATTACATTTAAAACATGTGCTATATTTATCAGCCAGTCCAAATTTTTCATTTGTCTTTAAAATCCAAATAATTGTCCGTGGATCATGTGTCAAATTCATTGTGCAAATCCATATACCTTAATTTAATGTACTTTAGACTGATTCATAGTGTCAATAATTTATAAAATGTTACAACAAGCTGAAACACAAATATAGTACCTCTACTGCATGTCATACCTGTTCTCTCTTTCTAAGGCACTTTGGGTTATGCAGATTGCGGTAGCGGTATTCAGATTGTCCTTTCAGTAACCGTAAAAGAAAACATATTTTAGTAATCATGTACATTTCGAAATATTCACCTAAGATACAACAGTGCTCATATCAAGTCTACATACCTACTGATAAATAAACATTGCTGGGGTATAATCTTTGTTCAGGCCCTTGGGCCACACAGTATCTAGTCTGTGGATCCACTGCATTTCTAATTTGTGTAGTTCTGATAATCTGTTGCCTCTAGTGATGGGTGAATTTGCGCCATTTCGCTTCGCCGAAAAATTCGCTAATTTCGCGCAAAATGGCGAATAATTTGCAAAACGGCACCGGCGTCCGTTTTTTCAAAAAATAATTTTTGACGCCGGCGAATTTTTGCCGCGAATTTTCGTGGGCGTTTCGCAAATTTATTCGCTGGCGGCGAATCGCGCAAATTCACCACAAATTCGCTCCTGGCGAATAAATTCGCCCATCACTAGTTGCCTCCCCTCCTGGGTATTGCTACTGAATCGATGACCTGATATTTTAATTGACTCACTGAGTGGCCTGACTTTTGGAAATTTGCAGGTACTGGTAGCAAGGTTTGTCCTGTACAGATGGTGGATTTTTTGTTTAGATTTCTACTAGAGAATCATATAAACATTAAATAAACCCAATAGGTGGGATTTGCTTCGAATAAGGATTAATTATATCTTAGTTGGGATCAAGGACAAGCTACGGTTTTATTATTACAGAGAAAAAGGAAATAATTTTAAAAAAATTTAATTATTTGGATAAAGTAGAGTCTATGGGAGGCATTCATTCCATAATTCGGAGCTTTCTGGATAATGGATCCTATACCTGTATCTCACAGTAAAACAGACTCCTGTGCTTATATCCTTTCAGTACTTGAAGAAAAAGTTACTTTAACACATTTCCCTGATTTTACATATTGTTTTCCCGGTCCCCTGAAAAAACATAAAATGGGGGTTCTACTGTATTGTCCAATAGTTTCAAAGTTCAGTTTAAATGGAATTGCAGTTGAAAGCAGTATTTGTTTACCCCTTTTTGCTCTCTAGGTCTGACTCTTAAAACAGGAGTCAGGTCTCTTCTAGGTCTAGCTTGCAACATTTTTTCAGGAGTCAGGATTCAGGAGTGCAGAGAATATAAGCAGACAGGTACTGCTTTTAATAGCAATTACATTAAAGGGCATGTAAAGTCTAAAATAGAATAAGGCTAGAAATTCTGTATTTTGTATACTAAATATAAACATGAACTTACTGCACCACAAGCCTAATCCAACAAATAATTTATGCTTTCAAAGTTGGCTACTGGGGGTCACCATCTTGTAACTTTGTTAAACACCTTTGCAAGACTAAGACTGTGCACATGCTCAGTGTGGTCTGGGCTGCTTAGGGATCATCATAAACAAAGCTGCTTGAGTTCTGCATGGCTGGGAAGTAAGGCGGGGGCTCCCCCTGCTGTTCATAAGTATGATTGTTTCCCTGCTCAGCAGTTAGGGACCATCTGACAATTCCTATCCACAGCAGTAAATAAAGGGAGAATTTCACTTCATACAGTCAGGTTTTTTAATAAAAATGGTACACAATTTTTAATCAAAGTATATTGGAGATAGGTTTCTTTTTCATTAAAGAAAGTAAAAATGGTATTTTAGCTTTTTTTGCCTTTAAATGCCCTGTAAGGAAAATTGTTTAGAATTACATTTTATTTCACTGTGCAAAAAACATTGTTTTTTTGGTCATGCAGCATAAGTGAGGTGTAAAAATCAAGAGGGGTTAGTGGAAGCACTCTTAAGGCTAAATCAAAATATATTTAAGTATAATGGAAGTGCTACTTACAATGCACTTCCCTGGTCCCCTGTCTCATAAGTAATTAAATGTAAATGCATATGTTTACAAAACAGGGGTTTTTTGTTACAAAGTTATGATCATAAAGTTGAAAAGCCACAATACCACGTCAAGGTAAACCCCATATGGCGGTCCCTAACTTACTTAACTCAGGTCACAATATAAAAAAATACTTCTCTGCATAATAGCATTACCTGTAGACTGAGTGTGTTGTGCATTGGTTTCAATCTGAAAGCTGAATCCTCCCCCGCCAGTAAGGGCTTTTAAGAGAGAGAGATTGCTCAAACCAACGCCCATATTTAAAAGCATAGGACCACCATTAGTATAAAGGGGTGGGTATGGGGTGCTATTAAAAAACCACATGGAGCTGAGCCACAGCTTCAGGCGAATATACAAAAATCAAGGGGGGTTAGTGGAAGCACTCTTAAGGCTATATCAAAATATATTTAAGTATAATGGAAGTGCTACTTACAATGCACTTCCCTGGTCCCCTGTCTCATAAGTAATTCAATATAAATGCAAATGCATATGTTTTTTTATGATCATAACTTTGTAATCATGTGGTTTTTAATAGCACCCCATACCCACCCCTTTATATTAATGGTGGTCCTATGCTTTTAAATATGGGCGTTGGTTTGAGCAATCTCTCTCACTTAAAAGCCTTTACTGGCGGGGGAGGATTCAGCTTTCAGATTGAAACCAATGCACAACACACTCAGTGTACAGGTAATGCTATTATGCAGAGAAGTATCTTTTTATATTGTGACCTGAGTTAAGTAAGTTAGGGACCGCTATATGGGGTTTACCTTGAAGTAGTATGGTGGCTTTTCAACTTTATGATCATAACTTTGTAACAAAAAAACCCTGTTTTGTAAACATATGCATTTATATTGAATTACTTATGAGACAGGGGACCAGGGAAGTGCATTGTAAGTAGCACTTCCATTATACTTGAATATATTTTGATTTAGCCTTAAGAGTGCTTCCACTAACCCCCCCCTTGATATAAGTGAGGTGTAGTTGCACAACACCATTTCTCCACCCTTTCATGTAACAAAGGCCCATCCTGTGGAGAGAGGGCCAAAGGTAACCAGCGCTCTGCCTGTTTCCTAGCCAGACAAGGTATAGCCTAGCCTAGATTGGGGTTACAGAAAGACAAAAAAAGAATTCTTGGAATATAAGGGAAGAAGAGAAAAAAAATGGAGAAAAAGAAGGAGCCAATACTATTGAGGATCGAACACAGTTTTTTTTTTTTACCAGATTGCAGCTTTTTTCCCATCATATATTCATAAAGGTGTGATGCGCATTGGCACAAATTCACTAACTCTTGTATTGGCTATTGGTTATTGTATATAATTTGTATGTTTATTATATAAGTGGAATATGTTGGTGCTTTCTAAACACCTGTTAATAGTAATCATTTTTTGATGCAACCAAAAGAACACATACTGTATTCCTCAAAATACTGTGGTACTTTGTGGTTATAAGACTAGTAAATTCTCTAACATTAACATAACCCCACAAAACCATACATTTTTAGAAAGTACATATTCAGAATCAGTAAATGTATCTTTCTACTTTAAGCTACCACACTGGAATGTATTCATTTCCTACAAATTTTACAAAAATCAACTCAAAAGTTTCAGTTTACAGCTTCTTATTGCACCGATAGTCATGATCATGATAACAAATTGAAATGCCAGTGGCCTTCTGAATTGTTTGATACAACTATGTGGCGTGGAGAGACCTCAAAATATAAACAGTGTGTATGAAATCCATTGTTGGCACTTCAAACTCTGGAAAAAAAACTACTATCTGTGTAAGTTTAGCCCATAAACAGATTATTATTGTTAAATATTCCAGAATCTATTTGAAAATACACATGTATGTCTTTTTAATTCCAAGTACAGGTATGGGATCAGTTATCCGGAAACCCGTTATCCAAAAAGTTCCTTATTACAGAATGGATATCTCTCATAGACTCGATTATAATCAAATCATCCAAATTTTGAAAAATGATCTCCTTTTTCTATGTAATAATAAAACAGTAGCTTGTACTTGATCCAGACGAAGATATAATTAATCCTTATTGGAAGCAAAACCAGCCTATTGGGTTTAGTACCCAGATATAGGCATGGGACACATATGATGGACACATAGAAACATATATAAATGAACAACTCTGACACATAAGGTGCTGGAGGATAAAGGTAGTCGCTTTTTATTAGATTATCCAATAAAGCAATCCAAATAAATGTATCACAGTGAATGAATATATTTATTTATTTATTATAAATGAACATAATGTGCTAATATATGTTCTGCCCACCAATTTAAGCATTCATTTTTTGAAACACACTATTAATCCAAAGTAAAATTTTTAGGTTTTTCTTTTATTACATACATCTCTATTAAAGGGGTGGATGGGAGGGAATGGAAAGCTCATTCCATGCCTTGGCTTTCTCTTGATGTGACATGCTGCTTTTGAATACCCCACGGTAAGTATCACCTGGGCAGCTCTATTTATAACCTCCAGATCTATAAGTCATCCTGCAGTAAAAAAAAAAACACAATAGTGCAAGAGCATTTTTTGGTCTAAACTCTATACTACTATCTGCAGTAGGTTTAACACTATCTATGGCAACTGCCATTCTTTTGTCCGTGTCTTATGAAAACAATGGCTGATAAGGAATGTTTATGAATGGTGCACTACCAGGCTACATTCTTGGCACAAGAACAGTTCTTTTCCAGCATGTAGGCCTTGCATACGTGGTAAAGAAAATGTTAAAGATCTTGATTCTTCTTAGCTCTACAATATTGTTTTGTGTTCTTGGGATCAAAACTGTACCTCACAGTGTCGGACTGGGACACCAGGGGCCCACCTAAAAACCTTACACCAGGGGCCCACCAAAGAACCATAGATAAGGGACCCACTCTCAGTACTATTATTATTCTTCTCCTCACTCAACCTCTATTCTCCTAGTCTCTTTTCTTTCCATACTATAAACTATTATTCCATCTATTTAGTCTCTTTGTTCTCAAAGAAATAGGGAATGGCCATGAAATAGGCCAAATCTTTAGCAGCACTAAGGCCCACCGGGAGTTTTCCTGGTATCCCTGTGGGCCAGTCCGACACTGGTACCTCATGATCTAGTTGGAGCCACATGGGGCTGATTCCACACAGGGCTAAATTAGCCCCACTGCTGCTATGGACTTCTCAGATTACTGCACCCGGAGCCACTGCTCCACCCAGCCATAGTGGTGGCTCTGGAAGATACGAGCAGAGGGGCTAACACAGTCCAATAATCAGCTCTGTGTGGCATTAGCTTTAGCAACATACATCAATCTTCCTCCACCTTCTAGGCATACTATATTGGTGGGCTACAAACTACTATACAAACCAACTGATTACTACTCTAAAAACAAAGGATCCAATAAATGGATCCAACATTTCTCTTAGCAAAGCAATAGGGAAACAAATATCTCCCATTGCCATCATATAAAGAACTGGAAATAAAAATCTTGCATAGAGCTTTGTACTCCTCATAACAACAGAATCAATATAATATGACCTAGACCAGTGATCTCCAAACAGTAGCTCATGAGCAACATGTTGCTCTTCAACCCCTTGGATGTTGCTCCCAGTGGCCTCAAAGCAGGTGCTTATTTTTTTAATTCATGGCTTGGAGGCAAGTTTTGGTTAAGTAAAAACCAGGTGCACTGCTAAACAGAGCCACAATGTATGTTGACAATCCACATATGGGCTACCAAATGGCCAATCACAGCACTTATTTGGCACCCGAAAAACATTTTTCATGCTTGTGTTGCTCACAGGTTCAAAATTTTGGGGATCCCTGACCTAGACCTTTCTCTACTGCAGTGGCCCTTATTTCTGACTCCTGCTCAGCACTAGCACCTTGATAGAGATTTGCTAAATCTGCCTTTTCAGTTAAAAAAAAACCTGAAACCCGAATTTTTATTAATTTTACATTTTACAGGTAAGCATGAAGAAAGGAGGAAGGATAGGTAAGTAAGAAATTGGGTGGTGGGAGGGGGATTGTCCTTGTGGTAATTTGGTGCTTTTTGCTGCTGACTTATGATGCCACCCAGGCAGGGCCGGAACTAGGAGTAGGCACGTGTCCAGTGCGCAAAGCTGGAGGGCTGCCAGGCACGCACCTTCTCTGTCTCATACTCCTAGTCTGGTCCCCTCTCACCGTTGTGGCAGACATTCGCGCAGGCATGTTTTTCTGCACACGTGCAAGCGTTTTTCCGCACACGCGTGTGCCTATTGACACTGCCACCTGCTAGGTTGCATATGGTGCCTGCCCAGCCTGGCCCAGCACTGCACCCAGGGTTCTGCCCTTATGATGAAGCAAGGAGACTCTCCAACCAGTTGTCCATTTTTTTGTCTGTTGAAAGAATACTTCAATTGGATTTGATAACTTTGCGCACTGCTTCAGATGTGTGGCTATAGGTGCTGACAAAATAAATATTGTTTGTTAACATCCTCTCTTGTGTCTGTATTTGATAAACCATAGCCACCTGTTTCTTCGCTTCTTCAATTGACTTAATAACTACATTTGCAGGGTAGCCTTTAGACAAATGCATTTCTCTTAGGGAGGTTAATTCCCCTCTCTAATATCTGCATCCTTAATTATTCTCAAAATGCACAGGGCTTGCGATTTAGGTAAGGAGTTAATTAAATGTCTAGGATGATGACTGTTACAGTTTAGTGTAAGCTTTTTATCCGTTGGTTTGCGATAAATTTAGTTGTCATTTTTCCTTCACTGTATTTATACAGAAAATGTAGTTCTATTTTACCATATTGTACCGTAAATTGAATTGCCTGTCAGTGTTTATTTAACCTTTCTACAAATTCTAATAATATATTCTCTCCTCCATGCAAAAGAAAAATATCGATGTACCATATGTGCCATATGTTTTAAATGCCATATCCTTCAAAATAAACTCTTTTTAAAAAAATATATATAAATGCATAGGCATATGTGGCTGCGATGTTACCCATTGCCACCCCTTTAAATTGGATAAAAAATCCTTCAATAAATGTAGGAGCAATAAAACATAATCCACCGGTGGCCTTTATATAATGGATCACCTGTAATGAGTGCCTTTGCTGCATCCAGTCCTTCTGTTGGGGTATACCGGTATAAAGACTGGCGACATATAGAGAAACAAACAAAAAATCATGGTCATCCATTTCCTATTCATTCTCTCCCCACCATTATTGGCTGCAGATAAAAATCCAAATACTATGCTACAGGTTGCAATAAAGATCCAATGGCTGAGATGATTGGCTGGCCTGCGGGATTATCTGGATCTTTAAGGATCTTTGGAAGTGTGTAAGACACAGGTTTAATAGGAAATTCCACTAGCTAAAACTCATTTTCATTAAAGGAACACTAACACCAAAAACGGAAAGTGTTTTAAAGCAATGAAAATATCATGCAGTGTTGTCCTGCACTGGTAAAACGGATGTGTTTGCTTCAGAAACACTACTATAGTTCATATAAACAAGCTGCTGAATAGCCATGGCCGAAATTGAAAAAAGACTATATGGCACAGGTTAAATAGTGGATAACAGATAACACCATTATGTTCTACAGAGCTTATCTGCTGTGTAACCTGAGCCTGTTCTCCTTTGAATAGCTGCCCCCATTGCTACACAGCAGCTTATTTATATAAACAATAGTAGTGCTTCTGAAGCAAACACACCAGTTTTACTAGTGCAGGGCAACACTACATTATATTTTTATTACTTTAAAACAATTTCATTTTTTGATGTTACTGGTCCTTTAATCCACGTGTTGTTCTTACCAATACTGTATGTATTATATCATACAGTTCCTGTCTATTGATCCTTATTTTTCTTTTTATTGTTTTTTGTAACATGACACCCATAAGTTGGTCAATGATCTCCTTCCTGTAAATATCATAGTCCATAACAACTATATATTATATTATGTTCTGATTATCCCTTAGATAGATAAGTGCTTCCCTTTCACTTTTGGTTACATTTTTCTTTACTGTTTGGGTTGACACTACTGCTGCTTGTGTTTCTAAAAGAGTCATCCTGTTCAAGGCATACTGAGGGTCAAATGAGCTTTTAACCCTAAAGGAGCAGTGTGTGTCTTGCTGTTCTCTCTCTCTCTCCAGTCTTCATATAATACTCCTTAAGTCTAATATCTCTCACCAGCTTATATATTTGAACCTTATTAGTAAAAGTATCACCAAACACAGTAGGAACAAATCCCATACTTTTGTTCAGTAGGTTGCTTTCTCCTTCTGATAATATATGGCTTGATATAGTATGTATTATATCTGTGTAATCAAAAATAAGTTTGATTACACAAGAGGATATCGAATGTATTTTATTCAAGGATCCTTTTGTGGTTACCTATACTCCTTGGCTCCTAAGAATATATATTTGAACTATTAAGACTGCAGAAAAAACAGAGTTATACTAGCATGGAGTGACACTTTCAGAGTATTATTTTGAACATAAAATACTGCTCCTTTAGGGTTAAAAGCTCATTTGAACCTCAAACAACTAGTCCCAGTATACCTTTAACAGGATGGCTCTTTGAGAAACACAAGCAGCAGTAGTGTCATCCCCACCAGTACAGAAAAATGTAACCAAAAGTGAAAGGGAGGCGCTTATCTCTCTAAGGGATAATCAGAACATAATATAATATATATACTGTATATACTATCATTCGAAGAGCAGATAAGGGAGGTGTAATAGTTGTTATGGACTATGATAAATACAGGGAGGAGATCATTAACCAACTTGTGGATAAAGCGTGTTACAAAAAACATAATAAGGATCCCACGTCCACATATAGACAGGAACTGTATGATATACACACAGTATGGGTAAGAACAACATGTGGATTCATGAATAACAAGTAGAGTTTTTGCTAGTGGAATTTCCTATAAAGCCTGTGTTTTACACACGTCCAAAGATCCATAAGGATCCAGATAATCCCGCAGGGCAGCCAATTATCTCAGCCATTGGATCTTTATTGAAACCTGTAGCATAGTATTTGGATTTTTATCTGCAGCCATGTGTGACAGCACTTCCCACCTTAAATACACCATTAATTGTTAATAATGGCAGAGAGAATAAATAAGGAAATGGATTTTTTTGTTTGTTTCTCTAGATCACCAGTCATTATACCGGTATATACCCCACACAGAAAGACTGGATGCAGCAAAGGAGCTCATTACAGGTGATCCATTATATAAAACTCCACTGGTGGATTACGTTTTATTGCTCCTACATTTTTTGCTGGGCAAGAATTATTTTAAATTTCAGAAGGATTTTGTTCTCCAATTTAAAGGGTTGGCGATGGGTAGTAACATCGCACCCACATATGGCAAAGCATTTATGTAGGCTGGAGGGAGTTGGTAAAGGCTTTGTCAGGGTCAGACTGGGGGGCCCGGGGCCCACCGTAACTACTGTCCAGGGCCCCTTCCGACTCCCCGCCACCCTACTGTGGTAGGACCGGGACAGTTCCTTCCTTATCGCTTCCATGACTTGTCAGAGGGTTATAGGTACGGGGTCCCGGCTGGTTTCTCCCTCCTGCACCAAGCAGAATGGTATGTGTCGTTGCATCTGCCACACGGGCTCTTTTCACTTTACTCCAGCAACTCGCACTCCAGCCCAGAAGCAGTTCCAGTTCCAGCTGCGCGCACCTCGCTGACTGGTCTCTTGCCGTGAAGCCTGCTGGGAAAGTAGTCACCAATCACCACAACCTCACCAATCACATGACTCTACTCCTGCTAGAAAGGCACCGCTCGGCGCTCCTGTATGAATGGTGCTGCGCGAAAGTGCAGATGGCACTGCGCAGCTCCTAAAGAAAACTTTTGTTTGAACAAACTGATTGGGAGAGGGGTCTGGCCTGGCAGGGGCCCATTAGGGGTCGGGCCCACCGAGTTTTTTCCCGGTTTCCCGCCGGGCCAGTCCGACACTGGGCTTTGTTAAGTTGACCCTACAGTTCCCTGGGGTGGACATTTGGACAGAGATAAAACCATATTCTTGCAAGGTTTTTCTAGGCCAATATTTACAAAGACGTGGATGTTCTTTGTGCTGTGGGTCCAGATTGCCAGTTAACTAGCCAAAGCCTTCCTCTTTAATTTCTTTGCCTTTAATAGATGTCCTGTTTGAGAGAGTGGCTGTGGATCTTATTGGTCCTTCGAAACCTTCTGCATGAAAAAACCTCAGTGTATCGGTGTACCGCAGTGTATCAAACTGATGGGTTGGTCGAACAGTTCAACCTGACAATAAATAGCAAGTTAAAAACATTTGTAGACTCTGAAATGGAAAACTGGGACGAATTGCTCCCTTTTCTGTGGTCCACCCTATATGGCAGGTTCCCGCAGAGTCAGGCCCGGATTTGTGGAGAGGCCACCAAAACTTCTTTAAAACAGTGGGTATTTGTGCACTAAATACAATTTGTAATCACTACAGGATTTTGTGCTTCACAAACAAATGTGTGCTGTGTTATAAATGTAGGTATAAAGCAGGTTTACTTTTCACAGAATCAGACAGGCACCATTTTGTGGACACTGTTATTAAGGCAAGTTGTGTATCACCCCAAAATCTTGTGTATGCACCAGAATGGGGGACCTAATGTCCATGTGCAACACAATTCTATAGAGTGTGAGGAGGGAGGGGGGAATGTGGGGAGTTCAGGGACATCTAGGAAGAGCTGAATGGAAAGTGAAAGTAATTGACTATCCCGCCTCTACAGGGGCGATTCTTGGTATAATGCCGCCTGAGGCGGCCTTCTTTCGCCGCCCCCCTTCCCTCCTCCCGGCACTAACCTTTATAGCGCCGGAGAGGGCAGGGGCGGTCCGCGACGATACGTGCAGAGAGCGCGATAGCGCTCTCTGCGCTAGAAGAGCCGAATTTCCGGTTTGAAAACCGGAAATTCGGCTCTTAGTTACCAGGAGCGGCATTTTTGCCGCCCCTGGCAACCAGGGGGGCGCTGCCGCCTGAGGCGAGTGTCTCAACTCGCCTCATTGGTGGAGCGCCCCTGCGCCTCTATGTCTGAGGCAATATACAGTATGGCTGAAAGTTTCGATATTTAAACACCTTTATAACAGATGTGGATGTTTTAATAAAAAAAATAATGTGGGTTTCATGTTTAATTTGCAAAGGAATTTCACTGTACAGCTTTTTCTATGTGGCTGTTTAAGGTATAAGCAGTCAAGAGAAAAGATTTTACTGCCCAGAGTTTTTCCCATGCCCTTTTTCTCAGGTGTATCACCTGGTAGTTTTTCGCAGCTGTTTGACTCTACTCTGGGCCTCACCTTGTGTGCTGTGATATCATTTTTCTTCCAAAAATCATCAGGACTGCTTGCTGTATTTGCAGAAGCACACAGTCCTATAAAAATACTATTTTGTTATGGAGGGAGAGGTGGGGGACCTCCTAGATGCTGCTCATGTGATAGCCCCACCACTATGATGCCTCCAGCCCCCTTGTCACGCCCCCAGTTATATCATAGCCTGTCCTAGATTGTGGTTAATGCAGCTACGAATGGCCATGCGTGTCTGACAGACTTTAATGTGGTCTAAGCCTAAAGTTGGAAATAAAATAAAAACAATAAATAGGACTGCACTAGGCAAATCCATTATGGAAAAGGACCTTGGAGTCCTTGTAGATGATAAACTTGGCTGTAGCAAGCAATGCCAGTCAGCAGCATCAAGGGCAAATAAGGTCTTGAGCTGTATAAAAAGGGACATAGAGTCACGAGAGGAGGGGGGTCATTCTTTCACTGTATAGAGCACTTGTAAGGCCCCATCTAGAATATGCCGTACAGTTTTGGTCTCCATCACTCTAACAGGACATTATTGTATTAAAGAGGGTACAGAGAAGGGCAACTAAGCTGGTAAAGGGTATGGGAAATCTTAGCTATGAGGAAAGACTGGCCAAATTGGGGATGTTCACGCTGGAGAAGAGGCGCTTAAGGGGTGATATGATAACTATGTATAAGGGAATCGTATCAGGGGCGATCCTGGCCCCTCTGCCGCCTGAGGCAGCAGCAGTTGCTGCTGCCCCCCTCCCCTGGAAATTCACCCTTAAAGTACCAGGAGCAGCATTTTTGCTCCCCTTGGTACCTAGTGGGGCGCTGCCGCCTGAGGTGACAGCCTCAACTTGCCTCATTGGCGAAGCACCCCTAGATCGTATAATAATCTCTCTAATGCTTTATTTACCAGTAGGTCTTTCCAGCTGATACAAGGTCACCTATTCCGATTAGAAGAAAAGAGGTTCCGCCTAAATATTCGGAAGGGGTTTTGTTACAGTAAGAGCTGTGAAGATGTGGAATTCTCTCCCTGAATCAGTGGTACAGTCTGATACATTAGATAGCTTTAAGAAGGGGTTGGATGGTGTTTAGCAAGTGAAGGAATACAGGGTTATGGAAGATAGCTTGTAAGGTGGATAAAAATGGTGTTATGCGAAAAGTACAGTGAATTATGCTGTAACTGTAAGAAAATGCCTGTTTTGTGTATGTGTGATTTTTGATGTTGAAAAGTTGGTGTTAAAAGGTGTATTTACAGGATTTGGGTTCTCATTAATTATATACGGGTTATGTAATAATGTTATGTAAAATGTAATTTCTGTCCCGGCCACTAGAGGGAAGCAGTGGGATAGGGTAGAAAAGCTATAAAAGGGATGGTTCCACCCAGGGCGTGGTTAGTCGGTTCTGAGAGGTATAGATAGATAGAACTTAAATGGGGCACTAGGTGCCATAGCCAGTGAGGGCAAAGTTAGAAAGGGTAGCTGGCACCCCACCAAGGAGTAAGAGGCTTAGTAGCCGTGGATCAGCCACAGATAGGGAAAAGTGGTAGTCAGGACAGTGCGGACAACCCAGGCCAAGGTGGAAATCCTACCCAGAAAAGCTAGGGGGCGCTGCTGTGGTGGCTCGCTCGCTGAAGGAGGGAGGTGGCACAACAGAAACACAGTGTAATGTGGGGGAATGTGAATCACCTGTAAATCTGTAAGAGAAACTGTTCTGTATGCTGGTTGGTGAGTAATTTATGACATCTGTCAAATAAAACTATAATTAAATTTTTTAAGAAATTAGTGTTCTGTGCCTAGGGTTGCCACAAGGCCGGGGACGGTATTGAAAATTTACCGGCAATGTAGTTGCCGGTAAATTTGTAATACTCCTAACAAAAGCCCTCGGCCATCCCAACCCGCTCAAAAGTTACCTTTTTTTTTTTGCTCTCTCCAGGCCCATCGCGTGTGTAGGCCCCGTCCCTTTACGTCATGACACACCCCTTTTACGTCACACCTGCTCGCTTTTATGTTATACCCTGTCCACTTTTACATCAAGGCCCGTCCATTTGCTCCCTCCCCCACCACCAGCCGGTAATTATTGTATTAAAAGGTGGCAACCCTAACTGTGCCTTTAATGACTGGAGGTACCATTACAACCTCATAGTCCAAGTTGATCCAGGGACTGGTCCGATTGCCATTTTGGAGTCAGGAAGGAATTTTTCCCCCTCTGAGGCAAATTAAAGATGGGTTTTTTACTTCCCTCTGGATCAACTGGCAGTTAGGCAGATTAAAAAAAAAAAAAAAAAAAAAAAAAAAGGTTGAACTTGATGGATTTGTGTCTTTTTTTAAACCTAACTTACTATGTTACTATGATTGGCTGCAAAAGTCCTAACTTACTTTTTTGGGGTAACTGGTTTTATCCAGACATTTTATAACAAATGGAACATTCATTATACAGTGGGCTCATGTGTAGGGCATTATATTAACTCTCTTGTCTTTATTAAGGTTCCCTGGACAATTTAATAAAAAGTGGTAACTTCAAGCTTTTGAACCAACATTTATAATAAAGACGTCCATACAACTTTAAATTACCCGCCCACTGCAAATAGACCTAAGCACAAACGAAGGCTAGCGCATCTTTGCTATGAAATGCTCGCACTGCCGAAGTAAAGCTAGTGAAAAGACGCCAGTGTCCGGCCCCCGACTCGACTTCAAAACCTACCGAGCTGAAAATTTGAGCCTATGGGGATCTTCCCCAGCACTTTTCTACGTTTTTTTATGATCGAATAAAAATCCTTCGATCAATCACTTAAAATTGTTCAAATTGTTCGATTTGAAGGATTTGATTGTTCGATTTTTATTCGATCATTTGATCGAAGCTTTAGCGGTAAAATCCTTCGAATTCGATATTCGAATTCAAAGGATTTTACTTCGAGGGTCGAATTCGAGGGTTTTTTAACCCTCGAAATTCAACCCTTGATAAATCTGCCCCTTAATGTAGATTAATATTTTGAAAAGAAAATTTTTAGTTTCAGTATCACTTTAATATAGCATTGTGCTTGAGATGTGAGCATTTTACCATTTAACTGGAATCAATTGTCTTTTAATTTCAATAAAGTACATTTGTATTGATAAACAATTATTTGGCACTTTATTTCAAAGCACTGTTATCTAGGTTATGTAGTAAAGAGATCAATAGATCATACACATTAAAAACCAAAATGCATTACTGTATATAAATAGTGCCCATGAGATCATTGCACCCCATGGAAAATGTGTTGAGTGATAAATTCCCATCCTCCCTGAGATCCAGCTTGGTAAGTACATTGCCCCCTATAATTATGACCAAAAGTCCAAAATAAAGAGCAGAAGTAATGATTCTTGATCGTGAATTTATTGAGCTGTCTTTGATCCGTGCAGGAACCCAAGTAAGTAAGAAAACAATTGAAAACATTTCAAACTGAACAAAGGATTAAAGAAATACCAAGTGTATATATAACATTGATTCAGATACTGTATATACTATATATAATGTGCCTCTACGGTGGCAGAACAAAGTGACTACTTTTAAACTACACAAATGTGCTTAATTAAATATACTTTAAGATCAGCACCTTGTCTTACTAAAGAAAGAAAGGAGACCGCGTGGGAGAAGATGGAGCCTGTGAACTCCGTGGACAGGACCTGCGCAGAGGGGTGAGTAACAAGTTAGGGGCATTTGCCCGGGGGGACAGGTAGGCCAGGGGGGAGGAGGGGGGACAACACGGCGGAGGGGGAGGGCTTTTGCGCCTAGGGGGGTTTCCTTCTCCTTTAAGCTAGCAAAGGGCAAGAAGTAAATAGTTACTTGTTAAAATATAGGTTGATCCATAAATATTATTTTATTTTCTGTCACAAATACCAGAGCTGTACCTTTCTGTGATAATGCTCAATAGTAAATGTTAAAATGCACAGTTACTATGAATACAGAGAAGACACCAGACAAAAGCCATGAGGGCAGATTCACTTACAGGCAAATTTTTAGATTTTAGTGAATTAGCGGCGTCCTGGCTAAACTTCGGTTGGCGAAGTGCGGTGAAGTGTGGTGAAGCCAACGTTGGCACAACTTTGAAGGTAAGTAAATTTACACCATGGAATTTTACAGCAAATTGAACCTTTGCAGAACTTACCAGGAAACCTAGAAAACATCCTGTAACCAGACTCCCCTTTATACAGCGCACAATACATTCTATGGTTCTTTATGTCGCAGCTTTATTTCTTTATTCTGACTCAGATGAGAAAGAGAAAGTAGGAGGTTAAAGCAAGAATTGAAATAAACATAACATCTTTTTTAAGCACATGGATTTAGGAAACAAGTTTTATAGAGGTATATAAATCATGGTCCAAGTTAAAGACCTTTGTCTGGGAGCATTGTAGAAATGCTGTGCACCCAATCTAAGGGGGAAAATATTATATAAATTGGGGATGTCCTACCTGGGACCATCTGGTTTTTGTTGAAGACAACGCCCAGCATTGTCTTGGCATCCTTTAACAGAGTTTGCAATAACAATAAGTAAGTCTCACTTCCATGTTCTACAAAGAGCAGTGGAGAACTAAAGCTTAAAGTGGACCCGTCACCCAAAAAAATTATTCAAAATCCCATTTTATCACATTAGTCAAGCAAAATGAACTTTAATTACACTATATAAATGATTTGAATCGTGTTTCCTTCAGTCTGGGAATTCATAACTATAGCAAGCAGGCAGTAGCCATTTTGTGGACATTATTAAGAAAAGCCTTGTATCATCTCAGAATCTTGTTTGTGCACCAGAATGGGGGACCCGATGTCCATCCCCATGCACGTAAAGAGCAGTGACATCTAGGAAGTGCTGAATGGAAAGTGAAAGTAATTATCTGCCCCGCCTCTATGCCCAGGGCATAGAGGAGGAGCAGACAATATTTGATTGATTTTAAAATGATCTTACAACAGCTATGAATGCTTTAATAAAACATAGAAATCGGATTTCATGTTTAATTTGAAAAGGACTTTTCAAATTAAACATGAGGACAAAGTCCTACCTTTATTTAATATCGGAACCCCTAAGGGCTATTTAATATTTAATATGCCACTTCTGTTCTGTTGTTCCCCTTTCTCCTATACTCTCCCTCAGCTGGAATGCCAATAGGCAAAACATCACCCCTCCACCATCCCTCTTGTTTTTACTTTTCCCAGTCTTTAAATATTTAGTGCTGAATGTATATTTACTTAGCTTTTGTTTCATCAACCCTCATTTATTAAAGCAGTAATAGCTCAACTTGCAGTGGGGGGCAGTCTCCAGGGCGAGAAAAAATTATTATATTTTCTTTTATACTGAACCTCCTTACTAATAACACTGTTTACGGGGGAACACTGAGTGCCACAGTAGCATCACAGCCTTATTTCAATCCTCGTGGCAGGTCCTTAGGGTGATTTCTGCTTAAGGCTCATCATTCTTTGGAAGGCTTGGTTGTATGTCTAGCACATGCACATGCTAGCCTAGCAGTAGCAAAATACCTTTTGATCTGGTAACCTAGTCAAATTTCATAGTTTTTAAAGAAGGAAATATTTTTTTTTTTGCCACTGGTAGTTTTGAAATTACAATTGTGCTTTTGGAACCAAAAATGTGGTCCATCCACAACCTGCTCTGAGTATTCAGACTAAGCACAGGGATGTTGAGGGGGAGCAGCAGTAGAGACTGTTACACCCCTGGGAATATCCAAATATATATAAAGAAATGAGGTTGAATATGTGAAGTTTATATATAAATACTTTTATGGATTTTTTTGAGGGACTATGGATTTCTTGGTCTTTCCATTTTCATATTTTTAAGTAAATGGTATAAAACACAGTAAGTAGGTAAATGGGTTGAAATGCCATGAAAGGGTAAAGAGTACAAAATACAGTAACATATTTAACAGAACTAGCCACAGACTGGAGCTGTATATCAAGGAACAGTGTTTTCATTGTTCCTTAGTGATTGTCACTAGCTCTCACTCATCTGGCTAAACCACAGCAACCATGGACCAATATTGCAGTTAAATTGACCCTGAGACTCTGTGTGAAAGTTTCTAGTATGCCACTGGTGTAACTTTAGACGTAGCAGACCACGCAGTCATGGGGGGTCTGTAGGGCTTGCATCCTTTATAGTTCTAAAATCCCCCCTCCCAACCTGCGGATGAAGAACAGGGGACATGGGCAGGCATATGGGTAGGAGTTGCTGTGTGCTGGGCCCCTTTGAAGATTTTTTTGTGAAGGAGCTCATTGCCAACTAGTTACGCCACTGAATCTGGCCCTGGCCTTCAGGTGGCTTTTGATGACTGTGTTACACAAGCTTTGTTAGAATAACCTCTGAATTGAGTTAGCCGGTGTTGTGGGCATTTATCTGTAAATTTTATTTTATCCCATTTTGCAAGACTAGGGTTGCTACACAGTCATTATTTTACCAAACCGGTAAAGTAATAATTGATGCTAAAGTTAAGTAACAAATGGAGGAAATCCCGGTATTTTTTCCTAATGTGGCAACCATACAAACAATTGTGAACATTAAGGGGCCCATTCACCAAGCTGGAGTGAAGGATTAGAAGTAAAAAAACTTCGAATTTCGAAGTGTTTTTTTGGCTACTTCGACCATCGAATGGGCTACTTTGACCTTCGACTACGACTTCGAATCGAAGGATTCAAACTAAAAATCGTTCGAACATTCGATAGTCGAAGTACTGTCTCTTTAAGAAAAAACTTTGACCCCCTAGCACCTAAAACCTACCGAACTCAATGTTAGCCTATGGGGAAGGTCCCCATAGGCTTGCCTAACTTTTTTTGGTTGAAGGATAATCCTTCGATCGTTGGATTAAAATCCTTTGAATCGAACGATTCGAAGGATTTTAATCTTTCAATCGAACGATTATTCCTTTGATCGTTCGATCAAAGTATTTGCGCAAAATCCTTCGACTTCGATATTCGAAGTCGAAGGATTTTCATTCCCCAGTCGAATATCGAGGGTTAATTAACCCTCGATATTCGACCCTTGATGAATTTGCCCCTTATATCATCAACTATTTTATGTGGACAGTATTGAGTGTAGGTAGAGTGTAGGAGTCTATCTTTTACTCTGCCAGAACTGAAACACGATGTCCACTTTATAAGTGTTTTGGCTGCTGAGGCAGATAAAATAAAGAATAAGATGTTGATGATTTGTTGGGTTGCGACTGGTGTAGCTGAGACAAATTTTGAACAATACTATTTATTTATTTACACAGAAAAACATAGAATAAATTTAAAAAAACAAAACACTTCAAGGAGTACATATTAAACATAATAGCCAGTACATAACCACAGATATGTTACAAAGTTACATTGAGTTTAGCAGTTAACAGTTAGTATTACTAACCATACTCAACTAGGATACACTGGAGGAAAGTGTTGTTCTTAACCTTCATAAATGTAATAATGTATAACAGATATTAACAACCTACTTCGTGAAAAAACAGACAATCTATTTCTTCTTATTTTTATGTTGAGTAGATTCCCATCTACTCTCAATGCATAAGGTCTTAAAGATGGCACCTGAGAAAGCTCAAGGTTTTCTGCCAGGTATCTGGTTGCCTTTCTCCTGCATGGCATGGTGTTGTGGCAGTTCAAGTTTGTGCAGTTCAAGATGTGTGAGTAATAAATCAGTAATACAGTACAGTATATCTATCCATAGGGGATATTAGAAAGCTATAAAGAAATCTGGTTTCCTCCTCACAGGTCTCCATCCAGTTCAGTTAGGACTGTTAACTCTTTCCAATAATCATTTTACAAAGGAGTGCATTGTATAGTTCCTATACCAGTATTTGACAACTAGCTGGATTCAGATCATAAATTCTCAACTGTTTTGGGAAAATTAAATTGGACGAAACCCTATTACTGCTAATGCGTGTGACTACAGACAAATATATTGCATGCTTGCACATCT
Source organism: Xenopus laevis (assembly GCF_017654675.1). Taxonomy (NCBI): domain Eukaryota; kingdom Metazoa; phylum Chordata; class Amphibia; order Anura; family Pipidae; genus Xenopus; species Xenopus laevis. The sequence continues at coordinate 117,327,886 of NC_054380.1, read as the reverse complement.
TAGCCATTATGTGGGGACTGGAAAATTGTGGTGTAAGCAAAAACAAATATTTTCACATCTTCCTTTTATCATTTACTTTCAAAAGTGTTGGGTCTTCCTCTTAAGTTGTACCAGTGGTCCCTTCTGTCTTTGATTCCTGCTCTGACTTGGCCCTTTCCTGTACATTTGTTCCTTCAAAAGCTATGGAGTCTGCCTCTAAAGCTCTAGCAATGCTCCTTATAAGTGCTGCTTGCTCAGTCTTTGCCCCTTCATGCAGATTCTTTGAACCTTTTATAAGAAAGACAATATCAATCACGAGGCCCAGTGCTACAAATGCCCCACTGGCAATTGCTCCTACCTGGGCCCCACGAGAAGCTATCTGGGCCCCACGAGAGGCTACCTGGGTTATACGAGAAACTGCCTGAACTTCAGATTGAATTAAACAGGGTGCTAGAGCTACAAGAGTATCCAGGTTGAACAAATGAGCAAATTTTTTAAAATAATTTAATCCTGAAATTTTATTTTCTGAGTTGAGGTCTAAACTCCATTCGTTCTTTAAGGATTCCACATTAGTTTTTAACAAAAAGTCAGTAAATCTGGAAAATTCTGCAGTGTTTTCACCTAATACAGATTTTAATGTTTCTAACTGAATATCTATATTTGACAGAGAATCTTTTATATGTTTTAAATCTTCCATGAATTCCTCTATAATTGCCTTTGCTTTATTGCATTGCTTTCTCATGTAAACAAAATCAACAATGGAAGATCCCACCCCAGTGAGCCCTCCAGCAACAGCAACTCCTATTCCAACTGCAGTGACGATCAATGAGGCACCCAGTGTAACAGGAATCAGTGCAAGACCTACAATGGTGGTGATGCCTCCTGCTATTCCAGCTGTGCTCCCTGATATGTTGGCAATGGTGGTGTCCTTGTGCACTTTATCTATACAGTTTGCAATATGGTCCATCAGATCAATACATATTTTCATATGCTTCTTGAACTTTTTCATGCGTTTCTGAATGTTGAAGAAATTCTTGGTAATCTGTTCTTAAGAAAATTATAGGTATATTAGAGAGGCAACAGTGTCTGGTACTACGTATAAATAAACGATGCAGAATTTTTTTAAAAAAACACTCTGGGTTATGAGCTTCTGACCAGTTTGGTTGGGAAGAGACATGGCAAGTTTGACAGGGTGCCTCTACACATGGACAGCATTTGGGGGGTGTGGTCACACTGGGTGCTATAAGGAAATGGGGTCCTGAACTTTTTTTTCCCTTCCAGCTGCCCGCATCAGCATTAGTGGATAGCTTAAGACACAAAGAGGGTCACTTATAAAGTTCCCGCAGGGCATATTTTTTCGCAAATGGTTGTATTGCCCAAGTTTTTTCCTGAACACTAATATATTGCACTGCTCTGCCCGTCTTTCCATTTTTTGCGAATTCGCATTGTGAATATATTTTGAATATACAAATGACACAGGAGTTTGCATGAGCACACCCAATGTGCGAGGTTTTTGTGCACAAAAATAGCATTGACATTCGCACTTTGCAAACTTTTGCGAATATTTCCTCCGCCACCAAAGTTGTGGCTTAATTCAGTCGCAGAGTGTGCGCATAAATATTCGCAATATGCGATTTTTTACATATTTAAAAAGCTCTTATAGACATTCGCATTGTGAAAAAAAATTCGCAATTCTGTTTTGCACCACACTTATTCAGCTTTAGAAATATAATTCACTTTTCAAACCAATCTGCCTTGCGTGAAGTGTATAAATGACCCCCAAAATTTTGTGGTCACAGTCTCATTGCACCCCCACTTAATGGTTTAAAATGTAGTGGTGAGCACAACTTTCCATTTTTGGTGTTTGGGGTATGTGGTCACACACAAGCACACACATCATTGTGTATACAAGCACACGTACAATCTAACATTTCACATGTCTTTAACATTTCAACTGCCATCTCTGAATTGCTCTCTGACAATTCCTCATTATGCCTCATTGCAGACTTGCCAAGTCAGTTAGTGTCTGTGAATTGGTTTCCCCCATGTTGACTCTGGCAAACCTCCCCATCACCTGCAGGAAAACCCCACTATGTACTACGTAGTATGTAATAAGATGAAACAATATTTCCATGGATATCTGTTGTGGTGGAATCACTATTCTGGTAGCAGTGGCACCTTTTCTATAGATAAGAGGCAGGTAACCCAGTTAGTCTTTAAACAGGATTATACATGTCTTTTATTTACAACCTGTCAGGTTTCATGTAGCAAAACAATTACAAGTCTTTAATTTCTAACAACCTGCAGTCTTCAACATCTGAGAATTTTAACTCCAGAGAAGCAGCAATACGGCAAACCAATTTCAGCACAAATATCACTATCTCATGTACTTCTGATTCACTACTCACACACCTGACCAGGCACCCATTTCCACTGCTTTCTGTCCTGCATCTTACACATTTCTAGCAGGGATAGCATTTTATTCTATTGTTGCCACCTGCCCGTTTTTGAACTGGGCAGTATATTTTTTAACAGGAAAAGACCATCAGGGGCACAGGGAAATTTATTTTTTGGTACAGGGGCTAATAGAGAAAGAGAGTGGTAGGTACAAGGATTAATCTTGATCAGCAGAGTCTAAATGAGTAGCATAGCTGTAGGAAATGCATCCTATAATGTAGAATATTAGAAGTATGTTTGTGTTGGTCGGGTACTTGCCTTTTCATCTGCCTTTTTCACTTTCTTCTGGTCTTCCTTTGAAAGTAGAGGTAACTCATCCAGGACTAAATCAGATTCCTTATTCTTTTTTGAAAGCTGCAAGTCAACAGAATGCTGTCAGTGTGTGGCAGGTAGCTCTATGGTCTTTATTGGTCAGATATCTATTGGGCAGGTTTGAACAATTTTGGGGAAAGAAAACAACTTTGGAAGCTCTATGAGGAATTTATTTAGGAAAATAAACCAACAGTTTGCAGTAAACCAAATAAAACTTTATTTAATAATAATAAAAAATAAACAGTATTGCAATTCAACAGTATAACCTTGCACTGTCCACAGGCAGGAGACAGAAACCAGGCTCTGTTAATATCTGAAGCTCAAATGCTTATTTATAACAGAGCACACTGCAGCATCTCCAAGCTTTACCTAGCCAGTCTATCCAGGCAGCACTGGCACCCAGCAACGTAACTAGAGGAGGGCGGGCCCTGGTGCGGGATGCGCAGCTGGGCCCCTCCGTACGCCCGGAACCGCCGGGAACTTGTGGCACGCAAGCTGCCAGGGGGCCCTGAGGGGGTGCGGGCCCTGGCCCAATCGCACCCCCTGCTCCCCCAATAGTTACGCCACTGCTGGCACCCTCTCTGCTGTCTCTCTCTGTCTCTCTTTTTGGCTCTGACTGGATGCTGTAGCAAGGGCTCTTATTTGAGCTCTCTGCCAACCCCAAGGATTTGGCTCCAAACCAGGCTTCCTGAAATCCCCTTTTTACCCATACATCCTTTGGGGCTTTTGGGGCAAATCAGTCACTCCTCTGCCTGTAACCGGGCTTGGTGATGTCACAGGCAGAACAGGGGGAAGGCCTGTCTGATGACCTACCTTACCATCAAATACAAGGTACTGTTATATTATTACAGAGAAAAAGGAAATCATATTTAAAAAAATACTTCAAATGGAGTCTATGGGAGATAGCCTTTCCATTATTCCAGCTTTCTGGATAACAGGCTTTCAAATAAGGGAATTCATAGATGTATGATGAGCAGTAACATACAAAAGGGGCAATTCTATGATTCACATTGCCTAGGCTACGGGTTTGGGGCACGGCACCCGGGCCACCCGGTCAACTTGGTGAGTTCAAGCTTTGCTGACTTTTATAAACTCTAAAGTAATTGGTCGTTCATTCAAGTGTCGGACCTGGGGTTGCTCGGTGAGCTATTACCCAGTAGTTGTTTCCGGCACTATAAGTTTTAAGCACAACTATAGTTTGGTGCTTTAGATAAGGCTTTCAAGTTAGATGGTACAGCCGAAACATTTATAAGGTACAAGGAGGCCAATAAATCATGCACAGAAGCTATAAGGCAAGGTAAAATTGCTATAGAAAAGGATATTGCAGCAAGCAGTAAAAAAAATCCAAAATTATTTTTTAATAGTAAAAAAATGAAGCAGGAAGAGGTGGGACCCTTACTATCAGAGGGGGGTCAGATGGTTGATGAAAACAAAATAAAAGCGCAGATTCTGAACTCGTATTTTTCATCTGTCTACACAAATGAGGAACCAGTAAGTGAAGGTTTCCTTCTTAACAGTCCCAATTCTAGTAATACAACTAATGATGCATGGTTCACACATGAAGAAATTCAAAAGAGACTAGAACATGTTAAGATTAACAAAGGTCCAGGGCCAGACGGTATTCATCCCAGGGTAATTAGCAAGCTTAGCTCTGTGATTGCCAAACCTCTTTACTTAATTTTTCAGGATTCATTGAGATCTGGCATAGTGCCGAGAGACTGGCGAATTGCTAATGTGGTGCCTCTATTCAAAAAAGGATCCCGTTCTCAGCCTCAAAACTATAGGCCAGTTAGTCTGACGTCAGTGGTAGGAAAGCTTTTTGAAGGGTTAATAAAGGATAAGATACTGGACTTCATAGCAAATCATAATACTATGAGTTTGTGCCAGCATGGTTTTATGCGTAATAGATCTTGCCAGACTAACTTAATTTCTTTTTATGAGAATGTAAGTAGAGACCTCGATTCTGGGATGGCAGTGGATGTGATTTACTTAGACTTTGCTAAAGCATTTGATACAGTGCCACACAAAAGGTTATTGGTTAAATTAAGGAATGTTGGCCTGGAACATAGTATTTGTACCTGGATAGAGAACTGGCTAAAAGATAGACTACAAAGAGTGGTGGTAAATGGAACATTTTCTAATTGGACCAGTGTTGTTAGTGGAGTACCACAGGGCTCTGTACTAGGTCCCTTGCTTTTCAACTTGTTTATTAATGACCTGGAGGTGGGCATTGAAAGGACTGTTTCTATTTTTGCAGATGATACTAAATTGTGCAGAACTATAGGTTCCATGCAGGATGCTGCCACTTTGCAGAGTGATTTGTCTAAACTGGAAAACTGGGCAGCAAACTGGAAAATGAGGTTCAATGTTGATAAATGCAAGGTTATGCATTTTGGTAAAAATAATATAAATGCAAGTTATACACTAAATGGCAGTGTGTTGGGAGTTTCCTTAAATGAGAAGGATCTAGGGGTCTTTGTAGATAACAAGTTGTCTAATTCTGGGCAGTGTCATTCTGTGGCTACTAAAGCAAATAAAGTTCTGTCTTGCATAAAAAAGGGCATTAATTCAAGGGATGAAAACATAATTATGCCTCTTTATAGGTCCCTGGTGAGGCCTCATCTGGAGTATGCAGTGCAGTTTTGGACTCCAGTCCTTAAGAGGGATATAAATGAGCTGGAGAGAGTGCAGAGACGTGCAACTAAATTGGTTAGAGTGATGGAAGACTTAAATTATGAGGGTAGACTGTCAAGGTTGGGGTTGTTTTCTCTGGAAAAAAGGCACTTGCGAGGGGACATGATTAGACTTTACAAGTACATTAGAGGACATTATAGACAAATGGCAGGGGACCTTTTTACCCATAAAGAGGATCACCGTACCAGAGGCCACCCCTTTAGACTAGAAGAAAATAACTTTCATTTGAAGCAACGTAGGGGGTTCTTCACAGTCAGGACAGTGAGGTTGTGGAATGCACTGCCGGGTGATGTTGTGATGCTGATTCAGTGAATTACTATAAGAATGGCTTGGATGATTTTTTGGACAGACATAATATCAAAGGCTATTGTGATACTAAGCTCTATAGTTAATATAGGTATGGGTATATAGAATTTAATTAAAAGTAGGGAGGGGTGTGTGTATGGAGGCTGGGTTTTCATTTGGAGAGGTTGAACTTGATGGACTTTGTTTTTTTTCAACCCAATTTAACTATGTAACTACTATGTAACTATAATCATTAAAGAGACAATGAGCAAGATTGGAGCCAGACGTTTTCTTTTCTTATCTGCATAAGTAAAAATGTGTTTGAATGCAACGGAAGTGCTACTGATTGGCCATTTAATCAATGCACATTCCCTGGTCCCCTGTCTCACATGTAATTCAGTATATATGCAAGTGCATGTGTTTACAAAAACATGGGTTTTTAGTTACAAAGCTATGCTCATAAAATTGATAAGCCACCATACCATCCCAAGCTACAATGCAGGGAGGTACAAGCCTTCTTAGACTATGTTTTGTATGATATATGATGCTGCCCTTGTGGAGTCCTTGAGTATAATATATACGGATAAGTGTTTTGAAAATTGCAATTATGTATATTGATCTGTTGTACTTATACTATGATGCAGGGCTTTTACATCTTGAATCTGAGGTGTGAACAATGCAGGGGTCAGTTAATCTCAATTCTGATACCTTTTGAAATTTACACAAAGGTAAGCAAAGCAGCCAGACTTTAATAGAGGGCCACACAAGAGGGGCAATGGGCCTCCAGTTGGACAGCACTGGTTTAAGTCAACAATTGGGCACAAAACAGAAAGGCAAGCACTTCTTGTCCAGGCAAGGACCAAAAGTCTGTCACAAGTGTCTTTACATTGACTGTGAACCTGCATCTCTTTTCCAATTTCTGTTGGATATTTAAATCTTCCCACAGGCAGGAATGAGCCATACAGAATATTCATAGCAGAAGGCTGCATGCAAAATATTATGTTCTGCCACAAATTACAAATAAGACTTCTGCTTACCGGGAACGTTGACTTCTTAGGTTTCATTGTTTCTGCAGCTCAGTTCTTCTTTCTTGCCTTTTGCTGAAAATGTATTTTCAACAGTTAATATAAATTGTAACTTTACCCTCTAACAAGATCCTAGCCTTCTAAGTCTAAGGACTTATCAAAAGGACTTGTGCATTTGGTAACATGGGCAGGAGTAACTGATTGAAAGGAACAGTTCAGTGTAAAAAATGTTTCTATTATAATTAGTCAGCCAAAAATGTAATCTACAAAGGTTGGAGTGAACTGATGATTAATATAATAGTTAAAACCCAACTTTCTGCTTTGCAGCTCTCTAACTCTGAGTTAGTCAGAGACTTGAAGTGGGCACAAAAAGGGGTCTCAAAAGCAAACGTCTATGACTCAAGTCACTGATTGGTTAATGTCTGGTAACCAATTAGTGGAAACCAAGAGGGCTGCAAAGAAGGAAGTTGGGTTCTGTTCTGTTAGACATCCAGTCACTCTAGTCTTTATATATGACGTATTAAAACATGTTTTATTTTGCACAGCAAGTTTTATTTTTACAATGAACAATTCCATTAAAGCCTTTTGGAGTTGCCACTTGACCAATGTTATTAATAGGGTTAAAGGCAACAATATAGGGAGGCTGGTATTTTTTTCCCAAAAGCAGCGCTGGGCCATGCCAGCCGGGCGCTCTAGGCAACTGGGCCGGCCACTTCAGCTCCCAACAGCAGTGCGCAAGCAAGTACGCGTGTGCGCAACCGGGGACGCGCATGCGCAACCAAGGACGCATGTGCGCAAATGCTCACAGCCGAGTGCAGTTGTGCGCAAAGCACTTTGACTTCACGGAGCGCACCCACTTTGCACTGAGTTAACACTTGCCGGACTAGGGGTAGGCTGCATGTGAGGTATGTGCTTGGCGCCCCCCAAGCTTTGCGCCCTAGGCAAGTGCCTCTTCTGCCTCCCCCTAGTTCCAGCCCTGCCCAAAAGGAAGCAAAATAAAAGTCACAAGAACAACTTTTCCTTTATGCAGACTTAATATACCATTTTCAAACCAGTGCTCCCTCAAAAAATGCTTACTGAACCAAGGGTAGGCATAAATGACTAAGTTAGTTGCACCCTAGGCAATTACACATACCTCTTCTGCCTACCCTTGGTTTAGCTTTCTGTAACTGAAGCTGTATGGTGTTGTCCCCAACTTCTCACTTTACTGTGGCTGCGGGAGGGGGGTGATCAAGGGCAGGCTGCTTGCCTTGGGCACCAATCACTCTGAGCCCAGCACTGGTTGAAGATGTGAGACACCAGCGATTGATTTCCCTTACATGGTTTGAAACATGATGTTGGTCTTCTTTTACTGAGTGGCTGTGTCTATAAACATTATGGTAAATGCAATATTTATTTGAATTTTATTAAAGATGGTTTTACATGATGTTTGGGCAGCTTTTTGCATTTTAATTTAAGTAAAGTATATGTGAATACAGGAATTCAATGCAAAATAGCATTGCTGTATTTGCATTTTGTGTTTATTGCCATCAGGTGATGTTTTATCTAAGGGAGTGTTTACACCTCCGCTGGATTTTTAAAGCACCAGTCATTTAATCATATTTATCTTGAATAAATCAGTGTGTTTATTATATGAACCTACTGCATTATAAATGTTAATCATGCATACTTTCTTTTACAGCCTTTTTCATTGCTCTCATATCTTTTTTTTGTGTGTTGGTATTTCAAGATTTTTGTTGGAGATCTGAGAATTATGGCCCAAGGATTTGTGGGATATACTTTTATTTGTAAACTTTAATTCTAGTAATTCTAGGGATGAAATGGACGCTGAGACCTGCATCAATTCACAAATGTGCACAGAAATCAACAAAGTGCAAAAATTATAGTGGACCGAACCCATTCTTTTGCTCAATGCAGATATTAAATGACCCCAATTCAGTTGAAAAAATCACAAACGTTGTGTACATTTTGAACACAATTTATTTTTATGACCCGTGGCAGCAAATCGAAGTCTTATTTTATATAATCTTCTTTCCTGCTAAAACAGTTCAACTCAACTACTGGCTTTATAAACAAAGCTGCATCCTTAAAGTCTGTTTTATAAAAAAAAAAAAAAATTTCAATAATCCATAGCTATTATAAACAGGGCCTGATTACCTGCTAGGTGCCCTAGACATAAGCCTATTACCCACCTATGCAATGTTATCAGATCCATACCACTGTCCTGGATTGCATTCAAAATGTACTACTTGTCTTCAGCCAACTCTCAGCTCCCTGCTCCTCAGTAAAAAGATCCAAGATGGCCATGCATTGCACTGTGGAACTCACAACCATTTTGGATTTCTTACATGAGTTTAAGCCAGGCACAGAAAAGCAAAGAGACAAGCAGCATGGGAGCATTCAGAGAAGGAAACCTTGGTTTTGATATTCTGCTTATGCAAATGTAGGTGAGGCAAAGCTTTCAGTATATTCATTTCTGCAGTGATCAATCCTTTCATCTCTTTCTCCACTGTGTTCCCATGCAGAGATAGTTGTTATCAGTTCTTTATGTTAACATGTGTTGTCAACTCAAGAGATATTTTCTTCCATTGCAGTAGCCATTATGTATTGTAAACATATGTATTACATGTAATATGGTATATGTATAGATATTCAAGAGAGTGGTAGAGCTGTAATGAAATGGTTAATGGTTTTTAGGGGTGGAGTGTTTTTAATATGGAGGGTGAAAGGGCCATTCTGAAGAAGTGGTGAGACGCCAGGAAACACAGATGGCTTAAAGGGCACCTATCACAGCCAAAATCAAACAAATATTAACAATCTGACCAGTACAAGCTAAACACATTTAATCAAACTACAGAAATAGTTTTTTGAAAAAACTGCAGGTTTTAAAAAAATCCCTTACTTTGTCAAATGGGTTCTTTCACTGAGCGAGGCCATACTGTGACTATAAAAGAGACTCTAATATGCAAATTTCAGGAGCATGCTCAGATTGTAACACTGCTTTGAGTATTCTACCCAGAATGCCTTGTTTAAGTAAACTCCTCCACTAGAAGTATCAGGAGATTTCCCTATCTTGTCCCCTGCTGGTAAAGTCATTATGCAAATGAAGGGCACATACTAACTTCCAGCAGGTGGCAGCACTACTGTACAGCAGCTAACACAGAGGTTTGGCTGATTTGAAAATAGCTTAGAAGGATTGATAAGTGTAGCGCTATAGTAAACTGCTTTATGTGAAGACAGTTTCAGCTACTTTTCTTTGTGGGCTAGGACCACAGATGAGCTCTCTTTCTCAGGGGTAAGCCCTCGCAGCAGGGTG